>NC_072797.1:71558257-71861287 GCF_028583425.1 Eublepharis macularius | reverse complement strand
TAGTCTTACCACACAAGTTACTTTTCTGAATGGTTTTCTGAACATCAACACAAGTCGCAGTGCTGCCTGTTTTGAAGAAGACACTTAATTACACACCAGTCTGCCCACAAAATTTGAAGAGCAGAGAGAGCAAAGTAATTTCTTAACCTCCAGCCTGACTCTGATAGATATTGTATACCTGCCAGTACCAACGATGATGGAGGAGCTCAGAGCAGCTTTAATCAGGTGCCAAGAAAATAGTGTTTTGAACCTGGCTAAGCCTTGATACTTTCAATAGTAATTTAAACAAACAAACAAATATCAGGGCCATTCTGCAAGTAATTAGTTACTTTCTTTAACTCTTCATTGCAAACTCCAGGTGGTTATGTGAGTTGACTATTAAGTGACTGAATGTGAGCTAGATCATTTGTAGAACCTAGTTATTTCACAGCCTGAGCTGAGCCGTGTTACGCTCCATAACCAGTTTGGTGTAGCGGTTAAGAGCATGAGTCTCTAATCTGGAGAGCCAGGTTTGATTCCCCACTCCTCCACTTGAAGACAGCTGGGTGACCTTGGGCTAGTCCAAAGAGAGTTTATTGTCTATAGCTATAGGCCGTCACAATCACAAAACAGCCTTATTCAGTACCACCTTAGATCTTATCTTTTTGGCTGCAAATGCAAACTGAGAGACTCTATAGGACAAATGATTATCAGTGTCAGATGACAAAAACACAATCTTCTCAATTTCAAAATATGTGTTTGTGACTGATAGGATTCTGGCCAAGAATTTAGCTCTGGGTACACTATATAATGGACAATAAAGTAGGTAGTGGGAAAGGTTCTCCACTGTAGGTAATCCACAAATGCAGGCGCGATGTTCTATAGGGATGTGAGAATAATGCCCTGCCAAAAGAGCTGTTTGCATCATCTGAAAGAGCAGAGCAGTGAAAGACACTCTGAGGTTATAATGAGAAATACTGGCTAGGTAGGGAGATCTTAAATAGTCAGATTTGATTAGTTTATACCAAGGAGCTGCCTTAGATTTTAATATTGATAGCCGATCCATCACTGTATCTGACTTGTAGATCCACTCCTTAAGTGGGAGGTTGTTGACTGAGACCCCTAACAGGTCATCCAGGATGGTATACCTTTGGCAAATGGTAGATAGAAAGCCAGGGTGTGTGGGTCTTTGGATAGTAAGTAATTTACTGATTGACAGCTTAAGGAGTCAGAACTGGAAAATTTGATCCTTTTCCAGTATTTTAAAACTGCAAGGTGTACCTGCGCCCTAAGGGAGGGGAGTCCTGTTTCGGCCCTCATCAGGATGGCAAGAGCTCCTTTGGGTAAAGCCAAAATCCATCTCAAGAATTGGTTTTGGATTACCTCAAGACTGGTTAGAATATCTTCCTTTCAACCCCACACTTCAGCTCCATGTAGGAGGTGAGGGACTACCTTGCTCTTAAATAATTTCAGTGCTGGATCTATCAGTCAACCCCCCCCCCTACCACCTCTGTATGAAAAATCCTTGATGCTGAGGATTTAACCATCACAAGGTGTATCTTCCAATTCAGAGTCTCTTTAAAGGTTACTCCTAGATATTTAAAGGAGCTGGATTGTTGGATTGGGTTGCCAAGGATGCTCCAGTGGGAGATTTTTGGCTTTCTCCTGAAAACCATTACTTTTGTCTTTGTGTAGTTGACATTGAGAGCTTCTTCATTACAATAATGGCCTAACTGATCTAAGAGTCTCCTCAAGCCGATCTTGGTCAGGGAGGTTAGGACCATGTCATCTGCGTAAAGGAGAACTGTAATCTTCTGTTGTCCTAGAGAAGGCGGCATAAATTAGGGACCTGACAGAGTCCCATTAATATCATTAATTTACAGGTTAAATAGTAGAGGGGGCCATCGTGAACCCTGTTTCACACCTCTACTAATAGGGATTCTGTTAGTTAATGATCCAGAGGTTCCTACCCTAATTTGAGCAATGGTATCTCTGTGCAGCTCATGGAGCAGAAACAGCAATCACTTATCGATGTTAAGTTTGGCCTTAGGCTAGTCACAGTTTTCTGGAGCTTTCTCAGCCCCACCCACCTCACAGGGTGTTTTGTTGTGGGGATAATAATGACATACTTTGTAAACTGCTCTGAGTAGGCATTAAGTTGTCCTGAAGGGCGGTATATAAATCGAATATTGTTATTGTTGATGTTGTTGTTGTTGTTATTAATTCAGAAGTTTAATTTCACTGGATTTGGTCCACAGGGTTTTTTCTCCTAAACTAAAGGTTTATTATCCCTAGATTAACAACTGTTGATTCAAAGGGAACTTTATTGGTCTTCGTTTCAGGAACAACCAACATGATCTAAGCTAAGAAGAATTCTAAAAGGATAACAGTATGGGGGTTTGGTTGTTCCCCACTTTTGGTGAGGAACAAAAGGACAAAGGTCAGGGCAAAGCAACACTGGGGCCCCACTCATATGTTCAAAATTCTCCACACAAAGCATCTTCTTATTTGTAGCCCTATGAAGGAAAGTAGAACATGAACTGAGAGCTCTGTAGCTCACTTATGGTTCCCCTCCCTCCATTTTCATAAAATCATACAGTTGGAAGGAGCCTTACAGATCATCTAGTCCAACCCTGAGACAGGGAGGAGGGAGTAGAGGCCTGCCCTGCCACACACAGACACCTGACCTGAGGAGGCAGGACAGACGCACAAAATAAAGAGAGTAATGAAATGAAAGAGAAAGAACAATGTCAGCCCTCAGCCGAGGTGCCCACTTAGATTTGCCCCAGATCCTAGCAGTGGCTCTGAGAGGGGGCGGGTAGAGCCCTACCCTGCCACACACAGACACCTGATCTGAGCAGGCAGGACAGGCGCACAAAATAAAGAGATAGTAATCAAATCAAAAGGAAAGAACAATGTGAGCCCTCGGCCAAGGTGCCCACTTAGCTTGGCCCCAGAATCTAGTGGTGGCTCTGAGGGGGGCGGGTAGAGCCCTACCCTGCCACACACAGACACATGACCTGAGGAGGCAGGACAGGTGAACAAAATAAAGAGAGAGTAATCAAATCAAAAAGAAAGGACAATGTGAGCCCTCGGCCGAGGTGCCTACTTAGTTTGGCCCCAGAGCCAGATGGTGGCCCTGAGACTTTGAGCCCACAGCAAAGGAGCTTGGAACTCAAAATTAAGACCCCAATAGACTGAGGTGGCTCAGAGCCAAGAGAAGTCCAGGTCCAGGGATGGATAGCCAAGCAGGTGGAGGTTGACCTTAATAAAGGAAAACATGTCCACCAGGTCCGGGTGCAGACGTGCACAGTGGGGATAGAGGAGATCTCCCAGGTGGGACAACACCCGCTCACTCTGGACACTGGTGGGAGGGCAGGGGAGGATGTTAGTGGCCACGATGGAGAGGTCCGGCCAGACAGCAGATTTTCGTGCCTAATACTGCAGGGGGTTCAAGTGGGGGGGGACTCGGTGGGCTTAGCAAGGTACTCTCACACTATGACCCCCGCCGAGTCCTCAACCATGACAGACGAACACATCCTGCTGCTGCCAACTGCCTAGCCCACCAACGAGGACCACATTTCGAGTGGGCCTGTTTGGGGAGGGTTCTCATGCACTGGTGTGTTTACCACCTCCTCCTCCTCCTCCCCCTCGCCCCTGCCCTGTTCCCTCCATCCTGCTTTTTCGGCCTGGAACCTGTGCACCTCTCTGCAGAGCTCCTTCTTCCAGTGCTGCAGCTTGCCCTCCCACATGGCAATGCTGCCCTTAATACCAGGGTCACAAAGGCAGGGCAGTCTGTAGGGTGGCTCCTAACAGAGAGGATGCAAGCAGGCAGCCACACCTGCCTGTAACCTCCTGACCAAGTCCCTGGGGAGAAGAGCTTCCTCAGGCTCCAGCTCGTTGACCAGCACCTGGTCCAGCCTGTGGATCAAGGGGATGACCTGGCCTAGGCTAGCCTGGTAGGAGCAGAGGAGCTCGGTAGTGTCCTTAAATGGTTTCAGGACATGCACCATCTGGGAGAGGACTAGCCAGTCTGCAGAGCTGAGGCTGAGCTCCTCTCCATTTTGCACAATGGCCACCAATGACATTATGTCCTGCATTGGGGTTTTTTGTTCCACCAGATGACCCATCATGTCATAGGTGGAGTTCCAGCAGGTGGGCGTGTCCTGGTACAGGTAGTGCTTGGGATCACCTCCCTCCCCCTGCCTCTGGAGCAGCTCATGCAAAGAGTTCACACTGCAGGAGAAGTGGGCAGCCAGACAGGCAGCTGTCCAACAATTGGCACATGGCCAATGTTCCCTCGTCCCAGGCATCCCTGGGCTTGCTACCTAGCCCAAGACCACTCCTCATGACCAGGTGCAGCTTATGCGCCAGGCAGACGAGGCCCAGAAGGGGTGCCTCTTTCAGGGCTGCCAGCATGTTACTTCCTGCATCGGTGACCATGAAGCCACGGACAACCTCCCCGGGTGCCCACTCCCTCAGACTTGCCCTGATCATGGCGGCGATGTTCTTCCCTGTGTGGACATCATCCATCCCCTGTTCCTGGAGCACAACCACCCTGTAGCCCAGCTCCAAGGCTGGCACCTCATTCAGGGGCCCTGGGCTTTGCCTGGGGCAGCAGAGATCCTCCAGTTGCCACCAGTGGGCAGTGTGGCCGAGGTAGCCGTGATGACAGCTGCTCCACATATGTGCCGTGAAGTGCGCGCTCTGGCCTTTTGCACCTGACAGCTCCTTAAAGACCATGTCTCGCACACACTGGTAGAGGGCAGGCATTACTTGCCAGCCAATGGTGTGCCACGATGATATTGTGAACCATGAGGTGAAATGACGCAGCAGCCTGCGAAAGCCCACACCCTCCATGATGGACAGAGGGAGTCCTTTGAGGGCAATTATCCTGCCACTTTGTGAATGCCCGCCTCCTGAGCCTTCAACTTCACTCTTTTCAAGGGCAATGTCCCTGACCTCGAGAGAACAACTCCACAAGGGTGGTCTGCCTGGGCATTCCACTCCCACCCACAGCAACCCTGGGGCAAGGCTTCTGGCTTTGGGTGGATGCCCATTCCCCTCCCAGTTCTACCTGAACAGAAGAACTTGAAGTTCTCTTTGTGCCCCTGCTGGATGTTTCAAGGGGCAAGGCCCTCCGTAACAGGCATGGACGGTGCCTGTGCAGGTGCTTGCGCAGGGCTGGGGATGACAGGTGCTTAGGGTCATAGCCCCTCCACACCAGGCTATCACAGGAACGGCACTGTACAACAAAGTGCTGCCAATGTGAGAGATTGAAATGGGGACCGGGAGGTAGGTCACAAGGAGAACTAAGGATTACTGGCCACGGTGTGGAGCTGGGCCGGGAAGACGGAGTGAGGGGGGTGGACTGTGGGCAGGGACAGCCCCAAGAGTTTGGGATGTGGGGGTGGGGCTTGAGGTTTCTCCAATGCAGCCATTCCTCCTGATTTCCCTCCTCCTCCTCCTCCTCCTCAAAAAGTTTTAGGAGATCCTCTTCCCCCAGCGGTAAGACCTCTGTTGCTTCCTCCACAGCCCCTGCAGGCAGATTTTCTTGAGTAGGACTCTCTGGTGCCATCGAGACTCCCCCCCTCATATTGCTGGTCAATGGGCAACCAGGACAATCTTTGTACTTCCCCCACGACCCCCCTTGGCCCCCATTCTAAGCCTCATAGTGCCACAAAACAAGAATTGGGAAACAAAAGAAGAATGTGAGCCCTCCTCAAGATATATCCACTTAGCTTGGCCCCAGAGCCTAGTAGTGGCCCTGAGACTTGGGGAGAGGGGTAAAGTCCTACCCCATCACACACAGACACCTGACCTGAGCAGGCAGGACAGGTGCACAAAATAAAGAGAGAGTAATCAAATCAAAAAGAAAGAACAATGTGAGCCCTCAGCTGAGGTCCCCACTTAGCTTGGCCCCAGAGCCCAGCAGTGGCCCTGAGATGGGGGGGGAGGTAGAGCCCTACCCCGCAACACACAGACACCTGACCTGAACAGGCAGAAAGGTGCACAAAGTAGATACTAATTCAACCCAGAAGGAATAAGGAGAAACAAAGGAAATCCAAGGGGGGAAAAAGGTAGGCCTCAATCAAGCTAGAACCCAGCCCAGAGCCAAGCAGTGGCCCTGGGACTGGGTCGGGTTAGGATGGGGTGTAGGAAATAAGGCACCCTTCCCAGCAATACCAAGGCTAAAACTGAAGAGGCTTTTCAGTCTCCTTTTAAACCAGCAGCAGCCAAGCTCAATGCCACTCTCCCTCTCTCTCATTTGGTCCTGGCTCCTACCTGGTGGAACGCCTTTTCGGTCCTGGCTCCCACCTGGTGGAATGCTCTGTCTGCTGAAATCAGGGCCCAGCATGACCTACTATCTTTTCACCGGACCTGCAAAACAGAGTTGTTCCACCAGGCAAATGGCTGAGGCTGGGCCTCCGCCAGCCTAGAAAAAAGGGGTGTATAAATTTTAACCCTCCCCGTGAAGGCTGTCCACCATCCTGTTTTAAATGTGTTGTTTTTAATGAACATGAATTTTTAATTGTATTTTAATATGTCGTTATCTGCCCTGAACCAGCTCACGGGGAGAGCGGAATACAAATTTTAAATAAATAAATAAATAAATAAATAAATTCAATTCCAGCAACTGCTCCTCACTCTCCCACTGTCTCCTGAAACTGAAAGCATGAGGCAGAAAGCTGTGCCTTATATAATAAACGCTCACATAGTGGAGAACAGGAGGTCTGTGGTTGGCAGTCAGACCTGCCTAACAGGATTTGGAGGGATGAGATTAGTGTTCCCATGGCTACAGAAGGCCCGTCTCCCCCCTGCTCTTGGCTCCCCTATAACAGAATGGAAGCTCTACAGTTGGAAGGGAGACCTGCCTATCAAGGTTTGGTGGGCTAAGATTGAGGTTTCCAATGGCAACAAAAGGTCTGCAGACATTCTGGGCCTACGTTGCCTAGGGAATCAATTGATTGGCGCCAGCCTGTGTTATGTCTGTACCCCTACATCCATGTCATTGTTCTATGTATTGCTAATGCTGTATCCTAATGTCATTTGGCAAATGCTCTAACCATCACTTTCATTTCTCAAGCATCCTGGGAACACAGCTGTCTTATCTCCTTCCTTTGAAGCTCCAAGAAGCACCTTGCACTGTCTGAAATGTTACAGTTTAATCTTACGCCTTTTGTCCTGTCTAGGCTGATGTATAAACCCTAGAAGAAATTCCCAGACCTTTTCCCGTGCAAACCTGTGGTCTAAGTGGGAGGGGGAAAATTATTGGCTATTTAGAGATGTACTTTCTTCAAGTTTCTGTTCCTGTCAATGCAGCGTGTACTGCTTAGATGCTTTCTTGCTTCTGAGTAATTCTATGGACATATATATGGAAATAACTGTATTTCTGAATAAAACCACTTAACCAAGAGCTTGGCCTTCTTGTTGCAATGGTACAGAGACCTGTCTACCATATCCTGTCTCCCATAGCCTGACAGCCTGTCTGGCTTCATGAACCACTCACGAATCTGACAAACCGGGCCAAAAAGTCATGGAGTTTGTGGAAAACGCGGCCCCACAAACTGCTTTTTAACAAACCATGAACCCGCCTGGTTCATGCTGAATTTTGATTCATGTTACAATTAGTGCCCCCCTTCCCAAATCCAGAAATATTCAGGAATATTTTGGGCTGGCATTTAAGGCTCCCAGGCCTGTTTTTCTTCAATTTTACAGGTTTGGTTGGGCTTGTCTCTTGCTTAAGTTGGTTTGACATTGGTTCTGTTGGGCTTGCCTCATTGACTCTGGGTTCTGCCTGGCTTCTGTGGTTTGACATTAGTTGTGCTGGGCTGGTCTGTGATTCTATTGGCATTCTCTGGCATGACATTTGTTCTGTTGGGGGTTTTGGTTCTGTTTGCATTTGGAGGCTTTTGACCAGTGGTTTGTCTCATGTTGTTGACTATTAGCTTCTTTGCCCTGGAAAAAACATGGATTTTTTTTCTATAGGAAACAATAAGACAAATAAAATGGCTGGGAGCATCTTGTTTAGAGCCCCATAAAATTGGTCCCCTTGGTACAATTCACATGAAACTTTGTAGGTATTTCGTGTACCAGGACAACTAATTTCCCTTTAATTTTGGTATCATTGCTTGAAAAACAGCCTCTAACCCCCCTCCCCAATTATTTTGGTTTCCAAAATATATTAGAATCCCCATTATCCTGGTTCTCAAAATATATTACATCCTGCCCCCAACAGAAACCCTGGATTCAAATTCTGAAATGTTATTGTGAACCTGAATAATCCAGAATAATCCAGAATATCAGTGTTAACCCTTTCTGAAATCTGAAAATGAAAATTACTTTTTTTTCCCAATTGCCATCCTTATGGCAGCGTAACAATGACAGAAACATAATCAGTACCTAAAACTTAGGTAATTACTCTCAGTCTAGTCATCAAACTGTGATCAATATGATAACATGACTTAACAATTTTGCTAAGCATTTAAGGGGTTTGATTTGTTGTCACCGATTTGACCTTTTCTTCTCCGAAAGAAATTGGAGTATTTTTTAGTGTTGCTCAATAAATATATGTTGCATGAATGAAAGGATTATTGGAATATGGATAAATATGTTTTCTTGGAATGGAGGAAATTAAGGCAAAGACAATACTACTAAGCCTAGTGAGTGCCAAGTAAGTCTAGAGTTGTGTCATCTTGCATAAAGTAAGAAAAGGAAGGATTTGGCTCACTTTCAGAATTAAGATGAGTAGTTTGGAATTATTTTTGCTAAGTATTATAAGGAAGAGACCACACAGAAGATTTCCAATCAACAAGTAATTTTATGATAACCACGGAGGTAATCTTAAAAATAACTGCTTCAAACAACAGACAAACTGAAGTGGAAATGGAACTGCTCTTGCTAAGAGGCAGAACTACAGAGCTCTAGTAGAACAAGCTGCGAGGACCAATTTCTCCTTACACTTAAAACGTATACTTTCATGTAACTGAAGAACAACAGACTTACAGTGAAATCCTAAGCAGAGTTACTCCAGTCAATGGGTCTAGACTGGAGTAACTCTGCTTAGGATTTCACTGTTATTGTAGAGGCAACTATGCTAATGAGGTAGTGTTGCACTAATAAAATGGCTGGCACTGAAGAATGGAAATTGAGAGGTGGCTCACATAAATTGGTGGCTGCTCTCTCTAATTCCATCTTATGATGTTTTATGGAAATGGATCCTTCTTCCTCTAGTTATGACTAGAGATGGGCACAAACAGCAATATGAACTAAAAAAACCCCACGAACAGCCCTATCTGCTGTAAGCGAACAAGCTGTTCATGAGGCCCCATTCTAAACGAACAGGTGGTCGTTGCAAGCCTCGTTCGTTACTGTTCGTTGCTGCTCGTCAAGTGAGACAGTCTGGCACCTGCAATCAATTCTCTTGGCAACTTAGGCAGGGACTGTCTGAACTCCTGCTGTTGCCCTGGAAACCCCCATCTAAGCCCAATTTAGCTTGATAGGCAGGTCTTCCTTTCAAGTGTGGAGCTCCAAATTTGTTACAAGAGGAAAAGACCAGGGGGGAGGGGGGCTCCCAGCTCTGGCTTTCAAGGAGAGACAGCTGCTTTCAGGGAGAGACAGGGTGAGTGCATTGGAGCTTGAATTTTCTTTGTGTGTGGTGGGATAGGGATCTACCCCTTCAGGTTCCAGGGCTGCTGCCAGGCTCTGGGGCCAAGCTATTATTTATTATTGGTACCTTTCCTGCTGCCTGCTCAGGTAGGGGTTCTGGGAGTGGTGTGGTAGGGATCTTGATGGCTGGAGGAGAGCCTGCTGGCCCCCACAAACAATGAACAATAAGCATATTTGTGAACAGGATCATGTTCATCAATGTTCATTGTTCATTGTTCCTGGATGGCAACCAACAATGAACACCATATTTGGGTTTTTTTTCTGTTCGTGCCCATGTCTAGTTATGACCCACCCATGGCTGCTGTTTATGACCATTATACCACCTTAGTGGCAATTACTGATAGTTAAGGTTGCCAAACTGCCAGGAGCAACATCATCTCCAAGGCCCCAGGAGAGCTCCAGCATTTCATTCAGGGCCAATTTGAGCCCCAAACAGAGCCAATTCCTAGGAGTGACATAATCGCACCACGCCAGGAGCATGAATGAGAGGCATATTTCCCCCACCTTTTCCCCCTGCTAGCCAGGAGAGTGGTGGCTAATGACAGAGAATGGGAGCAGGGTAGCCCTGCTGATAGTACACTGAAACCTACCACAATCCTTCCAAATGTGATTCGCTGTGTTCTCAGAGAAACAGGACAGAAAAAAGATACGAAAAATGGTTGTCCCGTGACTATTTTGTGCAGTGCCAGTGATTCAATCAAGACAGTAACTCAATATAATGTAAACAGTCAATTTTATTAGAATTATCTGAAAATACTGCAGGTCATGCAGTTTTCCCACTTAATGGGGAAAAACCCAGTCTCCCCACTTTCTGTATCTCCTTCAGACTGTCCCCTTGCCTCTGCTGCTTCTGTCTGTATTCCATAGGCAGGTTTTCCCTCACAATGCCTGCCTACCCCAACATTTATGATACCTGCAAGGACCAACTACAAAGCAGTCAGTAGAAAATGCTCAAAGTTTATGTGCTCAGTACATGAAACTAGCATGCAATTGTCAAGATATACAAATTAAGCTGCCTGAATCTGAGCAGCTAGGAAATGATGTTCTGGAACCCAAAGGCCAATTTCCAGGCTCAAAGACCAAAGTCAGTCAACAGCTTACCAACTACCATCTTCTGATCCTTTTTACCCAAGAATTGTGTTGTAACAAAAGGTGCACACTGTTTTATAGGTCTCTGTTCAGTTTCCTCAAGTTTTGTTTACCAGAATTGCATTGACTTGATCTTATTCTATTGGTATACTTTCACCAACTTATTTTACCCATGAGAATTGTCTGCTTACAAAAACAATATAACAGGTGAGCAGCCCCCAACCTTTCCAGCTTCTGCAATCTCTGAAGTTCCAAAATGCAACTTTGAGATTGTAAAATTTGTTATTTATTCATTTAATATTTATATGCTACAATCCCTACAATCCACACAGCACCCAAGCAGGTTACGAGCCAGAATAAAGCATACAAGTAACCATAAAATCATAACAATGCTACAGCAAAACGCAAATAAATGAGGCACTGAATGATCCTGTGGGGACAGGAATCCCTCAGTCATTTAGAATAGAACATGTCAAACTGAAACAAAGGCTTTCTGAAAGAGTCAATTGTACATTTGGTGAAGGACCAACCCTAGTAGTCCTTACCATGAAGAACATTCCTCAGTGTGGTTATCACTAAAGCAGAAGAGCAGTGTTGCCTTTGAAGTCACCATTTTTATAAAAAGAAGATGTGAGGCAAGGCCTCCCCTGCGGGCCAAAGAACAGACTGAGCCTTTAACAGTTGTTGACTTTCATGAATGGACAATCTTCAAGGCTCAAAGCAGCTAAATTGTTGTCTGGGCCTGCCTTTATCTAAACATGGTTTTGTATACCTGGATGTCTGTACTGTTGTTTTCTAGACTCCAGTTACAAATATACCACATAAGTATTTTAAAAAATGCTTTTATCATCCATTAGATTGAACTCTTTATGCAGCAAAATTACACTCTGGGCTTCCTTGTAATTTTTCTGCAATGGACTAACATGGCTATCCCTTATCTGAATAAAATGAAATGGGCATAAGGATAGCAGCAAAAGATATTTTGGCTGAGAGTCAGTTTTGCATACAGCATATTATTTAAAAAGGTAAAGGTAGTCCCCTGTGCAAGCATTGAGTCATTACTGACCCATGGGGGGACATCGCATCACGATGTTTTCTTGGCAGACTTTTGTTATGGGGTGGTTTGCCATGGCCTTCCCCAGTCATCTACACTGTGCCCCCAGGAAACTGGGAACTCAGTTTTACCGACCTTGGACGGATAGAAGGCTGAGTCAACCTTGAACCGGCTACTTGAGCCCAGCTTCTGTCAGGATCAAACTCAGGTCATGAGCAGAGCTTGGGCTGAAGTACTGCAGCTTACCACTCTGCTACAGGGACTTTACGGCATATTATTAATACTAATTTAAAATGTATTGTAAGTTTGCTGTGGCAATTCACTTTAGAAATTCCACAGGGGCCAAATTCAGATAGGGACTCTGGTTTGTGTAAGGGGGGAAGAAGGGGCTCTTCCATTCTGCCATGCACCATTTGCTTCATTGGGGACATGCACGTGGACTGAATGCTTGCACAGGGGTTGTTTTAGGTGAGGAAAAGAGTGAAGGCAGGAGTCTCTACTCCTACAGCATTATGGTTCTAATCCACACTGTGACTCTTCTGAATTGAGTTCCCATAGGGAACTCACAGCTGGCTTCCTGCTGCATCCTCAGGGAAATCAGGTGGTACATTTAACATTAAGTTTGGCCATAAGAGGAGATTCAAAATAGGGACTCCTAGAGCTCAATTCAACAAGGGAATCACAGTCCTCTTTGACAATCCTAAAAGACTGTGGTGGCAAATATGAGACCTCCCTAGTTTCCAGTCAAGTCAGGGGTAGATCATTCTACCCACTAAATCAGCACTGCCCCATAATCAATCTCTCTCTGACAGTAAAGCCGTTCTCTTTCTTCTTTCAATCCCCCCCTCAAACTCTACTTACTCAAGAAATGTTTCTTCAACCACCAAAGCCTGCCCTTGTCAATATCGCTGTTAGAATCTTCACTACTCTTTACACTCTCCTTCCACTTTTTTATTCTCTTTTTAAACATAGTATAGCTTCAGAAATTGCATAGTGATGCCTAAAGAAGTTGTATACCTCATTTCCCCCATGATCAGGCTACTTGGAAAAAGAGCTCATGAGTTAACCCATTTCATATTACACAGAATCACTCATATGTTACCATTGATGATGTGTTATGTGCAAAGGCAGCTATAAAGTATAACAAGCAGAGGCCATGTCACTTTTATAGTGAACATTTGTAATGAACACACTACTTCTGCAGTTACTGCTACTTTTACATCTGACTTTTTTATTCCTTTGAAAGCTATTTCTTTGCCCCCATATTCACACATTGGAAAGAAGACACATTGGAATAAAATAGGATAACTTTCTTAACAAGCCACAAAAATGTATTTTGTAACTTTGTTCCTAAATCTCAATGTGGGTAGCCTTAAAAATGCTGTTCTAGGAATTAATTCTCCAGTGGCTTTGAATACTAGGCAAACCTTGGCACCAAGCTCATGTCTGTGTTTCAAACATTTCTTTGCCTCACCTTTCACAGGTTGGTATGCGGAAGTGCACCTGGAGCTTCTCCACTGCCATATGTGAACCTCTATCACAAGGGATTTGTAAGACAACTGCCTGTACCTTGCAGTATGTACAAACTACAGAATAAGGGGCCATATGACCCCAAACTTAGAGTGACTTCAGAAATGGATACATATGTGACTCTTAACTGTTACTTTTTATGCTTTGGCTCTCTAATGTTAGTGTGCAACATGCTTGTTCTGACCCCCAACAGATTATATTCTCTAAAAAAATAAAAGTGTAACAAATGATACAGGCAGCTTCCTTGTCCTCTTTACTCTGGTCCCATCACATTATATTTAGAGCAATCAGTTCTATTTCCATCAGCATAACATAAAAATAACCTTAAGTTTAAGAAGGAGAAATAAATCAATAATAGAATAACTACATAATTACAAATAAAGCTCAACTTACACAGTTAAATAATGTTACACCAGTTTGACAACAATAACCTTTTACTGTGACACTTTCATGACAAGCAAACGTTTAGAGGAAGGCGCATATCACAGGTGTAAATGAAATCAATGTGTTCTTTTTGATGAACGTCTTATTGATGTGGTGGTTAAATAAGTGTGTCTGCCTCCACTTTCATTAAATAAGATGATCACATTTAGAGTTAGCTGAGATTGTGGCCCTTTAAATCCAGTAGCAGGTGTTTCAGAGAAAGATCTTGACAAAACACATAGTGAAAAGGGCAACACGGGAAATGAGATAATAAGAAATCCAAGAACGCAGTGTAGATGGTAAGATGGAAAGTGATGGAAAGGAAAGGAAACAGATTCTGTACAGTGGAACATATTTATTACTGAAGTTTCTTGGAATCCAGAATTCTCTTGCCAGATTCGGTTGTCATCAGTTAAACTGCTTCCTCACATTTACCAGATGTGCTTGGAAGGCTGCCACTCTGATTGTTTAGCCACCACACTTGCTTTAGGAAATTTCATTTCAATGAACAAACTGTCTTGTTGAATTGAACTGGATTTATATTTAAACTGCTTCCTTGTCCCTATGTAAGCATACACTACCAAAAGAGCATCTGACATTTTGTTCTATTTGATCTCTTCTCCAATTCTAGCATTCTTAAATAACTCAAAATGTTTTCTGTGTCACTAAAAGACAGTCAAATAGTGGAGAGGAAGGGCCTCAATTAGAGATTTTGGTGGCTGAAGATGAAATCACAAAGGTGAGTTTTACAGGATTTTGATAGTGATCTGGTCTTAGGAAATTTAGAGAACCGATTTTGACACTGTAGGAATCACAATACTTTGCATTTTCTGTGCAAAATCCCACTCTTAGTAATTTTATTGGCTAATTTTACTATATATCCACCACATAAATGGCTGTATGAATTCTTTGCTATCAAAATACAGTATGATTTAATTTAAATAGCTAGGATCCTAAGAACCCTATGCATGTATCCAGATATTTTCCAACATGGTGATGGAAACTCCTTGCTCTACATTGCTTTCAAGTGGTGTTAAACTGCTGGATACAGAGACAATTTGCTTCCAGAGCTTTGCTGCATATCCAAAAATATCCCATGTGAGCATATAACTACCAGCCTTAGTTTTAGCTGGTTGCCTAGTGAGTAATTGGTGCCCAGAAACCTTGATGAAATCCTTCTTGTGCTTCTGGCCTTGAGTGAGCCCTAAAGGTAGAGATCTGAGGCTCCTTACCATGCAGTATATGAGGCTGAGTCCCTTGTGAGAGCAAAGGTCTGAAGTTACATCACTGCTTTTACCTAAGCCTACTTCTTCATAAGCCTGCACAGGTGCTCCATTCCACATAGTGAGGCACGTGGCTACTGAGATTTTAGTCTGGGCTGTTCCCAGGAGAGCTGCCTCCACTCCCATCCCTCGTTTTGCCTAGGAATCTTGTAAATCTAAAGTTTGGCTTCTCCACATCTGCCTTCTGCTTCTACAATGAGGAAAAACAGTACTGTATTACTCTGTCCCTTTGGTCCCTGTCCCCTTCTTCCTTCCTAGACTTTTCCTCCTTTGATCCCTTTCAGCTGCTTGGTCTGACTCATCCCTCCCTCCTCTCTCCAGATCTCTATAGGACACCTCCAAGTAAGGAACAACTGCAAACCCCAGATAGCATTCTGGCACCAATCCAAATTGGCCACTAGGACTCAAATTGTAAAGTGCCATCTGAGGGTGAGGGCTGTTACTGCTTCCCCATAGCCTTTTCCAACTTTCCTGCTATTCAGCAGGAGCAGAAGGCTCTTTATGGCTGGAGCTGGGTCACTGACAGACAGCTCCAGGTGACTCAATGCCAAATTTACTGTTTCCTGACAGCTATAAATAAATTAAAATTCAATACTAATTTTTCTCTTTTTAGCACCAGTTATTTATTCCTACAGAGAAGCATTTACTGGCATACCCCAGAACCATTGCATTGGTATTGCTAAACTTAGTTTTTGTTAGCTTTGTTAAGCTCTCCACTAGATTCCAGTTTTAATAATCTTCCCTGATGTAAAGTTTGTGGGACTTGACTTTTCATTTAGTAAATGAAGTTAATTGTCATTAAATTTGAAACATGTTCTATATACTAACATCCATCTTTCTACAGCTGAATGTGAAAGGGTGTGTCAGTGGCTTTAAAACTTTAAGCACACATACTTGGAAGCAAATTCTATTGGAATACTTCCAAGTAAATATATTTAGAATTAAATATAGCCTTCATTTCATCTCCTCCCCACCCCATACCTTGCAAGAGAGTATGGCAACCTCTGGTTCAGTTGACAGAATGGCCACTGAAACAGGTGACTAGGAGTTCAAAATTCTCAGTGGCCAAGTTACTCTGTGAGCTTCAAAAGCCATCCACTTCACCTGCTTCACTATTTCCTAATAAAGCTAAAATAAAGTCTGCTGGCTCCCTTCCTGTCCAACCACACTGCCTTCCAACCCAAAAAAACACAGATAATGTAGAATACTATATTAAAACAAACAAATAAGGAAACCAGTCCTGAAGATATCCAGCAAGCAGGCACTCTAGGAATAAAACACTGTGGCCTAATTTGAATATACAGAGTGATTGCAGAGTAAAAGGCCTGATACTGTGGCTGCTTCCAGACACGTTGGATAATCCACTTTCAATACTCCTTAGTGAACATTTGAAACTGATTTTCCATGTGTGAAACAAAAAATCCACTTCCAAAGGATTGTGAAAGTGCATTGAAAGTGCATTATTCAACATGTGTGGAAATGGTATAGTTTATCTGTAGCTGCTGAACTAGCCCCTCCCTGCTGTGAGTGAAGATTGTTATGTTCTGTGTCAGTTGTAAAATTTCTGTTGATGAAACTCTCTCTCTCTCTTCTACAAGACATGAACGTTTCTCTCAGTTTGTTGTTTATCTTATTGTAAATAGTTTTTAAATGAAGTTCTTCTTTAACTAAACAAACTTATATTAAATTATATTTCTTCTCACTGAACTTCACTGTGTACTCTGCTACACACATGTATATGTGTGGAAAGGTGGTATATCCTGGATGAGGAGAGTGATGGGATATTGCCCCACACAGAGATATTCACACACATATATATATATCCCCCCTCACAGAGGGTTATGGGCCCACCTAGTCAATGAAGAGAAGTAAATATATTTAAGGGAAATAAAAGAAGAGACATAATGGCCACGTATATAAAGGCAGTAAAATTGCTAGAGCCTGCTGTGCCTGTTCTAAACTCCAGTAACTATCCTTTATGGAAGTTCAGAATAGAGAATGAGCTGGTGAAGAAGGATTTGTGGGAAACAGTGGAACAAATCCCACCAGAAGAAGCCCAAAAAGTGGATTGGGAAAAACAAGGCAGAAAGGCAAGGGCAGAAATTGCAATTTATGTAAGTGATAGTGACTTACACCACATAAGAGACTTTAAGACTGCCAGAGAACTGTGGCTGGGACTGAGAAAATTGTATGAGAGAAACTCACTGAACGAAAGACTGTACTTGTCAAGAAAGTTGTGTAATTTAAAATTAAATGAAGGTGGTGATATAGAAAAGCATAAAAGTCAAGTGACAGAGTTAATGGATCACCTGAATACCATAGGCAAGAAATTTGATGAAGAGGACAAAATCATTTTAATTTTCTCAAGCCTGCCTGAAAGTTACAACTCTTTGCTACAAGCACTAGAGACAAAAGATGAATTCTATGAAATATGTTGTCTCACAACTTAAGGAAGAGGCATCTAGGAGAGCAGAGAAGGCAGCAGAGGGTGAGACACAACCATTGTCTGCACAAAGGACTAAGTATAATTTTAAACATAAAACCACTTTACAAGGTGCAAACAAGAAAGATAAAAATAGAAAATGCTTTTCTTGTGGAAAAACAGGCCATTTGTCTCGAGACTGTATAAAGCAAAATGGTGTTAGCAAAGTAAAGCATCAAAGTAGAAGCAAAAAGCACATGAAAAATGTTTTTGGTGCTCACTAGAACAATTTAGTAATTTCAGAGTGAGGAAAAGGCAAGAATATTAATAGTAAATCCTCTGTTTGGATTATTGATTCTAGAGTTCCATGCATATGACCTGTAATTCTGAGTTCTTTGAAGAACTGAATGAAACCTTATCAGAGGATGTGATAATTGCCAATGGTAATAATATAGCCATTCAAGGTAAAGGAGAAGGTTTGCTTACATGTGTAGCAGGAGGAAGAATTGTCTACAATGAGGTGAAAAATGTAGTTTACTTGCCAGAATTAACAGATAGTTTGTTAAGTGTATCTGTTTTGACCAAGCATGGTTTTAATGTAAATTTTAATAGAAACAGATGCACAATTACTAGAGATGGTGTTGTATATGCTCACGGTTTTGAAAATAATGGAGTTTTGGTTCTAGATACAAGCCAAGAAAGAATGAAATTGGCAAAACAGAGTTCAAGCACAAGATGCATTCATCTCTGGCATAAAAGGCTTGGTCACAGAGACTTCAACATAATAGAAGAAAAGCAAAAGAAAGGTTTGGTAAGAGGAATGGAAATTAAACTTTGTAACATTGACTTGAATAGGGAAAAATGTGAAAAGTGTCTGCTGCAGAAGGGAACAAGACCTTCTATTCCTAAACAAAGTTGGAGAAGTTCAACAAAACCTTTGCAGCTTATTCATACAGATATTTGTGGTCCAATTCAACCAATGCCATGTGGACAAAATAGATATATATTAACATTTACTGATGATTTTTCCAGATACTGTATAACTTATGTTTTGAAGGAAAAGTCGGAAGCTGCAGAAAAGTTGAAGAACTGTGTTGCAAGTGTTGAGAATCTATTTGGGAGAAAACCACATGCAATACTTTCAGACAATGCTGGTGAGTTTATGTCACACCACATCAAGTCTTATTTGAATAAAAATGGAATAGAGCACTTGCACACTGGACCATTTACCCCAGAACAAAATGAAGTGGCAAAAAGAATCACTATCTCATGGAAATGGTTAGATGCATGTTGACAGAATCTGACATCCCACATAAATATTGGGGTGAAACTGTGATGACTGCAACATATTTGCAGAATAAACTGCCAACAAAAGTTACTAATAAGACAGCATTTGAACTTGGTTTGGAAGAGTGCCAAATATAAGTCATTTTAGTGTGTTTGGATCAAAAGGTTTTGCATATGTGCCAATGCAAAAATGCTCCAAACTTAACAATAAAACTGAACTGGGAATAATGAGAAAGGAAGTAAAGGTTATAGAATTCTTAACAGTGAAACAGGAGAAGTGAAAGTAAGAAGAGTGGTATATTTTAAAGAAGAACAGCAATCTTGTACATATGTTCCTAAACCAGAAAGGTTTTAAAGATGAACAGATAAATACAAATTGGCCAACTGAAGAGGATGGAGTAAAAATATTCTTAGAAGAGAAAATAGAAAACAGGAACCCAAGTATAAGGAATTCACAAACAGAAGGGGAAACAGAGACAGAGAAAGAGACTGAATGTGAGAATTTGGAAGAGCAAGCAGAACCTTCTATCAGACGTTCATCTAGAATCAATAGTGCCAGCAGAAAAGCTGTCATACGCAGCAAAGGCAGTACAAAATAGCGAACTGGCAGCATGGAAAGAAATAGACAAATTACCTGCGGAAGAAGCAGCCAAATGGATAACAGCAGCCAAGGAAGAAATTGAAGCATTGAATAAAAATAATACTTGGACACTTACTAAGTTGCCAGAAGGTAAAAAAGGCTATTGGTTGTAAGTGGGTGTTTAAGAAAAAGTTAGATCAGGATGGTAATGTACAAGGTTAGTGGCAAAAGGATATACACAAAAATATGGAGATCATGATGAAACATTTGCTACTGTAGAAAAGTACAGTACAATTAGAGCTTTGTTTAGTGTCACTGCATTTAAACAACTTCATGTAGAACAACTAGATATAAAGTCAGCTTTCTTAAATGTAGAAATTGAAGAACTGTATATGCAACAGCCTGAAAGGTGTGAAATAGGTGAAGGACAAGTTTGTAAGTTGCAGAAAGGAATATATGGTTTGAAACAAGTTGTTAGAGTTCGGAATGATAAGTTAAACAAATTGCTTGTACAACAGGGTTTTGTACCAAGTAGAGGTGATCCATGTCTTTTTACAAAACAACAAAATGGAAAAATAACACATATACTTATTTATGTAGATGATATGATGTTGTGTAGTGAAAACAAACAAGAATGTACAAAATTGTTGAATGTTTAAATAAGGAAGTAGAAGTTAAGAGATTTGGTAATTTATCTTATTATTTGGGTATGCAAGTATAAAGAGAATATGATAGTTTTCTTCTCAATCAAAAGTAGAAAGTTGTTGACTTGGTAGAGTTTATGGGTTTAAAGGAAACACGGGTTGTGACAACCCCATGTGTACTAATTTTATTTCAGAAAAAGATGAAAGTGAACCTTTATCTGATGATGATTTATACAGAACTGTAATAGGAAAACTATTGTTTCTAGCTAAAACATGCAGGCCTGATATATCACAACAACAACAACAACATTTGATTTATATACCACCCTTCAGGACAACCCAATGCCCACTCAGAGTGGTATACAAAGTATGTCATTATTATCCCCACAACACCAAACACCATGTGAGGTGGGTGGGGCTGAGAGAGCTCCAGAGAACTGTGACTAGCCCAAGGTCATCCAGCTGGCTTCAAATGGAGGAGTGGGGAATCAAACCCAGCTCTCCAGATTACAGTCCCGCACTCCTAACCACTACACCAAACTATTGCATCTGCAGTGGATATCCTATGTAGAGTCTGCCAGTGGAACCACAATGCAAAAAGTCTTTAGCAATGTAATGAAGCAATGCTTTTCTTCGTTCAGGCTGCAGGTATCCCTGGTGGCGTGAGCAAGCCCAGAAGCCAACTCTCGGGTGAGAGAACCACAGCAAGGTGTGGTATCACACTGGAAGAGGATGCAACTCTCCAATTGCTCAACAGATCACACACTGAACTCCTGTTTTGGGAACTCTTTCTCAAGAGCAAGGAAGAACAGCAAAATCCCTGTTTACATAATCACAAAATGCTCAGGTCTTAATAACCTCATTATAATGCACACCACGCCACAAAATGGTTACTAACAATAAATGTAATTTACAGTTCCAACGTTGTGTGTAATCTCACTTCTCTAATCCCAAATGGGAGACCCAGATACCAGGTGACATCAGTAGTGGGAACGTCATATATATATCAACAGAGTTACACTGGATCATTATCATTTAAAGGTACATTGCCAAAAAGCTATACATCCAAAACAGCTGTTAAACAGACACATGCAAAAACACAATGACAGTTTATAGGTAGCAAGACCAATCAAGCGTCTGATTTAAACCTTTTGGAGTCAAGGATTTTAATCTAAAAATCCAAAGAGACTCCCTCTGTGATAACTCCCTTTGTACATCACCCAGAATTGAGGGTCTTACAACTTCCCACACTGAAAATCTAAAGTCCCTGGGGTCTCTATGGCAATTCGCAAAATGTTGCACAAGAGGTGCTTCTATCACCTTATTCCTAATGCGGTTAACATGTTCCTGTATAAGGATCTTAACCGGTTTTGTTGTGTTGTCTACATATAAGAGTGCACAGGAACATTCAATAACATAAATGACATTAGACGTATTACATGTGGAAAAATCCTTCAAGAAGATAACATGTCCAGTAGAGCTTACTCTAAAGGAATCACCTTTGCTTGCCAGATCACAAATGTTACATCTTCTACACTTAAAGTGCCCTGCTCTTTGTGGTTTGGTTGGGATGTTACTCTGAAAATTAGATGTAACTAAAGTGTCACGAAGGTTCTTGGTACGTCTATAGCCTATAACCGGGGGGCCCTCGCACCCAGGGATATCACTGATTAAGTGCCAATGGTGTCTAATAATGTTCACGATATCTCTAGGAAGCGGGGTGTACTCAATAGACCAACGGAGGGTACACTGCATTCCTCTGTCCCTCGTCATGAATAGGGTATCCCTTGGAGTCTGTGTGACTCTGGTAGCTGCTGCTGCAATAACATCTCTGGGGTAAATCCTATTGAAAAGATCCTGTCCTTTTTTTTTAATTTTTATTTTAATTACTAACATCAAAACTACAAACAGAAAAAGAAACGAAGCGGCAGCTGCCTCGCGAGATCTTTATTGAGTTTTCATCTAGGAGGGTCCGGGACACTATCCTATACAACTCATATAATGTGGACTTGGACTTTCTGGGAAATAAAGTCAAGATACTGAAGGGCATTCCATTTCTAGTTCGGAAAAGAAGATTTAAGTATAAAAGGCTGGTAGCTCTCCTGAGGGAACGTGGGATAAAGTATAAATGGCTATTTCCGGAAGGAATTTGGTTCAGTTACAAAGATCAAGCTTACAAGATAAATTCGGAAGATCAGCTAAGGGGTTTTGTGGACAAAAATCAAGAATTTGGGCAAGACACCAAGCAAAAAGAAGAAGATCCGAAGCCCGAAGGGAGGGGGGAGGCAACGAGCGCTGCGGCTGTAGCTGCTCAGAGAGAACTGCGCCCGAGGCCTGGGGGGGGGGAGAAGACTTAATTTGAATTGTAATTTGTATTTTGTAAGGTCAACCACTCCATCATTACTTTATTAAGGTTTAATCTTTAACTATGGCAGTATGAAGGGAAAGCATTGGAGTGTAGTGTTTATTGTTTGTATGTTGCCTTTCCCCTTTTTCCACCCCCCCTTCCCCTTTTCTTTTTCTCTCCCTTTTTTCCTTCCCTTGTACTTTCGTAGTTCTTTGTAGTTTTCTGTTTTAGATATTAAAAAAAAACTACAAACAGAAAAAGGAAAAAGGAAACAAGGGGGGAAGGAAAAAACAACATAAGAACACAGACTACAACTACAAGTATTGAATTCTCTTTATAATACTATTATTTAAAGTTAAACTTTCTAATATGCTATTAGATTGGTAGATCTTATAAGATACGAACTACAGTCAGGATCAGGTCTTCTTCCCTCCCCTGCGTCTCGGTCTCAGTTCTCTTTGAACAGCTACAATAGCTGCGCTCACTCCCTCCTCCCCACTCCCCCCTTCAGATTCTGATCTTCTTGCTCGAACTCTTGATGATTAAGCACAAAATCCCTCAGCTGTACTTCCGATATTATCTTGTAGGCTTGGTCTTTATATCTAAACCAGATGCCTTCTGGGAATAACCATTTGTATTTTATATCACGCTTTCTCAGAAGAGCTGCAAACCTTTTGTATTTGAATCTTCTTTTCTGAGCTAAAAATGGAACGTCCCTCAATATCTTAACCTTGTTGCCAAGAAAGTCCAAGTCCACGTTAGTCGAATTATATAAAATGGTGTCCCGAGTCTTCTTAGATGAAAAGTCAATAATAATCTCGCGAGGCAGCTGACGCTTCGTTGCATATTTTGAAGATGTCCAACGGACTTCCAGAATATCGCTTTTTAACTCTTCTTTAGTTGCCTTTGCGAATGACGCCAAAAGTTCCGACACCAAATCCTTTAAATTTTCACTTTCCTCCTCCTTCACATTCTGTAAACACAATACCGTCTGAGCACGATCCACTTGTAGTCCTATCAATTGATTCTCCAAAAGCTTTACTTCTTTGCTTGTAGCTCTCATGAGTGTTGCATTTTCACGAGCAGATTTCTCTGCCTCGAGCGCTACATCTTTAATGGTTTTCACTTCATTTTCAACTGAGCCAACCCTTTGTCCAATTTCATTTAGCTTATCAACAAAGGGCTTCATAGCTTCAACAACCGTTTAACCACCTCTTCAAGAGTCTCTCCCTTCCCCTGCAATGCAGCCGAAACCGATTTGCCCACAGCAGGGCTCTGCTTTTTCGTCGCCATCTTAGTGGGGGGGGAGTCCGCCAACTAAGTTCCAAAACTCAATGAAGGGGAAGATATCCGAACCTTCTTAAGCTTCAACTCCCACCAATCCTTCGCATACGCTTAGAGTAACAGAAGGGATCCGCTTACTTACAGGCTTTTCACCTTAAATCTGCTTGTTGCCGTTCTCCATGGCCCGGCAGCACAGATGTGCTGCGCAAGTCTGCCGGCCTCCATAGGAGCAGACGGGCTATTTACTCCCTGGATCGACTTCAGGGGGCTCTTCCCGCAGCGCTCCGGACCCTGACCCCCTACCTGGGAGTCCTGGGGGTTAACCCTCGCAGGTCAACCACCCGGTCAGGCTGTTCAGCCGCTTCCTCCCGGACCTGCGGAGAGGAGCGTCCGACATGGCCGCGAAAACGAAACCAAATCCAAAAAGATCCTGTCCTAATCTATTCCTAGCCTCAAGATAGAGGTTTAAATCAGAAGCTTGATTGGTCTTGCTACCTATAAACTGTCATTGTGTGTGTGTGTGTTTTAACCATATGTTTTTAAACCATATCTCTGTGCCCTACTCAGCCGAGACCAGCTCCCACCGCCATACCTCCCATGTCCCCAGAGGACTGGGATCCCTGACTCCATGCTGGCCCCCTCCCTATGCCCACCACTATCCGGTTCACTTCTCGTTTCCACTGGCAGCAGTAGGTTGCTGTATGGTGCACTTTATAGACTTATAGGCTTGTAGTTACCACTGTAGGTGTTCTTTTCCTGTTGCAAGTTATGTTTCTCTTCTAGACCTGCCTGTACCATTGTCGAGTCTACTTTCACAGGCACAGTGGTTTTAATCACCTGCCTTGTTATTCCATCTTGCTGTCCTACCAACCAGCTAACCCAACCCTAAACTCCAACTACTGCATGCCTTTCTCCTGCTCCAGCATTCCCTCTGACTTTGCTGCTGCCCTACCACAGATCTACCCTCCCATTTCCTGGTTTCCCCCAACTCCTGAAAGCCCCATGTCCTCCAGTGCTTCCAGTACCTTGTCAGTCATCATGTCACATGAACACATGAATTTTCCTTATACTGAATCAGACCCTTGGTCCATTAAAGACAGTACTGTCTACTCAGACTGACAGTAGCTCTCTAAGGTATCAGGCAGAGATCTTTCACATCACCTACTGCCAGATCCTTTAAGGAGAGATGCTGGGGACTGAACCTGGGACCTTCTGCATGCCAAGCAGATGCTCTACCACTGAGCCATGGCCCCTCCTTCAAGCCTCTGTCTCACACCCCACTTCCCCTTGCTAGCAAGTTCTCCCAGCTAAAGATTTCTCACCTACTTTTCCCCCTTCTCCTCCTGTTAATCCTTCCCATCCCTTTTGGGGACATTCACAGAAATTTACCTCCTTCCCAAGGCAGCTTCCCTTTGGACTTGTCATGGTTGGAACATATTTAGAAACTGAAATTACTATTACCACTAAGAAATTTTTGACTTAAATTTCCTACGTATTGTAAAAATTCTGACCCCCAAACCTCAATCTGGTTCTTGCATTTGTGCAGGCAATTGCACATATAACCTATGGATCTAAGGCTAACAACTTGTTTTGTTTATTTCTTCTTTTGCTTCTTTAATTTCATGTTTCTTTCAGTGTTCTTTAATTGTGTGATGGGGGCCCTGGCAAAATCTTTGTCCAGTGACCCACTGTAGCTCTTGGGAATTATGCAAAAGAGAGAGTTAAAGAGAAATGTTTTTGCCTGAAGCCTAATGGATAGTAAAGTAAGGGAGAGAGCTGTCCAAAGATGAATCATTAATAAGCATAGTCTCTGATTGTCAGTCATCTTCCTTCTGTAGGCATGGGCACAGAAAGAGAGGCTTGGGAAATGAAGTTCATCTAGCATGTTGGCTGGTAAAGAGAAGGCAGAGTTTTAAGCACCTGAGCCCAAAAAATTTTTAATGTCTTACAGGTAAGATTCAGGACTTACAATTATGCCTAGAAACAAATGGGCAGCAAGTGCAAATATTTCAGCACAGTGGTGATATAATTCCTGTAACCATGACATTAGCCTGGCTACCACATTTTGAGCCAATTAAAGTTTCTAGACAGTTTTCAAAGCACACACACACAAAGCACATTACAGTAATCATCACAGTAATGGGTTACTTTGGCTGTGTTTTTGAGGAACAGCCACAATTCATGTATCAACCAAAGTTGTTAAAAAAAAACTACATGCCATGGAAGAAACCTGAGCCTCCTGTTGAAGGCCAGAATTATGTGACACCTCCAAACTTCTATTCTGCTCCTACAAGGGGAGTGAAATATCCTCCAGGAGAGGTTGACTTCTTGGCATTAACTAAATACACTTCAGTTTTGTCTAAATTCAGCTTTAGTTTATTGACCGTTATCTATCCCATTACCTTTTGCAGTCATTTGTTCAGAACTTCCATAAACCCACTTGACAGCTCTTAGGAAGATATAGAACTGACATGCACAGATTGGAGGCACCTCACTTCAAATTCCCAGATAATTTCTCCCATCAGTTTCATGTAGAGTTTAACTGTAATGTAAATATTACAGAGTTGAGCACTGGTGCCCCAGCGCCAGCTTCTAGAACTGGATAGCCAGGTAAGAGTAGATGTCCTTAAGCTCAGTTCCCAACCTAGCCAACTTTTCCAGAAGGATGCCGTGGTTGATATCTAAAATTGCCAAGAGGCAGGGATGAATTCCCCATTCCAGCAAAGATAATCAGGGCAATCAAGCTGGCTTCAAGAGGAGGAGTGGGGAATCAAACCCAGTTCTCCAGATTAGAGTCCCATCGCTCTTAACCACTACACCAAACTGAATCAGATTGATATAGGGAAAGGATGAAGCAGAGAGAGAGAGAGAGAGAGAGAGAGAAATATGCCACAGTGGGGAGATTCTGGATCAGAAGAGTAGGTACTTTTGATCTCTGGCAACTTTTTTCCTAGTAATTAAGTACTTCAGTCAAATATGGACAGCCATTAGCATAATGGCTTCTAGACAGCCTACTTCAAAATATGCCTGTGGTAATGGTCCTGTGGCATTCTTTCTGTTGGAAATACAATGTCTTGTGTACAGAGAAGGCAGAAGATATAGAATACCTGCAAAGGGCAACTGGTCTGACAGATAGATGGCAAAGTGGGATCCTTCTTTCCTCCTCTCTTCCGTCCTTCCTGCATGTCTCTAGATTGGTATTCTTAGGCTACTTCCTGTTTCTTGTTTCTTCCCAGAAGTACCTCCTCCATTTTTACTGAGGCAGTTAGTAGCTATTCTGTTTTTTTCATTCATTTTCATTTGCGGTCCATGACCAGATTTGAACTTATAAAACAAAACATTTCATGATTAGGTAAACAATATACAAAAAAGAGTCTTCGGTTAAAAGAGTACAAATATAGATGTTAAAATATCTGATTAAAATAACATCATATAATTAAAGTGAGTATAAAATATTAATTAGCGTCCTGCCTAGACATTTTGTTATACATTGTTTCTCTCCTTTCTGTCAAAGTTGTAGTTCCTGAATAAACTCTCTTCATTCACTCCTTAATCAGACTCAAGATCATTCCCAAGATATACCAGAGCCTACACTTTCCATCTAATTCATCTCTTTCCACCTCTGCTCTTGGAGCACAGCAAAATAAAACCCTGAATGCTCTAACACCATTTGTGAGTTTCAAGCAAGTTTCCAGCTGGTTTTCACTTTAATGCCAACATACTGGCCAAGAAAAGATCCCAAGCCATTCCCTGTCACCCATATTTGCATTTTAAAAAGCACTGGCATATTCTTTCCAGCATTCTGTCCTCTCCAGCCTTTGTAAAAGCTTCACTTTTCCTCAGCCTTTTAATGGATAATACCCAATAAATTACATCCTCAGTGGTTACTTTCTCTTTTCTTTCTTTCAGCCATGCTGCAGAGTCTGCCACACGCTGTATACTTGGCAAACCTAGGAAAAGGAAGTAATAATTAATGACCTTACAAAATTTTAAAGGCACACCAATTGTACATGCTCTCACAGGCAGTTTTGGGTACTTAAAATACAGTGGTTTGTCCCTCATCAAAGTTTACATGCTGCAAAAAAGAAAATCAAGAGGTGAGGTACAGTTCATAGAGTTTTAGGCCATGGAAACTTGCGTTCAAACTCCTACACAACTTACTTGGTAACTTGTAGCAAGTTCTCTCAGGCTGCTATCTTGAGAACATGTTCCTGGAACTAAGTCTCATTGAATGGAATGGGACTTACTTCTGATAGACCTGCTTAGGATTGCTCCCTCAGTGTTGTTTTTGTGATAAAATGAAGAACAATCCCTATGTACCTTACTATAAGTGTAAATTAGAAAATGACTAATAAATAACAAAAACAATCTTGCATAGGGACTGAAATCGTTCCTACTGTAGTCATGTACTTTTATCTATAGGTAAGAAATAAAAAAAGAATTTCTTTAATCTTCATAAAAGAATAAGAAAAAGTGACTGATTGCTTTATAATAGGTTCTACTTTGTGTTCCTGTTCTTATTAAAAGTCCTAATATTGTCTTGTTGAATTCATCTTAGCTACTTTAATTGCATTACATTGTATTAAGTGTGTGTGTGTTCTCTTTTAAATTTAATTGTGTGAACAATGATTAAATACTTTATACTACAGTCTTAAAGTTACATTCTTCTTGGGTCACAGAAGTCAATGGATTTGGAAGGGTGTAAGATCCAGAGGAGTTAGCCGTGTTAGTCTGTAGTAGCAAAATCAAAAAGAGTCCAGTAGCACCTTTAAGACTAACCAACTTTACTGTAGCATAAGCTTTCGAGAATCACAGTTCTGATGAAGAGAACTGTGATTCTCGAAAGCTTATGCTACAGTATTCGGCTCTCCCAGCAGCAGCATAGCTGCGCAAGCTGGGAGCCGTCATTTGCCGCCCCACCCGGAGGAACGGAGACAGGCTCCCTTCCCGGGCATACGGGGCTTTGCTGGGGGTGGAGCCAAGAGCCTGATATAGGCAGCTCCACTCTCCCCAGCATTGGTTAGTCTTAAAGGAAGGATGTAAGTTTAAATAGGATTGCTCCACTGGATAAAGATATATACTGACTTAATGACTTTCTATTTTTTCACTAATTCTATTTTCTTACTAATGTATAACCTATAATATTGTCTATACTATTATTCTCTTTTTTAATTTTTGTACCAACTATTTACTAATTTTTTTACCAACTACCAAGGCAGATTTCATACTGCAAATGAACACAATATAATCAATAGCTAGGACATTCACCGAGCAAACATGTAACATGATCAAAAGTTAGGACATTTGAAAAACTAGCATGAAGCTAAACAAATAGATGAAACCTTTCTGAATTAAAGCATAAGTAATTAACATGACATCCTAAGTGATGGCTAACTACCCTGTAGTTACGTATATACATCAACAGATAGTACCCAATAGCCTAGTCTATAGTCCCTGTCCCTTACCAAGGTATCTCTCTGAGCTATTACTTATGACAAATTTATTATATTTATATTAAAAATAAAGTAAATGAATTCAATCAGGTATTTGGGCTTACATTTCTTTTTGACACTAGTACTCTGTGGGAGAAACATTTTCTTCTGCCACCTTTTCTGAAGTTCATTCTGTACAAACTATTCAGCCTAAATTTCCCCAATTGTCTTTGTCCCTTTTCCCTTCTCCTTGGTACCTGTGCTATTTGGAAAGAAAACTCTGCTGTATTCCAGTCTATATGACACTCCTTGAATCAGGACTGAAAAAGCATGTGGGTGAGTCATGAAAGAGGGCAAGCTGATTGCACAAAGCCTGAAATCATAATCTGCTCCTGGAACAGTTTTATAACTGATTACTTGATGGTCTTAAAAACATAAACAATGGCTGTGATTTACCGTGTCCTTTTATGAATACACAGGGGTGTTACAAATTGCTTTTCTTAAACTCCTGAGAGTTTTAGGAGGTATTTGCTGTGCAGCTCAGAGCAGGCTGAGAGAGCCCAACAGAGATTTTCTTTTAAGTTCTACTGGACATGGACATCTACCTCTGTATCTCTCTGGATCACAACTAGAAAGAAATGGGAGGAAAATTTCAGCCAACAAAGCATGCAAAGTTAAAATGATGTATTTAGCTGAGTGGATGTCACTTTAACTTGTTATAATAAAATAAATATACACATAAATATGTCTTTGCATTCAACAACTAAGCACTTAATTGACAAATTGCAACCTTAAACTTTATGCCAACATATCCATTTATGGTACCAATTGGACACTGCAGGAATGGCATTTCCATGTCTCATTTTGGAATACTGTGTCAGGACATCATTTCCAAACCTAAACAGCTATATTCTGGTTTGCATATCAATGGGATCAGCAGTTACTGAACATCTATGCTATATTTTTTGTGGGATTTATGTTCTGGGAAAAAAAACCTTTGAACTGCATCCTCATGCAAGATGAGAGCCAGTTTGGTGTAGTGGTTAAGAGCTGCAGGACTCTAATGTGGAGAATCGGGTTTGATTGCCCACTCTTTTGCTCTCAGTCCACCCACCTCATACAGTGATTGCTCTGGGGATAATAATAACATACTTTGTACACAGCTCTGAGTGGTTGTTAAGTTGTCCAGAAGGGTGGTATATAAATCAAATATTATTATTATGTTATATAATATCTGTAGTGATGGAACTGATTAGCTCTGGTCATTAAATTAAGAAGTGTTTAAAAGTATTGGCTATCACATACAAAGTACTTCATGGTCTTGTCCAACATAGCTAGAGGACTGCCTCTCACTATGTTCCACCATGGCAGCTTTGCTCACCAGAACAGGGCCTTCTGCAGGTGCCACTTTGCACATAGCAAAGTCAACAGTGGCCAATACACATGTGTTCTCTGTGGTGGCCCCCCACCCTATGGAATCGCCAACTTGAAGAGATCAGGAAAGCTCCCGTTCTCTTGGCTTTCCACAAATGATGAATTATTCAAGAAGAATTTTTATGCAGAAAGAAGGGCTGTGCTGTAAGGAAGTGGTCTCAAAGACAGGCATTAGTAAAGAGATCAGAACCATAGATGTTTACAACTATGCACTAACAGTTGCTTAAAGTATGATCTTACTGAATAGTATGTTGTTTAATATATCAATCTTAGAATTTGCTTATATTCTGTTTCAGCATTTCTTCTGCTCTGTATTGGATTTCTGCTGCATTTAAATCTTTGCAAATTTGCAATATATACCCTATTACATTGTTTATTGAAATGTCCTTGAAAATGACGTACTCTTTCACACTGTGTAATCTGCCTTCAGTTTCAGTGAGAAAGGAGGACTATACATAAATATATATATAAATAAAATGAATATAGACACATTTTGCTAGTATGATATGCCACACTAAACAGATAGCTTACTGATAAAGGACTAGTTAAAGAAGACATATATATCTGAACCCACATCTTTTCATGTCTTTATCTTAATGCAGAATCACTGACTGTCACTAAAAATAGTATCTGAAGCACAAGACAATTTGCTTCCAGCAGAAAATTAGTTGGAAGACATAGGTAAGGAGTTTGATTTATGTCTCCTGAAGCTGTTGATGCATCCAATAAGTTTTTCTTAGCTGTTCCTTTTATGAGTGAAGTAGTTTTATCCATTCTGGAGTGATTCCAGAAATTACTAGCATTTCAAGAAATTACATTTTCCTTTAGAGCTAGGAACTCTGCTTTGTATAAGCACTTTACCTTTTTGTAGTTTCAACACTTTATGTATGTTATTAATGGATCCCCACATTGGCTATTGTCATGTACTGGACAATATTCTCTTAAAATGTATTTTTAAAACCTCCATTTTGGTCTTATGCCCAAAACAGAGCATTGGATTGGATCTCATGGGGGACTTCTGTATTCAGAAGGTGGGATACCTTTTGCTCATTCCCCCACTCTGGATGTTTTCTTCATTTCCTCAAGAGCAGGGGGGGGTATTCCCTTCTATCAGTGGATATCCTCTGTTGGATCAAACTCATTGACATTTTAAAACCATGTTAGGAAGAGCTTGTGTAGGAAACAAGATTTGTCTAATTTTGAAGTCATTTCATAGCATAATCCCTATGGAATCACTCATTGGAATCCATTGGCACCATTGAATTTTATGAAATTTCTCATTAGATGAAAATGACAATCCCCTTCCTCAAGACCAGGATTTTTAAAATAATAGTAATAATAATAAAGCTTTAAGCAGACTACTCTGGTGTAAATTAATGTTGTCTAGTCTCTGCAATACCTCATCCCAATTTTAGAATGCATAAATGATGAGTTATGTACCTTATTATTATGCATTGCCAATGTCTTTAAGCCCAGCACACCACTGCCAATGGAACAGCAACCTGCTAGCACCCAGCTAAAAACAACTAAAATAGTCAAGAGTTCAACCAAGGGCAAAATAAATCTTCAAAAGTGATTAGATGGCTGGAAAGTGCTGCAGCATTAAATGTGTGCTGGATCTTTACACCCATATACATCAAGCTTCCAATTAAAAATGATGTAATGTTTTTTCCTTTCTACCGGGAACTAGGAACATTGCTGTAGCAAAATTTTAAAACTAGCTGATATGACACTGTTTCTACTTTTGAATGCCACAGGAATGATTGGTTCTGACTCAGGCCAGGTGCAACTCAGGAGAGCAGGGAGGCCATGACTCAAGTGGTGGAGCAAGCCTCTGTTTTGCATGCAGAAAGTCCCAGGTTCATTCTCTGGCACCTCCAGTTAACAGGGTCAATTTAGTTGCCAGAGCTTTCAATGGGGTATAGGCTGTAGGAATTTTCTGAGGGGAGGAGAGTTAGATTGGATTTTATTTGGTTTATTTTAAATTATGAAAATTAACAGTGATTTGCGAGCCACCTTGAGCTATGAAAAAAGTAGACTATAAGTATGTAAAACAAGTAAATGAAACCTTTATGGTGCCCTTATTTTCCCCCACCACCCATCCCTAAGAAATTGGAGGTACAATTGATATTAAGGAAATAACCTAGGAAAAAACACACCCAAGCTTTGCTATCCTGAGTTCTGCTGTGCCTGTTTTTCAAATAAAAGGTATTGGGGGATCAGGTCTCATATTTCCTGCATCGTATATGTTGGAGAATTTTACCACCAACAATGTTTAAAGCAACCTCCCTTCACATACATATTTATTCAAGATATGTTAGCATTACAGATCTCAAGGAGTTTGGAGCTTTTATTTTATGCTGAGACATCATGAGAGAAGGACCCCTGGAAAGGTGGAAATGCATGCTAGAAGAAATACAGGGTTGACACTAAAAACAGCAGCTCATTTTACCAGTACAATAGGTTAGTTAGAGCGGACTTTTTTGGCATGAAACCAGTGTTTTTTATCAAGTGTAAAGCTGTCCTTAGATCATCAGTCAAATTCTTATCACAGTTTTTTCATGCATGTCAATCTGTCTAAAATATCACTTTAAGTGGGAACAGAAGCAGACACACTCAAGAAAATGCAAACAGAAAGTCAGGAGTTGGCAAATAGCCAGAGTGTCACAATGGCACTTAGTAAATAGTTAACATTTATGCACCAAGGTTTATATGAAACTTAGAGCAGATTTGAATAACCACGCTCTATATAATGCCTACTAGCTGGCTTTGATATTAATTACTGCAATATATTTTTGACCAAGATATATCGTATTTCCAAATCACTGCCATTACTGAAATGTTATATAACACACATTCATATTTTCATTTATTTATTTGTTTGTTTACTTACTCACTCAATTAATAGCCCACCTTTCTGGCTAAGACTCAAGGTGCATTGCAAAATGGGGGGGGAATTGATCAGACAGCATAAAACATTCAGTAAGAAATGCAGTATGACTAGGCTTTCAGCATTTAAAAACAATGCAAACAGACAAAATAATCTTCTAAGGCATGACATATCCTAATGCAGAAATTGGGTTACAAAGGTAGAAGACAATGTGGTAAGAGCAAGGTGACACACGCAGTAAATATTACAATGGACTACTGTCAACATATTTAATTCTCAACATGGCCAAAAAATGTGGATACTTAAATCCAGAGACTGGACTCATGAACAGACAAGACATCTTTCTATAAATGTGAAATGTGCCCCAGATATGCAGAAAAATCTGAAATAAAAAAATACGTAGAGGGTCAAAACCCATCAAAATATTTGATGTACTTGTAAGTTTAAGAAATGAACTCCCTGAGTGGCCATGGCTAGGCAACCACAACAATACTGCCAGCCTTTAAGTACTTTCTATCTGTCAATAAAGGACAAGGTCCTTCTCAGGACAGTTTTGGCCTTTGGAGGAAGATTCATTGGGGCCAGGCCCACCACACCAACCACCCAGTAATTTGCTCCATTTGACTTATATGACTGATCCAGTACTGCGTGCTTACTTCTGTTCAACAGCACCCACTGCGTGAAAGCCAGTGTGGTGTAGTGGTTAATGTTTCAGACTTGGATCTGAGAGACCCAGGTTCAAATCATCACTCTTCTGTGGAAGCTCACTGGGTGACCTTGGGCCAGTTATGCATTCTCTGCCTAACTTACCTCACAGGGTTGGTGTGAGGATGAAATGGAGAAGAGGAGAATTAGGTAAACTGTTTGAGGATAAAGGCAGTGTATAAATGAAGTAAATAAATATAGGTGAAGTTGGGGGATTGAAAAAGGTAGGATAGAAGGAAGCAGGGACAGGTCTGGATATAGGGGTTTGCCAGGAAGAGGGAAAGAGGAAATAATGTGAGCAAGGGGATACAGCAGAAAACGAGGTGCCCTCCACAAGTCCTTGCATATTTCCCAGCACATAACAGGAATACAGTTTTCCCAGGAAGAGACTGCCAGGGAAAGAGAAGAAGGAAACCTGAAGACAGGGGGACAGATAAAGGTAGGTTGGCTGGTGGTGGGAAACAGAGAAGGAAACAAGAAAAGCTGAGCATATGGGGACAACCAAGAGGAGAAAAAGAGAAAATAGTGTGGGGAGGGGATACAGGGGGAAGTGAGCTGTCTTTTACAAGCCCTTACTTGTTCCTCTTTGTACAAATGAGCCCCATCTGGCAAGCACCACACAACTCAGTCCAGCATGATGATCAGCACCTCACAACTGGGCCTAACTTTTCCAAGGAAAAGGCTGTTGGGAGGGAGCAAAGGAGATAAAGCTGAACACAAGGGCAGATAAAGGTGTACGTGGGTAGGAGAGAAGAAAGCAGGAAAAGAGGTAAGGCTATGAGATTTTCCAGAGAAGGAAAAGAAGAAAATGCCCCATGACCCCAAATTAAGATACAAACCCACAGTCTGGCTTTAACTAGTTTATATAAATATCTTACTGCATATGTTAAGTAATTAAATGGGTGGGCTGTGCTAAGGCAGTCAAATATTTTGTTGTTCTTTTTTCAAAGGCTGCCTTAATTTGACAGATCTGCCCTAGTTTAAGAGGTGGCCAGCGGCATTCAATAACCTTGTTTATGCTCACCTATACAAAATGTGCTGAGGAGTGCCAAGACCCCTCCCCTGATGCACCATAAGGCCACTACCAGGTTTGGTATGATGTAGCTCAGCACCAATAGCTGCTCATTCCCAAGCACACCATAAGGCCAATTAATGGCTTGTCCAGACACCCCCTATATACGTGATGCTGAAGGGTACAAACCAACCAACTCCTGTCTATTGTGAGCAGCTGACCTAACTGCTAAAACTAGTTATGACCTAAATAGTCAGAGACCAGGCCTGCTTAATTTTTAAAAAATCAGCAACAAGTGGGAAATGCCTGCTGAAAAGAGGCAAGGCTTTTCTTACATAATCCTCAGCTTCTGCTTCCCATTGGCTGATTCCTTTCAGTCACACAATTATTCCCTTTTATTTGAATAGTGGCCAGGGTGAATAGATCCACATCCTAAATGCCATGGGAAGAAGGAAAGAAGGAAAATGAGATGCCACCCACAAGTCATTGCAGATCACCCTCTTATTTCCTTATAAAAGTGACCTCTTGAGCTATTCCATCATACTACAATTCTAAATTCTTTATAAAAACACTATTCTGAACATTTGCTTTGCGTGTTCTGCAACATGGTAAAAGTATAGGGACCTTCCTGACTACTTCAGGCAAGCCATTCCACAAGGTGGGAGCCACCACAGAGAATGTACATTTGCAGGGTGGCATCTTCAGAAGGCTTTGCTCTAATAAGTGAAGCTGTTGTAGTGAAGTATGATAGGAGAGGCAGTTCTGCAGGTATAGGGATCTTTAAGGGCTTTATAAGTGACAACCAAAACCTTGAATTAAACCCAATACAAAATAGAGTGACTGCAGAATGGGTGTTATGTGCATGGTCTGCTCACATCCTGGTAGCAACCAAATTGCAGTGTTCTGTAACAAGTAGAGTTTCTGAGTTGACTTTAAGGACAGACCCATGTAGAGTGCATTACAATAGTCTAGCTTCAAAGTTAACCATAGATTCATGTGGCCATTTCAGCTGAGTCAAGGTAGGAGGCCATCTTCTGGGCTAAATGAAGCTGGAAGTATGCATTTTTTTGCAGCTGCATTAACTTGCTTCTCCTGCAATTAAGTTGATATAACCTCAAGATCAAAGTTTCCCTGCCATGGTGCCCCTGGGCACCATATTGCATACCACTACTTCCCCTGATGATTGCTGAGGTTTTCAGAAAGAGGATAAGGTCTTTATAAGGCCAGGCTTGTTACTGGCTGCCCCCATTCAAATGAAAGGGTTTTCCATGGTTGCAATAGCAGCTGCAGCTGCTGGACGACTGTTAAGCACCCAGGTTTCCCTTAGTTGTGTTTTCCATTAGCTCCTTCAGGACTGAACAACTCTTGCCATAAGTTCCTTTTGCAAAGCAGAGGGGAGGTTTGTTCTACTTTTAGAGTTCTGGGAGCTGGGATGTTCCATGAGGGGAGATAAGTATTCAGGATTAGAAGTTCACCCAATCCTTGTCCTGGCTTGCTTTCTTCCCAGTGGCTGGACTGTGCTTCCAGTTAAAGAAGAGATAGTACTCATCATGATGACAGACCAAGTGCCAGACTCTGAATAAGGCAGTTTTAGCTGTTTCGCATGGTTGCTATGCTATTCTCTGGCAAAGTGAGGAGGGAGGTATTGTATTTGGCTCTACCTCCTGTGGTAGCTATTTCGGGATGGTGGTCATCCTGTTGGAATATATGTTGAAGGACTGACATCCAGTCATTATGGGGTTAATATGTTTACTCATTGTGCTATTGTTTATATTGACCTGGAAGAGAACCTGGCACAGAGCCAATAGCCTGGAAGCTTGGGAAACTGAGATGTGTTTGTAAACTGTTATTTGTCAATAGGACAGGTAATTTTCTTTTCAGGGTCAAGAAGATGACGGAATAATCCCCATTGCTATTATCTCTTCCGTTGTGCTCGTGGTCAGTAAAGATGTAGCTCATAGGTTTCATTCTTTTGTAGCAATCCTGTGTACTTTTTCCTTTAGAAGTAAATGTTTTCAAAAGCAAACTGACATTTTAACTCTCTATTGATTCAAGATCCATTTCACCTCTGATTCTAAACTATTTTTAACCCTTTTCCCCCAACATACCCCTCCTTCTCAAAATTTCAAAGGTGCCTGCAGACTCAAAAAGTTTGGGGATCTCTGCCCTATACTCTTAACTAAATGAGCAAATGTCATCTGGACCATATTAAAAGTTGAAAGTACAACTTCCTTCAAGATGTCATCTCTCCCAACCAACATAACCTCCATCTTGTCAAGATTCAATTTCAATTTGTTCACCATTAGCCATTAAACCACAGCTGTCAGGCACTAGTTCAGGACATCTAGAGCATCACCAGGCAATGTGGCTAGAGAAATATAGAGATGGGTGTCATCAGCATACTGTAGTCCGCTAGAAGTCAGCATGCTGTGGAATTCTTTTTTTAAAATAAACAACCTGACCCATTATATCACAGGGTCCTTACACCAGAATCAGTAAAACAAAATGTTGCCTTCTGGTAGAACTTTTTGCAATGGCAGGTGAAGAATCCACAGTGCTGATATGCTATTGCTGTATAAGAAATCATGCAATCTTTAGCTTATTCTGTTTCTTTGGATGTCTCTTGACAATAAGCCTGCAAAAGTTTTCTGCAAAGTTTTGGTATCTTTGGCAATGTATCTCCATAATATATTTTCCAATTATACTGCTCTTTGTGGTGCTGAGATAGATGAGGATGAGACCTGGTTTCAATGTTTCATTTACCATGTGGAAAGTGAGGGCCAAGCTACACATGACGAATGACACTTGAACAGCAAGTGTATTTCTCCCTGTTCACTTGCCCTCCACTCAATCCACTTGCCGTTCAAGTGTCATTTGTCATGTGTAGCTTGGCCCTGAGCTGACACACAGGAAGAAGTTGAATGGACATGGTTGTTTTCAACTGCCTGAAATTTACAATTCTATCAGAGCTTTCTAAGTAAACTGTTTATTCCCTGAGGATCGCACTTCTTGTTGTTGCATATAAAATTAAATGTGAATGACAATATGAAATCTGTGGCTGTGTAGTCATCTGAGAAAATGAGCCCAATTGACAGACTATAAATTCTCCCTCTCTTAATCCAGACAAAACTTGCTGCTAACAAAAGGGGAGGGTAAATTTTGACTGATTTCCCACTACAGACTTGCCTCACGTCATTCCTCAGGATCCCCATCCTACAGGGTCACTCTAGACATTACTTCTTTTATGAGTTTGCCACGAAGCCAACCCATTTTCCATGCAGTCACACAGTGGCTCTGGGGAATGGCTTCTATTAAAAGAGAAGAGTGCAAATAGGCTCAGAAAGCTGGCACCAGGGGCAGGGGAGTTCCTGCCTTTTCCCCAAGCTTTTTTCACCATGCAAAAACAGTGTGAAGAGGAGAGATTGCCACCCCAGTCAGAATAAGAGACGGACACCAAGTTGGATCTAAGGGCCACTTTATTAACTATTTACAAGCAACAAGCCAAACAGCGGCAAGGACCTAAAAGCGGTACAGGTCAAGCCACGGTGTCCCCCTGGACCACCGCCTTGACCTGTCTGGGCGAGCCCCGAAGCCCCAGGTGGGACCCATCCAATGGATGGGGCGGACCCAGCCGGCCAGGCAATTTTGGTCACCCCCCTTTGAGCTCCTGAACACCTCAGCCGTATAGCAGTGAGGGAAGGACTCGCAGGCTGGGGTTCCCGAAGGCAGCCTGCCTCTGCCTCTGGCAGCCGTCACAGCAGTACCAGACCTTTAGGCAGGCCCCTCTTCCCCACAATAGGGAAGCGCCAAGGGTGCTCACCGGCCCGCATCCTACTCCTACTCAAACCCGCCAGAACTCCTAGCAAGCACCACCCAAAACCAATTACCTCAATCCCAAACAGCAGTGCAAGGTAGGCGAAAAAAACCCCTCTTCCCGGCCAATTTGGAAGGGAGGAGAAAAATTCCTACCTGGCCCCATGAGCGACCGGCTAATCCTGCACCAATATAGGGAGAGGCGGGTGGGCCGAGCGACTGTGCCAACTGAGCTGGAAGGGCAGAGCTGCGCAACACGCTCTAGCTCCGCCCTCCCAGCCTACCTTATTAGAAAGGAGGGGGATGGTGCCGTCTCCCCTCCGGTGCGCCAATCAACGGCCCCTGGCTGAGCAGCGTAGCTGCCTGCCAGGAAGGGGCTGAATTGCCACCCCAGTCAGAATAAGAGACGGACACCAAGTTGGATCTAAGGGCCACTTTATTAACTATTTACAAGCAACAAGCCAAACAGCGGCAAGGACCTAAAAGCGGTACAGGTCAAGCCACGGTGTCCCCCTGGACCACCGCCTTGACCTGTCTGGGCGAGCCCCGAAGCCCCAGGTGGGACCCATCCAATGGATGGGGCGGACCCAGCCGGCCAGGCAATTTTGGTCACCCCCCTTTGAGCTCCTGAACACCTCAGCCGTATAGCAGTGAGGGAAGGACTCGCAGGCTGGGGTTCCCGAAGGCAGCCTGCCTCTGCCTCTGGCAGCCGTCACAGCAGTACCAGACCTTTAGGCAGGCCCCTCTTCCCCACAATAGGGAAGCGCCAAGGGTGCTCACCGGCCCGCATCCTACTCCTACTCAAACCCACCAACGCCAGAACCAAGCCTCTGCTTAGGTCCTGGCGCCCCACTGATGGCCTAGGGCCAACTGAAGTCCTTGCCGCAGGTCGTCTATGAATATCTGATTGCCAGTTTGGGACAAGTGCACCCCATCACCCCTGTAGAGATTGGCAATTTCGGCCCTGATCCTAGGGTGAGGCAGATATACGCCTAACCCCTCCCCCAAACCTTTCTGGATAGCCCTATTGGCCTTCATCCTTGCCCTCTCGATGGCCGGACGACTTTCAGCCTCCCTCCAAACCCGACGAGGGATCATGGCCGACCACATGATCAGCACTCCCGGCCATCGCGTCGCAATAAGACGCATATCAGACAGCGCCTGGGAAGACAGCGCCTTACCCTGTTGTAAGCCGAGGTCGTTTCCCCCCAAATGAATAACGAGGATGTGGGGAGGCGGGCCCCCCCCCAATCCAAACAACAATGGCAACAGGCCCGGCCACCGAAGGCCACGTCGACCCTGCCACTCGACCGTAGCCTGAGCACTAAGGCCAAGCTGAGACCCGACTGGCGTCCTGCGGGCTTGATGGGCTGCCCAGAAGACAAAGCTGTGCCCACATATCAGGATGCGTTGTCGTCCTACCCCCGGCATGGGACCTAAGAAAAAACACGAATTAGTACAATCAAAAGCGAGAAAGGGGGCGTACATAGGTGCGGAAGGCCGAAGACCGCCACCTGCCTACCCCCTGGATGACTTGTCCAGAATAGCCCATGGCAGCGGCCGTCGAAGCCGCTCCAATCCGAAACGAATGCGTTCCAAAACTCACTCCCTGCAACCCCAGCTCAGCCAGGGCCCGCTTAGTCACGGCCCAAAACTGGTAACGGGTTAATGGGGAACCATCCATGTGCCTAAAGAGGCAGCCTTGCTCGGTACCCCGTGCCCGCCAATACTGTCTCAATGCCCTAACTGGGCACAAGTCCCCGTCAGAGCAAGCCCCTAACCTAACGGTTGCCCCCTTACGCATCTGGTCAGTTTTGGACCAACGAATCTGCAACACCGCTGCCTCACCATCAAAAGTCAGGTCGCTTGCCATAAGGGCCCTACCAGAAGAATCCTTGGCAGATGCCACCACAAGCTCCCCAACCCGAAGGGCGCCAAAGAAAGCGGTTAAAGCAGCCACATGAAAAAGCCTGGCTTCATAGCCCGACTTGCACACTACCTTCCACACTGCCCCAAGGCCTTTAAGCACTAAAGGAGATATAGGCTCACGCGGATCCTTGCGTACCACGCTCTCCCTAGACCATCCCTCGAGCATTTTCCGTACCCGGAAATCCCCCGTGGCCTCAGGAAATCCCCGGGCTTTACTAACAAAAGCCAGGGCGGCAAGCAGCCCCTTAATGGACTTCACTGCCAACCCGCGGCCCTTCTGCCAAACACAAAACTGCAGAATATGCTCCACCGGGACAGGCCAACACCGACCAATCCCGGCCCCCCGCCGGAACTCCTCCAACTGGCCTACCGCTCTCCAATATGCCCTCCTCGTACTGGGTGCAATGGCCAGCTGGATGGCACGACACGCCTCGGCCTCCCAAGCAGCCAAAGGTCTGGGGGCATCACCGCCGGGCGAGGATCTGCCTCCGGTGCAAGTTGCCAGAAACGCTCCATCTGTTGGCGAGACAAAGCGTCCGCCACACCGTTGCTAACACCAGGAACGTGTCTGGCCTTAAACAATATATTATTCCGCAAGCACAGCAACGTAAACTCCCTAACCAAACGCATAACCCTGGGGAACTTGGACGTTAAGGAATTGACTACATGCACCACCGCCAGGTTGTCGCACCAAAAGTGGACAGTGTGGTTGGCCAATTCCTCACTCCATAATCGGACTGCCACTAACATAGGAAAAAATTCTAAAAAGGTCAAATCCCTAACCAAGTCCGACGCCAGCCAGTCTGCCGGCCACTGTTCCGCACACCAATGCTTTCGGAAATAGACTCTGAATCCTGTGGAGCCTGAGGCGTCAGATGTCACTTGCAACTCCGCCTCAAGCAGCAATTCGTCCCGCCACAGGGTAATACCATTATACCCTTCCAAGAACTCATACCATACCTCCACATCTGCACGCATACCCTTCGTCACTCGCAAACGGTGATGGGGGGCACGCAATGGAGCCATAGCGTCGCATAATCGACGCAGAAAGGGGCGTCCTGGAGCCACCGCCTTACATGCGAAATTAAGGTGCCCCACGAGCTGCTGTAGCTCGACCAGGGATGCCTTCCGTTTACCTAAGAATTCCCGAAGACGAACCCTAAGGTCCTGAACCTTGTCCTCAGGCAATCGCATGGATTGCTGAACCGTGTCCAACTCAATCCCTAAGAAAGTAAGAACCGTGGAAGGGCCTTCCGTCTTCTCGTGGGCCAACGGCACTCCCAGCTCAGCAGCCATTTCAATAAAGGTGGCCAGGAGCCTGGCGCATTGAGATGATCGTGCCCGCCCAACGAACAAAAAATCATCTAAATAGTGGGCGGAGTCACTACAAGCTGCTCGTCGCCTAAACTCCCACTCCAGAAAGGAGCTAAAGCACTCGAAGGCCGCACAAGAAACAGAACAACCCATCGGCAGGGCACGGTCCATATAGTAACTGCCCTCAAAGGCAAACCCCAGAAGTTCAAAATCCCTGGGGTGGACAGGAAGAAGACGAAATGCCGACTTAATGTCGCATTTTGCCAACTCAGCGCCCACCCCGGACCTGCGCACCACCTTGACCGCTTGGTCAAAGGAAGTATACTTTACTGAACAAAGATGCCCCGGAATGGCGTCATTCACCGACTCCCCCTTGGGGTAAGACAGGTGATGAATGAGGCGGAACTCACCCTCCACCTTCTTTGGCACCACCCCCAAAGGGGAAACCCTAAAATTGGGGGTCGGAGGGGCCGCATACGGCCCCAAAACCCTACCCTCGGCACATTCCTTTTGAATCTTTTGCCTAACTATATGTTCCTTACCCTGGACAGATCGCAAATTGTCAGCCGTGAACGGGGCCCTAGGTCCCTGAACAGGGATTCTAAAACCATCCCTAAAACCTTCAAACAGATAAACTGCCTCCTTCCTAAGAGGGTAAGCCCGCAACAAGCGCTCAAGGACCCTCAGCCTTACTGGGCTGGGACCCTTTTCCAGGAGGCTGCTGCCCTCCGGAGCCACCTCCGCCCTGCTTCCTGCCACCCCAACCTTGACGGGCCTTGCCACATGCATTGTATGGGTGTTGGCCCGCACAAGAGGGGCACTCATGCCGAAATCGGCACGGCTTCCTTGCACAGGTTCCCTTATACGCATACTCCCAACAGAGCAGCCGGGGTTGAACCTGCTGCCCCGCTCCACCGCGGGTATTGGACACCTGGGAGTTGCGATGCACTACATGGCCGCTGTCTGAGCGATCCACCAAATTGGGCTTTGCCAGGGACATCACCGACAACCACAGTTGCTGGTGGATACGATCCCACTGGAGACTAGAGTTCATGGCAGCCCGCATCCGGAACTCCTCGTCGTACTGCATCCATGCAGCCCCCAAGAAGCCCGTATAGCCCTTCAATATGATGTCAAGGTATTGAAACAAAGACGCAGCCCGACTAGGCTGCGCTCTGGCAATTACCCCCGCATAAATCAAAAAGTCGGGCAGCCAATTGTTCCATGTCCTATCCACCCGCCTCCTCTTCAATCGCTCCTTATCCCTATCGTCCATGTCATCTTTATCTTTCTTCTCTAACTCGCGGTAGAGAAGGGAAAAGATGTCAACATATTCACCCCGCAAAATTTTATCCCTCGTAGCCTGTGTAAGATGGTCCCCCAAAGGCAGGGCCGTATCTCCAAAAGGCATTGCATTAAATGGAACCTGACCATAAGCCAGGGATGGATAAGGATAGTAGCCCCAAGGAGAAGCCGGGCAAGCAGGCCAACCAAACGGCGATCCCACGTAAGCTGCCGTCCCTGGAGCTCCCCAAGCCTGGGGAGTAACCGCCTGCTGCTGCTGAGCAGAAGGTGAAAACCCCATGCCAGGAATGGGCTGCACCCCAGCAAACGAAGAAGATCCCTGGCTATGAGTTGTGTCCTGTGTCGTACTAGTGGACCCTCCCATGGCCCCCAGTGCCCACGGCCCCCAAGGCCATGGGTAAGTGTACTGTGGTGTGTTGTCCTTACCCGTCACTTCCACGGGGTCCACAGCCACTGCAACAGGAGGTGGGTCCTCAGACCAATCCTGCTCCACTTCCCCGGCTGGTTCCTGGGCCGTCACCACTGTCGCCGTCCGCCCACCGCTGCTTCCAGCTGCTGGTGCCCCAGTAGCACCCTCCAGAGCTGCTAAACGATGCAAAATATTACGGTTAACAGCATTCCTGGACGCGCGACGAACTGGCCTCCCGGTATTCACAGCCTGCCTAGGTGCACCCCCATCCCCTTTTGCTTGCTCGAGTGCTGCGAGTCGCCTCAAGATATTTTGCTGACACTCAAAAGAGTCGTCCTCGTCAGAAGAGGACACTGCCGGGGGAAGGGGCCGCTTAGAAGGCACCTTTTTAGCAGGCTGCTTACCCTTAGCTGAACCACCCTTTTTGGGTGCCATTTCACCTTGTAGACTTGTTGTAACAAGTAGCAACCAGAGGGGACAAAAAGAACCAAGCCAAGCCCTCCTCTCCCAAAGGCCAGGGCAGTACACCCACCAAGGCAGGGAGCCAAGCCTGCTTAGCTGGTCAGCAAACTAAATGAAGAGTAATTGCACTCCGCACAATGCAAAACTACGAGCCCAAAATGGCCGCCGCCCACCCAGGCCAATCACAAAATGGCTGCCGTAGGAACTGTGCCACCTACGTCCAGAAGGGGAGGAAAAACGGAGGGAGGGGGGGCAGCAGGCCGCCAAGCTGCGAATCCAGCAATCCCCCCCCGACTACAGTAGGGGGGAGTGGTTACCTGGACCTGCAAACCCCCACCACCCAAGGGCCAAAGCCCACTCAAGGCCCAGCTGCCCTTAAAGGTAAGTGGGAGGGGGGGAAGGGGGGGTATGCAGCGACGCTGCCCACCCGGCGACAACGGCCGCCCGTCCCCCGCAAATCCCGCCGCAAACACAGGCAGGGAGGCCACTCGGCGCGACACCTCCGCCCCAGCAGCCCCGAACCCCTAGCCTGCTAGGGCCGCCCGTGCTAGAACGCGGCGCGGCCCGACCGCCCGGCCGAGAGGCCGCTCAGCCCCGCAGCCGCAGCCCGGCCGGGAGACCGTCCAGCCCCCGGCAGCAGCACGCGGCCAGCAGCAAGCTGTTGCCACGGCCGCCGCGCCGGGAAGCCCTCCTCGATCCGAGGCTCCGCCGCCGCATGCTCTTCCCCGCCGACTGCGCGCCTCGACTGCCTCTCCGATGCTCTCGCCGCCTGGGCCCTGACTGCAGTCGCTCAGTTGGAGACGTCCTTCTCCTCCGAGCGACTGTGCCAACTGAGCTGGAAGGGCAGAGCTGCGCAACACGCTCTAGCTCCGCCCTCCCAGCCTACCTTATTAGAAAGGAGGGGGATGGTGCCGTCTCCCCTCCGGTGCGCCAATCAACGGCCCCTGGCTGAGCAGCGTAGCTGCCTGCCAGGAAGGGGCCGAATTTCCCCATTTCTGCTGCTCCATGTGGAAGTATTGTGTGCATGTGCGGCAACAGAAAGAGGATCCCTTAGGGAAAAGGCAGGACTTCTCCCTCCTCCATCAGCAGCTTTCTGAGCCCATTTGCACTCTCCTTTTTTAAACAGAAGCCATTCCCCAGAGCAGCTGTGTGACTGTGTGGGACACTGGTTGGTTCCATAGCAAACTCATAAAAGAAGTAATGTCTAGAGTGACCCACAGGAGCAGGATTTCGTGAGATCATTTGGGCTGCACTTGTAGGAAGAGGCAGGAAAGTTCAAACTTACTGAGTCTGGATCCAACCCAGCATACTCTTTATCATAGATTCATTGTGTCACTGCCACAGTTGTCAGGAATTTTTGCACTTCTTTTCACACTAAGGAATAAGAAGTTTTTACTGAAATAGTTGATAAGTAACATAAATAAAAACTTTTTTTCTTTTGAGCAGTCCAGTTCACAAATTGCAGGACAAGAATAAGTTTACCTGTGTGCCTACATCTAGCTAAGCAACCCATAGTTCAATTTAGTATGCATTAACAACTCAAAACAAATCCAAGATCCCATTCAGAAAGATAAGGAACATTTTTTAAAGTATTAACTTTATTTATTCTCTTTATCTATAATCTTTTGTTACAATAGGTGGCCACTCCAGTTTCCACCCACAAAAGGGCAATCCCTCAGAGGTAAACAAAGGTAATGTCACATCCTCTTCCACTACCAAGATAAGAGTGCAGAGAGTTTTTTCCATCCATGTTCCTTCTGGCAATGATTGAGGAGGACACAAGAAGGTGAAACTGAACTCATGCACGTTTAAAACAGTTACAAGAAGATTCTACAAGGCACAAAGACACAGGTGTCATGGGCAAACATAGTGCAGTGTACCACCCTGTGGTCAAAACCAATCGGTCACTATTACCAGTACTAACAAAAAACTGAATCCAAGAATTATCTTCTGCTAAGTGAGCAATCTTCTTCCATGGGAGTCACTGGACCCAACCCAATGTGCTTAAAATAGGGATTTTAAAATAAGGAAAGCACTTAGATTTTATGATGGTACTTAAATAGTACTTTGGTACCCATTTTACTTGTCATGTGATGTCTGAATGCTGTCAGGTAATTTATTGGATGGATATATTTTGCATTACAAAACTGACTGAACTATGTCAACTGAAAATTTAATACTCTTAAAATATATTTTCCAGTGAATGACTTGTCTACTCTCTCAATGCTTTGGAAGTATATGAATAGCAGCTAGTGATAAAATTGAAGAGAAAAATGTAAGTTCTGTAACTGGTTACTATACATAAACAGAGTTCAGTCAGCATAATGCTGCCCCAAATTGGAGTATAATAAAAATAGAAGATTCTGAGTGCTAGCAGTAGTGCATAGCAGTGCCTACAGATCTCCACCCAGACTGTATTCTGTATACTATGGATCTGGCATTCTCTACCACTATTGCTGGATTTCCCACAACTATGGTGAGGGTCATGTTGTGCATACTGCCCAGAAGCTTTGGATGCTATTATACATTAACTTAGGAAATTTGATCACCTGTATCATGCTAGAACATATTCCCAGATTTCTTATCTGGTACATAAGTCTAATGAAATTCTTCTCAACACTTTACAGGTTGGTAACAATTACTGATTAACCAAGTGGTTACATATATACCATTATAAAATTACTGCTTGATAAATGATAATCTGTGTTCTTGCTTTGTCATTAGAACCCATGGGGAACTTTAAAAGAACATTGCATGACAGCTCTAGGATCCATCTAGGCCAGAAGCCTATTTCCAGGAATGATCATATGCTTCTGGAAAGACCACAAACAGAGCATAATGACAACATAGAGGAAGTGAGACTCACCTAGTTGCAGGAAATCTGGGTCTCTTGGTCTATTAATCTTATCTATACTAAAGAATCTTATCTATGCTAAAGAAGCCTTTGTATCTAAACACTTTTGCTCTCAAAGGCCTCCTGTGCTCACATTAATTTTTTTTTACTCAAAGGTTCTTATTTAAAACTGCTTCCATTTAAACTGGTTCAGATGAAACCTCCTCTCCCCTGAACTTCCTTCCTCCTCACCTTCAGAAAATCAGGGAGCATGTGTCTTAGATCATTTGCCCCCTTTCCTTCCTCTTAAAGAATTTTTGTTTTGACCGGAAGCCACTTGCCTGATAAAAGAGGTCCCGTTTCTGCCACCTTAATTCTGCAGTTCTTCACCTTTGGATTTTAAAAAAAATTATTTGCTGCCTGTATGCCTGGGCACCAGCTTTGGGATTTGGAGCCTCTGCCTGGAACCTGATTCATTCGAATGTTACTTCCTTGGCTTCTTTCCTCCCATTTCATGAATGAAACACATTGCATGTAGAGTAAGCGTATGGACATTTGGAATATTTCTATATTAGCATGAGCGTTCTAGTGTTGAATATTTTGCTGCATGCTTGATATTATCGTCATTCGTCATTGCTCTTGATTTGCCTCTATAAACTTGTCTTTTCCCCTATCTGGATTTTCAGCATTCCTTTCAAGGTTTGTGGGAACCATATCGCTTTGTCAGCAGATCCCTTTTCCAACTATTTGTATTGACTATGTAAATTACAAAGCAATCTTAACACGTCTACTCGGAATCCTACTCTGGATTATTCAGTGGGGCTTACTCCCAGGAAATTGTTCTTGTGCTATAGATCTTCCACACTTGGGAGTTATTTAAAGTATTGGGTTTTTTTTTAAAGTACAAACAATTCTATGCAATTTACATGTTTCCTTCCATACTCATTTTATAACTTTATTATCTAACATAATAATCTGCCTCCCTGACTGATTTCCTGCTTCTTATGTTCTTAAATAAATGGGTGTAATTTGCTTTTGTCATTGTCGTATTTGTTTTTCTACAGTTTATGCTCCTTTGTGGTTTCCTCATCTGGGAAAGACTTCCAATTTTTCATTAATATCTTATTGTCTTTTCTTCATCCAGTCTATGTGAAGCCATGTGACATCACCCATTGCAGCAACATTTTTCTGTTACTTCTTTGGTTTCTTCTTGTGTCTCAAGATCACCATCCTAGCATTTGTCAGGGATATCTTAGGATATCTTAATAGTAATTCTGTGACTGCATTTGTTTCCCTTAAGATTAGCATCTTTAACCAATAGAGGAATACCACAGCCAATACGGCTTGCTTTGTCCTTTTTATAGTGTTTATATTTGGAATTCTGGGTCCCATTAACATGACTCCACCACTATATGTTCTCTTCTAATATAAAACACTCTTAACAATACAGTCCTAAGAAGAGTTACACCCGCCTAAGCACAGTGACCTCAATGCACTTAAGAAGGGTGTGATTTTGCTTAGGACTTCAGTGTAGATCATCTTTGATTTTGAGAATTCTGCTATGTTGTTCTACAAACACCCATACATTTTATCCTATTACCTGCATTTTTTCAGATAGATAGATAGATAGATAGATAGATAGATAGATAGATAGATAGATAGATAGATAGATAGATAGATAGATAGATAGATAGATAGATAGATAGATAGATAGATAGATAGATAGATAGATAGATAGATAGATAGATACCTTGGGATTTTTTATTTTCTCTGCATGATTATTATAAATTCCTGTCCTGTACTCAGTTTGTGGATGCATACCATTCAGATAATCATCCCTAAAGGATGAATTATCCTGAACTAGATGTTTCTCAGAACATGTCAGCTTTCTTCGAAAATAAGTTTTAAAGCTGCTTTTAAAAAGTACCATCTGTCTGCTTCTATTTTACCATGGAAAGACTGAGGCAAGGGAGCTGCCGGGGGAATACTCTATAGTCAATCTTATTAGTCTCCCTAATACCAATCCATTAGTTTGCTTTTAATCCAAATTACAGATGCACTCTAGATAGCAAATATAATTTGTTCCAGTTCATTACATAGAAAGAATAGTGAGATTATCTTTGCACTATTCATATTTCTTTTTTTCTTTTTTTTAAATTTTATTGGATGGGTCATTATATCAGTTCACACATACAACACATTATTTTGTCTCCCCCATATAATAATATCCCCCCGTTCCCCCCCCTTTTCCGTTGACTTCCGACAGTTTTCCATTCCCTTCATCTAATTTACATTACTACCTTTTAGTATATAATCCTTAACCATCCTAGACCCTATATAACATAGTTATTTAATAACATATAATATATTCTAACAATATATATAATGTTTTTAAATGTTTTTAATGGTGTTTGTATTTGTTATCCGCCCTGAAGCTGCGAAAGTGGGGAGGGCGGAATATAAATATAATAAATTAAATTAAATATACCATATATTTAATACTATATAGTATCTAGTATATTCTAGTAATAAATCATATATTCTATTACATATACACTCTCTATAATAACATAATCTATAATAGTATAATCTATAATATTCCATGTCCAAAATAATATATATCTACTATACCATGTCTATAACATTCAAAATTATTGTTATTTTCAATATTACTTTAAGATATATTGTCTCATTTTTTCCTCTTACAACTTAAATTAGGCGTTTATTATAATGTCCTACAATATATCATAATCTGGTGTATCGTATAATCCTACCCTATAAATCCTATCTTACATTATAACCTAATGTATTATAACAAAATGTATTATAACAAAATACATCACTATAACATGGTATATTATCACAAACTATATTATTCTTTTCCAATATATTAAAATTTCTATCTCTATATTCAGTTAAAGTAAAAGAGCACTGTCCTCCCCTTAAAAAGTATCCAAAGACCATACCTTCCCTTTAATGTCCCACTTTTTCTCCATATAATTCTTAAATTTCTCCCAACTTATTATATATTCTTCCGCAACTTCTTCTCGTAATTTCCTCGTAGGTTTGTCCATTTCCACCAAATTCAATGTCTTCAAGATCCAATCTTCCACTGATGGTATCTCCTTTGTCTTCCACAACTGTGCATATAGTATCCTAGCCGCCGTAGTCATATAAAACACCATTATCCTGTCCATTTTATCAAGTTCTTCAAGGTTCATACATAACAATAGCAATTCTGGGTTTTTAACAACATTTTTCTGCAATATATCTGACATAGCGTCTACTATTTCCCCCCAGAACTGTTTAGCTTTTTCGCACGTCCACCACATATGGTAAAAAGAACCTTCATGTTTCCCACATTTCCAACATTTATCTGACATCTGACTGTTTCCCTTAGCTAACTTTTTTGGCATAAGATACCATCTATAAATCATTTTATACACATTTTCTCTTATCGTGGTACATGTTGATATCTTAATGGTATCCTTCCACAATTTCTCCCAAGCTTCCATCAATTCCTTATTGCAATTTATTGCCCATTTTCCCATTTGAACCTTAACTATCTCGTCTTCTGTAAACCATTTCAACAAAATTTTATACACTTTAGATATCAATCCCCCCCCTTGAAGTAAACATTGTTCCAGCTCTGAATTTTCTGCCCTAAAACCTGCTTTCCTCCTATCAGAATCATACAGACCTTTTATCTGCATGTATTGAAACCAACCATATCGAAATGGCAATTCTTCATTATTTTTAATACTATATAAATTCTGGTCCACTCTAAGAATATTCTGATATGTCGTCCACTCCTCTCCTTCATATTCAGTCCTTGGATTGACAACCTCCGCTGGTACAATCCACATTGGTGTTTTTTCATTCAAATATCTCTTATATTTAGCCCATACAGCAAAGAGACTTCACCTCACAAAATGATGCAAAAACATCGTATCAGCCTTAGTCTTTTCATACCATAGATATGCATGCCATCCAAAGGTTTTATTGTACCCTTCCAATGTCAATAGTTTATGGTTTTCCAACAGCATCCAATCCCTCACCCAAACCAAGCATATGGCTTCATAATATAATTTCAGATTTGGTAGCTGTAGTCCACCTCTCTCCTTTGCATCATATAACACCTTCATCTTAACTCTAGGCTTTTTCCCTGCCCACACAAATGTTAACATTTTCCTTTGCCATTTTTCAAATTGCTTATTGTCTTTCACTATTGGAATTGTCTGCATTAAAAACATTATCCTTGGTAGGACATTCATCTTAATTGCGGCAATATGGCCCAACCATGACAAATTTAACCTATTCCAAACCATCATGTCTTTAACTATTTGCTGCCATAACTTTTTATAATTATTCTTGAATAAATCAATATTTTTTGCAGTCAACTCAATACCTAGGTGCCTTGTTTTATGAACCACTTCACAATCCGTTATCTTCATTAACTCTTGCTGTTGTTGTTTAGACATATTCTTACAAAGCAGTTTAGATTTCTTTATATAGAATCCTGCCAACTCTCCAAATTCTTTTATCTTCCCCAGCATTGTTGGCATATTCTGGAGCGGATCTTCCACTATCACATCACATCATCTGCAAAGGCCCTCACCTAATCTTCATACCTTTAATCTCATCATCTTCATGTATTTGTCTAAGTAAAATTTCCAATACCATTACAAATAACAATGGAGAGAGTGGGCATCCTTGTCTCATTCCCTTTCTTATCTCCAATTTTTTCGTTATGTCCTGGTTAACAACTATAGCTGCAGATTGGTTTTTATATATCATCTTTACTGCTTGAATGAACGTCTTGCCCATCTGCACTTTTTCCATCGTTGCAAACATAAAATCCCAATTTAAATTGTCAAATGCTTTTTCAGCATCCACAAAGAAAAAACCAACTTGTTTTTCTAGGTTTTTATCATAATATTCTATCGCATTCAATACTGTCCTCAGATTGTCTTTTATCTGTCTATCTGGTAAAAAACCTGCTTGCTCCTCCCCTACAAACTCTACCAGCCAGATCTTCAACCTCTCAGCCAGTATTTTTGCAAAAATCTTATAATCATTATTTGTTAAGGATATCGGTCTATAATTTTTCACATTAGTCATATCTTGTGCTTCCTTTGGTATTAATGTAATATTAGCTTCATTCCATGTCTCTGGCAAATCATGGCCTTCCAAAATTGCATTCATCACTTTCTGCATCAGCTGCTTCAAGTCCTCTGCCATTACTTTATAAAATTTAGCTGTGAGCCAATCCGGTCCTAGCGCCTTTCCCACTTTTGTATCTTGTATCGCTTCCAAAATTTCCAGTGTTGTTATTTCAGCATTTAATTTCTCTCTCAGTTTCTCGGGTACCGTTGGTAAACTCAGCTTTCGAAAATACTCCTCTATTGACCTTTTATCAATTGATTTCTTCTGATATAGCTTTGCATAATATTTAAAAAATGCCCTCTCAATTGAATTTTGATCAAACAACTCCTTCCCGTCTTCCACAATCTTACTGATTGTTTGCTTCTCCCTTTTCTTCTTCAATTGCCAAGCCAAATATTTCCCTGGTTTGTTGGCTCCTTCAAATGCTTTTTGTTTCATCCTTTTTAACTCCCATTCCACTTCTTTATTCTCCATTGCTCTTATTTGTTCCTGCAATATTTTAATTTCTTGTTGTAACTTCTTTTTGCCCGGTCTTTTTTTAACTGCTGTTCTTTTAGCTTGATTTTTTCTTGAATTTCTTTCAACTTCAACTCTTTATTTTTTTATATCTGGCATTTAAATCTATAAGCACTGCTCGAATCACAGCTTTGTATGCATCCCATACTTTATGAATTGCCACTCCTTGATCCACATTATATTGTATAAAGTTTTTAGTCTCTTTCTTAAGAACCTCCACATTAGCATGACTGCTCAAAAGATCCTCATTTATTCTCCATCTCCTTTTTTTACCTCTCATTCCAAACCTTCAAAACACAGGATTGTGGTCTAAACTAACTTTTCACAAAATGTCTGTTTCTTTTGTACACACAGCAAGCTCTTTAGATACCCAAATCATATAAATTCTTTAAAAAAAATTGATGTCTTGCTGAAAAAAAGGTATATTGTTTGGCATTCGGATTATATTTTCTCTATATATCTTCCAAACCCTCTTGTCCTTGAAGTTCAAAAAAAGGTTTTGGCAGTTTGCACTATTCATATTTCAATATCCATTTCTTTTAAAACCAAATGCATTGACAGTTGATCAGCCAATAAATTATTCAATGTACAAAGTGCTGATCCAATTAATATTAAAACTCAGTAACTGCATTTCTCTTAATTCATATTCATTGTAAGATACTAGTACATATTCTGTTTTTCAGCCACAAAGTTCATCCTTTAGAGAACTATGATAATGCTGTGACAAGTTGGAATCAAATATCAAACTGAACATACATTTTATAAGAATAAAATCTGTGTAAAATCTTTGTTTTGGATTTTGTGTTTACCAATATGGCTCCTTACAACTATTTAAAATACTTTTGATACCTTTCTGCTTCTATCAATCTTCCTCTTGGCTTGGAGTTTAGAAGGATTCCCCCTCACCCCAGTTTAGCTTTCAGACTGAACTCCTGGAGTTTAATGCTTAACCAAAGTTTCAAAGAAACCACTCTTCCCCATGGTTTACGCACATACAGCCCAAAAGATCTGAGAGAGATAGGACAACCATATGTATTCCAATGGATTGTGAAATATATAACAACAACAACAGCAAAAACATCCAATTTATATACAGCCTTTCAGGACAACTTGATGCTCATTCAGAGTGGTTTACAAAGTGTGTTATTATTATTCTCATGACAATCTCCCTATGAGGTGGGTGGGGCTGAGAGAGCTCTGAGAGAGCTGTGACTGATCCAAGGTCACCCAGCTGGCTTCAAGCAGAGGAGTGGCAAATCAAACCCGGCTCTCCATATTAGACTACTGCTGCTCTTAATGACTACACCAAACTGGCTCTCTGGATTATGAACTATGAAGCATCTAAAATAACAAAATAAAGCAGTAGTTCAGATATTGTTGTAGGACTACATGATACCAGTGTGCTTTTGATGATTCATTCAACAGTTTAGTCCATATCAGGAACTGCCTTACTCCAAATCAGGCCTCTGGTCTACAGTATTGTCAACTGTGACTGTGAGCAGCTTTCCGGAGTCTCTGGCATAAAAAGAGTCTCTCTCAATATCAGCTACTTGAAATCCTTTAACTGAAGTTGACCTTTCCAAATTGATGCGGGTATTTTGTGTGTGCAAGAGCTGCTTCATTCTCTTTTTTTAAAAAACTAACTAAAATCCATATAATTTTTGTTTTATGATAAAGAATAATTATGTTAAGCTTTTACTACCAGTTTGGGGTTATTTAAAGTACAAAGCTGTTTTGTTTTTTTAAAATATGAACGATGTCACTAAAATGATGGCTAATTTAAATTTCAGATGCACAGGTCACTATAAACAATTATAGTGCTGAACAGATGTTCATATATGAGTTTTAGTTCATTATTGTGAAGACATGAGGAAAAAAGTCTGTATGAAAGGAATGTCAAAACTGAAGAAAGCTCCAGGGGGATTTGTCCAGAACTTCAATATATCACTGAAATGCAAACTTGTGTTATTAGATTTTCTATGCCTGTACCCTCTTGTATCATATATCCTTTCTTGGAATGATAAATCCTTTCCTGTCTGGCAGGGAAGATCTTCCCACCCTGGTTCCCAATTTATAGCTCTTAAATTGTCCTCCAAAGACTGAGGTAAGCCTAAAAATTGCCCTTGTCTAAAATGACGTACAATAATAAGTAAGCATGAATATGTATAACAATGCATACAGGAGTAGTGTAAGTGATTGCTACTCAGATTCTTTGCTGAATAAAGGCAATAGTCTTTTTCAAAATCAATGTTTTTTAAAGCAGAGAAACTCAACAGGAGTTTATGCAAGAACAATAATGTGTTCGTATCCCATTATAATCAATAAAAGCCTTGTATTTTATGTCATTATACAAAGGAGACATTCTAAGAAATATGATTCAAAAACTACCGATAGAAAGAGAACAGCTGCATTGACCTGAAGTGAAATCTTGGTCCTGGAAGAATTTTCATCTTCATCAAAAAGCAAATGCTTTTTGCTCAAGAAAAGCATAAATCCTCTCCAGAATGTTATTTAAGTACTAATCCTTCTTATACTAAAATGTCTTATTACTATTAAGGTCATGAACTTGCATGATAAATTTTAACATCCATGTTTAATCAATATCCAAGGAAAGACCAACAAATAAAAATTAATTCCAATGCCAGTTGTAACAGATTAATGAGGAATATATATCTTTCAGCTCGATACTAAAAACCAGGATAGAAAAAAAATGCACCAACATTTGCAACACCACTTCTGCATCACCTCTTTGTTTCAAATTGCCCTTGTCTAATGAAGTGATCTCAAGACGTCATTTGACATTGTAACAAAAGATTGATGCTTGCCTCATGAAAACTCATTGTCAGCACACCAGCTCCAGGGAAAAAAAATATGACAAGGAATGGAGAAAAGAACTTATCCTAAAAGGGTTATGGCCCCAAGAGTCTGATTTGGATCCACTGGAGTTTTTTGGTAAATGGAAGGTTTTCATCTGCAGACTACAACTTTTTTGCCACTCCCCTTCTGCTGCAGACCAAAATGCCCCCTCAAAAAAGAATCTGTGGGCATTTGGGACTGCTGCAGTGAGATGAGAAAGTGTAGCAGTGATATGAGAAACTCACCAGGGTTAAGACACCCTGGCTCCGCCTCCTACCCTGTTGGGCTCTGGTTCACCGTCTCTCTCTCTCTCTCTCTCGCTCCGCACAATCCCAGTCGCCTCAACCGTCTCCTCCTCGGCTTCATCGGGAAGGACCCTTTTATCCTGTTTCCCCCACCACCTCCACCAATTGTGCCAACATCCTCCTCCCATCCCCTGTTCCCTCCTCCAGCTGGAATTCCTCCCCTCCCTCCCCGATAGGTGCTGCCTCTCCCCCTGATTGTCCTCCTTCCCCTCAGGCCAATCCTGGACCTCTTCACATCTCCCAAGCCTGCCTTCTGCCTCCTGCCTCCTATCCATCTGTTGCCCCGGCCGGGCCCGCCCCTTCTTCCCCGGAAGTGGCTGTTTCTGGCCCGAAGGAATGGCGGCTGTACAGCCTGCTGCCGAGCACTGTTGGGGTGCCTCTGCAGGGGAGGCCGTGGTCAGGGATGACTGGGCCTCGGGTGCCTGTGAGGGAGCCTCCCCCGCTGTCCTTGGGCTCGGCTGCTGCACAGGTGGCAGCGGCAGCCATGGCGGCCCACTCTCCAGCTGGCCCTCAGGGGGGTGGTCCCACCTGAGCCGAGGCTGCCCTGCTCAGCAGCCGTGGGGCCGGGCTGCTGGGTGGCTGCCCGGTCTCCACCGGGCCCCCCGATCAGGTAAGTGAGCTGGCGGGCATGGAGTCAGGGTGAGGCGGTTGCTCCCAGCTGGAGGGTGGGGCAGTTGAGTCCAGCCAGGACGGACAAGGAATTTTCCTTAACAACCCCCTCAGACATTCCATCCTCTCTTCCCTATTCAAGAATTATTGGAACTCCGAAAAAATCCTATCCAGCAATCCAGGACCATCAATCATCTCTAATAAGTTAGAACTCTTCCTGGGAAAACTTAATCTAAACTTTAAGGTCATCATTCAACCCTGAGATACTTAATCAAAACTGTAGCTCCATTGTCTGGTACCAGGGACAATTAATCTAAGCCTCTGCAGCTCCTATTGTCACACCCAGGAATGCCAATCAAGATCTCCCAATCTCTTTGTCTATCTAGGAGACAACCATTAAGGTAATTGTTTATCAGGCTGAAGTCACCTTCTTGTCCCTGGGTCTATTTTGCCCTATAGTTGATCAGGCCAGACCACAGTCAAATTGTGCACACTTACTCGGATCCAAGTGCTGTATCCTCAGATTCCTCTGAGTATCCCAGCAAAGGACATTGGTTGTTCAAGCCACCTTCCTCTGCAGACCTCTTTACCCCTCTGATGGTAACTATAAACCCAAAACATATAACTATATCCCATCTCCTCACTGCTTTTCCTGGAACTCTTGTTGAGAAGCCTCAAACCTTCTGAGTGTTAACTGGCAAAACAACCCTGCAAGGTATGCAGGCATGATTCAAAGAATAAATAATGAGGTGGCTTATGGCAAATTGGCCAAGGTACTAGATTCAGATTGAATCTGCAACATTTAATAACTTTTCATCAATATAAGTAAAGGGCATTTATCAAAGAAAATTCAAAATGCAAATAAAGAAGCATAAAAGTGTGTAGGAGAACCAAGATAACAACAGGCTATTTAGCTAGGGTAGCATACACTTGCAAACCTATTCTAGATGTTCAGCAAGTTTCAGGATCCAAATGGAAGCTGTAGCTCTTAGGTCCAGAGGTCCAGAGAACAAAGAAGATGAATGCTAGCTACAAGACTCCACCCAGGGCATAGCATTCAGAAGTAGGGGTGTGGAATTCGGGTATATGATACCCGAAAAAACCCCGAAACAACCTGTTTCGGGTTGTTTCGGGTTTTCCCAAAACGTTTCAGAAAACCCAAAACGTTTCGAGTAATCCGAAACAGCGATTTCCGAAACGTTTCGGGTTGTTTCGGGTTTTCAATGAGAAAATGCCTCCGTCTCCCCGGACGCCTGGGGGAGGCATTTTCCAATCCGAATCAAGCCAAAATTGGTAGGGACCTTCCTCTAACTCCTCTCTAACAACCCCCCAAGTTTCAGACCTATTGGACTTTGGGGGGCCATGTTATGGCCCCCAAACCAGGTCCCCCTATCCTCGCCTAAGAAAGGGAAAAGTGAGCGTCTTTTTAGCTTGCTGCTGCTAATCTTCTTCATTATTTCCTATGGGGAAAAATGAAGAGGTAGGCTTGTCTTGCCAGGGGTGGCATTTTGCATGCAAAATGCCCCCCAACCCTCAGGGGCCCTTCTCCCACCTTTCCTCCCACCCCACCCCCCACCAAGGCACAGCCTGCTCCCACTTGGGGGGGCATTTCATGGCCTCCCCAAGTAGGTGCTCTTTTCTCTACTACTTACAGCTGGGGGAGGCTTGTCTTGCCAGGATTGGCATTTTGCATGCAATATGCCCCCCAACCCTCAGGGGCCATTCTCCCACCTTTCCTCCCACCGCCACCAAGGCTCAGCCAGCTCCCACTTGGGAGGGGGCATTTCATGGCCTCCCCAAGTAGGTGCTCTCAGCCCCCAAAGTCCACCCCCTACAGCCCCACACAAACCCAATTCCCCCCAGCTGCCACACACAGACCCAAATCCCCACATTAGCCCCTCACAGACCCAAATCCACCCCCAGCAGCCCCACACCCATAACCCCAGGAACAGGCTAGCAAAGGCCAGCCCTCCCCAACACAAAATAAAGTTTTTTAAAAAATTATTTTCTCCCTTTCAAAGTACAACTAGGCAAAGCAATATGACACATTACACCAGCAGTCCCCCACACAGAAAAATAACACAACTCTCACTTAACATCAGAGAATCACAAAAGCACAATTCCTGTCAAAAATACTTTATTTCTTTAACTGCTTTAGGTTACACAGTAGGATGGCACAACAGGGCATGATAGCAGTGTACTACACAAAATAATACAACCCACTTCACCATTTTTGACAGCAATTGTGTTTGGGTGATTCTCTGATGTGAAGTGTGTTGTGTTATTTTTGTGTAGTACACTGCTTTCATGCCCTGTTGTGCCTTCCTACTGTGTAACCTACAGCAGTTAAAGAAATAAAGTGCTTTCAACAGCAATTTTTGGGGGGTGATTCTTTAATGTGAAGTGAGTTGTGTTATTTTTGTGTAAGATACTGCTGCCATGCCCTTTGGTGTGTCCCCCTGCTGTGTAACCTAAAGCTGTTCAAGAAATAAAGTGTTTTTGATAGGAATTGTGTTTTTGTGATTCTCTGATGTTAAGTGAGTTGTGTTATTTTTGTGAGGTGGAATGCTGGAATGCCCTTTGGTGTGCCCTCCCCTGCTGTGTAACCTAAAGCTGTTCAAGAAATAAAGTGTTTTTGACAGGAATTGTGTTTTTGTGATTCTCTGATGTTAAGTGAGTTGTGTTAATTTTTCTGTGTGGGGGACTGCTGGTGTAATGTGTCATAATGCTTTGCCTACTTGTACTTTGAAAGGGAGAAAATAATTTTTTAAAAACTTTATTTTGTGTTGTTTGTGTTTTATTCTTTGTTGTGCAGTTGGTTCCCATCATAGGGAACAATGGGGCTGGCTGGCCAGCCATCTCTGTAGGTGGTGGGGGAATTTGAGGGAGGGTGTCTGTGGTTCAGGTGCTCTTTCACAGGGACCAGCTGGCACTCAGAAGTGTGCCCACCATTGTGGCACCCCTGGGCTGTGCAGAATTGCCCAGGGAAAGAGAGTTTAGAAGTTCCCAGCATAGGGAACAAAGGGAGAGGGCTGGCCTTTGCCAGCCTGTTCCTGAGGTTATGGGTGTGGGGCTTCTGGGGGTGGATTTGGGTCTGTGAGGGGCTAATGTGGGGATTTGGGTGTGTGTGTGGCAGCTGGGGGGGAATTGGGTTTGTGTGGGGCTGTAGGGGGTGGACTTTGGGGGCTGAGAGCACCTACTTGGGGAGGCCATGAAATGCCCCCTCCCAAGTCGGAGCTGGCTGAGCCTTGGTGGGGGGTGGGAGTAGAGGTGGGAGAAGGGCCCCTGAGGGTTGGGGGGCATTTTGCATGCAAAATGCCACCCCTGGCAAGACAAGCTTCCCCCAGCTGTAAGTAGTAGAGAAAAGAGCACCTACTTGGGGAGGCCATGAAATGCCCCCCCCAAGTGGGAGGAGGATGTGCCTTGGTGGGGGGTGGGAGGAAAGGTGGGAGAAGGGCCCCTGAGGGTTGGGGGGCATTTTGCATGCAAAATGCCACCCCTGGCAAGACAAGCCTACCTCTTCATTTTTCCCCATAGGAAATAATGAAGAAGATTAGCAGCAGCAAGCTAAAAAGACGCTCACTTTTCCCTTTCTTAGGCGAGGATAGGGGGACCTGGTTTGGGGGCCCTAACATGGCCCCCCAAAGTCCAATCGGTCTTGGGGAGTTGTTAGAGAGGAGTTAGAGGAAGGTCCCCACCAATTTTGGCTTGATTTGGTGGGAAAATGCCTCCCCCAGGCGTCCGGGAAGACGGAGGCATTTTCCCATTGAAAAACCCGAAACAACCCAAAACAATACCCTAACTGCTAAACCCGAAACGGCTAGCCGTTTCAGGTTTTGCTGTACCCGAAATGAGAAACCCGAAACGGTGTGTCTTTGCACACCCCTATTCAGAAGCAAGAGTTTGTTCCAAACAAGAGCAAAACAGTTCCTCCAGGAAGAGGCAGTGAGAAGACAGACTAAACAACATAAGGTCAACTGCCTGAAGAAAGCCTGAATTATGGTTGTTGGGGGTTTTCCGGGCTGTCTTGCCGTGGTCTTGGCATTGTAGTTCCTGACGTTTCGCCAGTAGCTGTGGCTGGCATCTTCAGAGGTGTAGCACCAAAAGACAGTGATCTCTCAGTTACTGTGCTCACTGATAGGCACACTGAGAGATCTCTGTCTTTTGGTGCTACACCTCTGAAGATGCCAGCCACAGCTGCTGGCGAAACGTCAGGAACTACATTGCCAAGACCACGGCAAGACAGCTCGGAAAACCCCCAACAACCATCGTTCTCCGGCCGTGAAAGCCTTCGACAATACAAAGCCTGAATTATTTAGCCAATTAAAAAAGGCCCAAAACTTATGACGGCAGACTCTGCAGGTGCCTGTCATTACAGGTGGGGGCAGAATTAATTACTCATACACAAAGTTTGGTGTGTTAACAAGCTAGAAGGCTGGTGTTAGCCTCCTTCAAGCTTTGACCTTGAGAACCATTAAGATTTTGCACCTGCGGCACAAAGGCCTCTTTCAATGGGCTTACTGAAGTAACTCTGTTTAGGATTGCACTGATAGGCACCAAAAGGGGAAAAAGTCTCAAAAGCCTGAACCAGAATGTTTAAATTGAACAAGAAATGAATTAAATAAATGTGTTTCTTTACATTGATAGTGTGACTTGATTCCAATGGACAAATCAGCATTACCTCTATAAAATCCAGACATAGCCATACTTTTACCTAGTCCCAATTATTTTACAGATATTTATAGAAGCACTAAAACAATAGAAGAGATGAACAGGATATTCTATTTAAAAACCTTTTATGACCTTTATGATACTGCATTTTATATTCTTCTAATGAACAGAAATGTCCATTTTCTGAATTTCTAATGCCTTTTCTTTCAGATGAATGAGTAACATAATGTGACAGCACTATGTAACGTAAAAACAGTTACATATGTTAATTGAAGTTATATATTTATCTGTATGCCACAAAAATGCTTTCTACAACCTCACTCTAGCCTGGAAGATGGCTTCTTATCTCGACCTGGACAACCTGGCCACCTAGATCCATGCTATGGTAACATCAAGGCTTGACTATTGTAATGCACTATACATAGGTCTCCCATCTAAGTTAACTAGGAGACTCCAATTGGTGCAAAATGCTGTGGCTCAACTACTATCAGGAGCAAGCAGGAGCTTGAACATCACTCCCATCCTACAGTCACTCCATTGGCTACCTATCAGTTACTGTGCTCAGTTCAAAGTATTGGTTATTACTTACAAATAGAGATGGGCACGATCCAAAAAAAATTGCCGATCCAGCTGATTGTGGATCGGTGCTGGTGACGATCCCGACTAAACGATCCACACCGATCATCTCCCGTTCCTGATCCATGGATCGTGGATCATGGAGGCCAAAGCAGGGCGCACTGCTATTCCCAGCTATGTGGGAAGGTGAGTGTTGGTGGCGGCCACCAGGCATGGGGAGATGGTGACGAGCCACCTCCCCTCAGAGGGCAGGGGGTCTGGCCGCTCACTGGTGGCACCCCCCATGTGCCCGCCCGCCAGGCCAAAAGGGAGCGTGCTGGTGAGGAAAGAATGGTGGGTGATGCCGGCAGCATCTGTATTTGTGTTTGGCCTTCTGTGTTTGGCCATCAGAGCTGCCTCTCAGGGTTTGCAGGGATGAGATTGGAGTGTCCATGGCTACAGAAGACCCCCTTCCCCCTCCCTCCCCGGGGTGTCTTCTCCAAACTGGTGACTGCTTTGCTGCTCTGTGGTTGGAAGGAAGCCCTGCTGTTCAAGGAAAGCTACGCTTCCATTCAGGTTTCCAGGGCGACAGAAGGAGGGGAAACACAGCTCAGGCATTCCCCTGGCTCCGTTGCCTCGGGAATAGATTACTGGTGCCTGAGTGTCTGGCTTCCCGATCCGAGCACGATCCAGGCCTGACCCAGCTCCCCTCCCGATAGCTGGATCGTTGGCCATGGCCGATCATGATCCGCTGAGTCACGATCACGTGATCACCATTATTGTGGGGGTTTGGGGATCATAATTCGGATCGTGCCCATCTCTACATACAAAGCTCTTCACGGCCTTGGTCCAGCATACATATGGGACCTCCTCCCTCCATATATTCCTTCATGGCAGCTTTGCTCACCTGATCAGTGTCTCCTACAGGTGCCAGGCTGTACATGGGCGAAATCAATAGCAGCCTGTATGTGAGCTTTCTCTGTGGTGGCCCCTGTCCTGGTGCATGGCCTGCCTGAGGAAGTCAGGAGAGCCCCCACTCTCCTAGCTTTCTGCAAACAACGGAAAACAGAATTATTCAAAAAGGCTTTTTACTCAAATAGGAGGGCTGTATTATAGAGGGGGGGTCTCAGATTCTTTGCCATTGAATTAGGGACCATCGACTTTGCCATGCTGCCTTACATACTATCTGCTGCTTTAAATACGTACTCCTATGCACTACCGTGCTTCGTGTTGTCAAATGTTAGTCATAGAATTTTGTCCTGTTTCAGCTTCATCTTGTCTATTATCAGTCATAGATTTCATTGTTATATTTCAGCATTTCTTCTATTCTGTATTCTATCTTTGCTAATAGTATGTCTTTGTAAAGTTGTTTATATTTACCCTATGGCATTGTTTATGGAAATTTCCTTGACACTGTATGGAAATGTCCCTGATACTGATTGTACTAAGCTCATACTGTATAATCCGCCTTGCATCTCAGTGAGAAAGGCGGACTATAAATGATATAAATAATTAAATAAATGTATGTATGTATGTTTGTGTGTGTATACACACAAATACTCAGGTGTGGAAAATTTCTTCTATGGTCTGGTAGCAGAGTTAAAGACTGAAATATTTTTATTTTTTAAGCTTTTATACATGGAAATGATTACAAGGCAAATGTAATCTGCAGTAAATAGTTAGAGCCAATTGGTCTCTTCTACTATGTCTTTGTCTGACAGAGATTTTCTCAAAGACGGCAAAATGCAGTAACTGGACCCAGTATATTAACACCGGCAAAATAAACAGTGGCCATTTGGATTGCAACAACATTGAGTTTTAAGCTAGAAAATGAAAGGCATTCTTTTTTTCAGACTTTTATGAATGGGAGATAATGTATTTTTTTAAAAAAAATTTGAAATTTTTAATAATTGAATAGTTCCTCTTGTTTGGCAAAAGGTTTTAAGGAACAGAGGGCCACTTTGCTCCTCTATGTCATGGAAATTGCTTGTTTATTTTTCTAGGGACTTCCCCAAGCATTTAACTTGTACTATTCCAGTCATAATCTTGTAAAGTTGCTTTGGACTTTCAACTTACTTTGTTCAAATTTAAGGTATCAATTATAAATCTTTGTGAAATTAAATCTTGCATTCCAGGATGCATCTAGACTAGATATTTCCTTATTACCTGCAAAGAATAAAGCTGTCCACACCACTTCCAAAGATCTATCAGTGTCTGTCACAGTATTTTTCACAACTACACTATCTCATTGAACATATGAACCTCTGTGTGTTTGTCTGGTCAAAAGTCTCACCCTTTCTTCTGACCATTGTCCCATTCCTCATTCTGCTGAACATAAGGAAATTTTTCCTCCTTTCCATTTCTTATATGAATTCCTGCAATGGCCTCACCACACACTCTCCACTGGCCTTTTCTTGCCATTTGTTTCTTAGCATATTTTTAAAGATAAATCATCACATAGGATTAATCTTTACAGACAGTTCCCTATTTGATAATGTGAGCCCATACTTCCCGTTCTTGTGATGCAGATGCAAAATTTTAATGTGAAAGGAACCCACTTATCTTGATGGTAGGAAGTGCTGAACTGGAAAAAAAAGACTCAGTCATGGGCAATCAACAAATCATCAGTGTGATTTCATGGCAATTCAGATGCCTGTGTACCCAAAGAATGCTAATTTTGAGCATGTCATGTCATTGTTAAGAAAAAAGATCTAAAGCTAAAAGAAATAAATTGCATGCAAGTGGAACATAAACCATCCAAAAAGTGGCCCAAAAAACTCTGAGCAACTGATGGGTTAAGGTCAAAAGGTTAGCCACAGCCAAGATCCTAGGAGTGAATTTCAAATAACATAAATAAAAATGATGAAAAATAATAAATTTGTTTTATTGACGCACTAATGTTTGGATAATGTTTGGATAATAGTATTGTTCCTATTCATCTTTCTCTTAGTAAGAATTCTAGGTAACCCAAACTTCTTTGCATTAAGAATGCATGCAATGCACACTAACAACTCAGGTTCTACTTCCTCAGAACCTGTACAAATCTAAACCTAACATTAATGGAAATCTAGAAAAAAAATACTATATTCTTGCTGCTTGTATAACAGGGAAGACTCACTTTTATGTGAACTCTAAATTTTGGTTTGTAGTTTTGGTGTGATACCTGACAGCTTTTGACCTCTGTCATTTGCCACCTCAAAAAACAGTTCGAGGATCTGAAAATTGCATTTTTCAAAAACTGGATTTTTCAAATGTTATATTTACATTTGCTATATTTTAGAACAAATTTTCCTTCCTTAGAAGGAAGAATAAGTACCTTTTACTCATGGCAGCTTTTTGGCATTTGGATATTTGTTTATTTAGTAGAGGCTTACACAAATTTTATCACCTTCTTTTGTGCTGCATTGTAGTTTAGATTTATTTACACATTCTACTGTATATGATTTCAATAAAAAGTGACCCACATTCTCCAAAATATTAAATAAATAATTAGCATAGAATTAAAAGATGCAACCTAAGAATAGAAAAAAGAATTTAGTTAGGTAATGATTTAAGAAGGAATTAGCCAAGCTCCACAGATACATGTATTGTCGAAGGCTTTCACGGCCGGAGAACGATGGTTGTTGTGGGTTTTCCGGGCTGTATTGCCGTGGTCTTGGCATTGTAGTTCCTGACGTTTCGCCAGCAGCTGTGGCTGGCATCTTCAGAGGTGTAGCACCAAAAGACAGAGATCTCTCAGACACTGAGAGATCTCTGTCTTTTGGTGCTACACCTCTGAAGATGCCAGCCACAGCTGCTGGCGAAACGTCAGGAACTACAATGCCAAGACCACGGCAATACAGCCCGGAAAACCCACAACAACCTCCACAGATACCTTCAATTGCAAAGGAATTAACCACCTAAGCACATTTGCCCATATTACATTTCCAGAGCACCAAAGATTGGATTTGTGCAACATACAATGAATAAATTCATGGTAGAGAATTCAAGCACCATGTATAGCTCAAGGAAGATAGCCAAGCCTTAACCTATGCACTATTTGATCAAGAAAGTAGGCATGATGTGAGGAACAGATATGCTCTTCTCTCAATAAATTAAGCATGTAGAAAGCACAACGCATTTCTGCTCTAGTCACACACGTTTCCCCATGCACACATTGATACAGAGCATAGATAAAAAGTCTGATCAGATTCACAATAAGATTAATAGAAGAGACTGAACACTTGTGCTGGCTGCTCCTTGCTAGATTGTAACTGCTGCTGGTCAAGCGATACAACCTCTTCTTTGCCCCAGGCTAATAATAACAATAATAATAACATTCAATTTATATACGCCTTTCAGGACAACTTAATGCCCACTCAGAGCGGTTTACAAAGTATGTTATTATTATCCCCACAACAATCACCATGAGAGGTGGGTGGGACTATTGACTGACCCAAGGTGACCCAGCTGGCTTCAAGTGGAGGAGTGAAGAATTAAACCTGGCTCTCCAGATTAGGGTCCTGCCACTCTTAACCACTACACCAAACTGACTGTCAAACTGGCTAGTATGTGATAAGGCAGCCAAGAATTTTTGGAGGCACCAATGGGAATTTTTAAGGGGTTTGTAATGTGCTATTTGAAGTCAGGATGTTTTTCCCAGTCCCATAATGTCCTAATGCATGTCTGCCACTTTCTGGAAGATAGTTTTACATGAGTAGCCATGTTGGTCTGCAGTAGAACACCAGCCAAAGGCTCCAGGATCTCCAGTCCTACTTGTGTCTAAAGAAGGGAGCTTTGACTCTCGAAGGCTTGCACCTGAAAATCTTTTTGGTCTCTGAGGTGACACTGAACTCAAATCCTGCTGACCTGCTGGAAGATGCAACCCACTGCTTCTCTGCCAGTTTCGAATCCTGAGCTGCCTCATTCTGCTTGCCAACACTCATCTGGACAGCCATGTATCCACAAGCCCAAAGAACCAGATAGCACAACACAAGGAGTAGTTATCCCTTATTGCTTCCATGCCACTTCATAGCATGCCAATCATATCCAGTCCATTCCTTCACAGCAACATAAAAGCAACATCTGGAAGCCACTTTTGATTGGGCAGCCTGCACAAAACTGACTCAACCCCCTCACCAAATCCACCCCCAAGCAAATCAAGATATAGTATGGAGGAAGCAATCAGTAGGAGAGAGAATGTAAGCTTGTGCTCCAAGAAAACAAAATCAGATTCAGGATTTTGAGGCGCAGGGGATTTTACCATGATATTCAGGTTCGCGATTCAAATCCATGTGATTTTGGGGTTCTGGAAGTTGGGGACCATTATTTTCAATGGGAAATGTATTCTAGGATCTGGAACAACTCTTTATAAAAATGATGGCACCAAAGTTGCCCAGGACAGACTCCCCTCTGATGTGAAGACTCTGTAAATTTCAAACTGATTGAACAAAGCGATTCAATTTTACAGACCCCTGAAGTAGGTGCCTTTCAGCACAGGCTGGGGGCATGTTGTTCAGGGGTCCATAGAATTGGATCCTTTGGTCCAATTCACTTGTGAGATAAAAATCAGACAAAAAAGCTGAAGGTGCAGATAGGAAAAAATATATTTGTTTATTCAGTTTAAAATTCCCTACACATTTCTCCATGAAGTCTTCTTCAGATGAACTTCGTTTGTCTTTTGATATTCATGCAATGAGAGTGCAGGCACAGTAGTGAACAGGCAGACCTAGGTCTACTGGAATTTTGTATTGTTTGGTTGAAAAACAGCCACTCCAGCCCTCCCTCCCCAAGATCACCCATAGAGAATAATGACAGTGCTGCAGGATGTGATGGGGAGGTTTTCTGCAAAGGAAGCCTTCCTCACTTTGTGAAAGGAAACAGACAACAGACTGCAACAAGAAAGTATGGCAAACACAGATTTCAGTGGAAAGGTTAAAAAAAATTAGAGCTCTGGTTTATTAAACAAGCATAAATGCTACACTTCAAAGCAACAGTTTATCATTTTTATTTTGATATGGAATGAAGCTGATTTCTGCATATCTATGCAACAGTCCAAGCATGCTCAGCAAGTACCCCCTTCAACTCTGGATTATTATAGAACAACGTAACATTCATCTATATTAATATTAACTCAGCAAGGGAACATAAACAAGGACTTCCTGCCAGTTAGCCTCTGCTCTTTTAAGATAATAACAGGAACTGGAGTGTCTATCTGAACATCGAAAGCTCAAAGATAATTTTAATATTATCCTTCAGGGATCAATCATATCTCTGAAATTATTTTCAGCTGAGATCAAGGAGGACAGAAAATGTATGGTCTCTCTAATAATCAATCCTGATCTCACTTCTCTCCTTCCACCAATACATTCAAAAGTAGAGCGGGAGTCATACTAGTGTGCATCAAATAGAAATCTTATAAAACCAGCATTTCCCTGGGCCACTGCATGTATTCACACATACAAACCCTACTTTGTAGGCACAGCCCCAAATAATCAATTAGCTCATGCAAACAGCATTAAGTATTGTGATTAACAGCTCATAACAACAACTTTATTGAAGACTGGAAGCAGACAGACTGCAACCAGGCTCAACAGGAGCCAATTTATACTTAAGAAAACCGCACCCCTTTTTAGCAACAACCAATACAAAGCAAGTAGTTAGAATCCTTTGTTTGTATGAACTATATACAAAGTAACTATTTACAGCACAATGATTGGATTATAAGGCAATATTGGCCGTTACCAGTGCAAAACACCCAATAGCCATGTAGACCTCAGGAGCCTTCGTTCAGACTCAAGCTCCAGCAATACACAACACTCTTCCCCCCCTAAGTTCAGGACACCCCATTGCAAATGAAGTCTCCAAGGTATGATGGGGGATGGCGAGCCCTCTGAGACCTATGCAACCCCTCTGTAATGGACAGTCCACTGACTGGTGGTCCAGTGTAGGCAACAGGCTTTGTCCATCTAGGAGAAGAAAAGTCTCTTGAACTCACTGGAGTTCCTGGACAGCTTGGTGCCGTTGGAATATCTCCACTCCTTGACTGCTGTCACTGAATCAGCCCTTGTGTCAGCAGTGCAGGGTGAATAGTCTCTGTCCAGTCCCTGCACTCACTCCGGCCAACACTGCCATAGCTGGTCAATGTGTCTCCAGAGTGTTCTGCCGGTGGCATCGGCCACCTCGTAGGAGACTGTCCCAGTCGCCCTGAGCACTGATGCCAGAACCCAAATCGGCCCTTCACCGTAGTTCTTGGCATAAACTAAGTTGCCCTGCCGGAACTGCCTGGGCAGCCACAAAACCTCCGGCTCCTGCCAGGCATCTGGAGCTAAGTCTGGGTGGAACCGATCGAGCAGTGTAGTAAGCTGTCGTCCCATCAAGAGTTCTACTGGGCTCCATCTCATAGTGGAGTGCGGGGTGATGTGCAGCCATAATAAGAAATCGGCCAATTGCTGGCTCAAATCCCCCTGGCCTAATCTTCAGAGGGAGTCTTTGGTGGACGTCATCATTCTTTCCACTTGTCCATTAGTTGATGGGTAGAAAGGCGCAGATGTGATGTAACAGATGGCATTGTTCTCAAGGAACCTCTGGAATTCCTGGGAGGTGTGAACTGTGTGCCATTGTCTGAGACAATGGAGTCTGGCAGTCCATGGGTCGCAAACAGGCACTTTAAAGAGTGGATGACTACTGCAGATGTCATGGCCAACACGGGAATCACTTCCAGCCACTTTGAAAATGAGTCCACCACGATGAGGAATACATGCCCTTGAAAACACCCAGCAAAATCAATGTGGAGCCATGACCACAGTGTATGCGTTGTCTCCCATGTATGCACAGGGGCCTGTGGCATGTCGAGGCAAGACTCCTGTCAGTGCTGACAAGTCCAGACCCATCTTTCCACAGCTTGGTCCATCCCTGGCCACCACATGTAGTTGTGGGCCAGAGCCTTCATCCTGATGATCCCTGGGTGCCCCATGTGAAGTGCCTCCAGAACACGCTGATGCAGCCTGGGTGGGACGACGACTCTGTTCCCCCAGAGCAGGCATCCCTTGTGGACTGATAACTCATGCTGGCAGGAACTGAAGGGCTGGAACTCAGTGTCCAGCTGGCCGGCAGGCCACCCCTGGACCCGGGAGAATGTGAGGTCCTTAGCAGAGTGGGCTGCATGAAGCAAGGAGAGGTGGTCAGGGTAGGTCTTCTAGCTGCATGACCCCATGAGCAGGAGATGGGTCGGCGGTAGGGCCCAGCAGCGGCAGACGACCGAAGGCATCGGCATGCCCCAGGGCTTTGCTCGGATGATAGCGAAGTCCATAGTCATAAGCAGACAGGAAAACAGACCAGTGCAGCATTCTTGGAGACATGACCTGCAGGGTCTGTCGGTCTGGGGCAAAGAGACCTACTAGTAGCTTGTGATCAATAGCGGTCTTGAAGTGCCATCTGTAGACATAGTCATGGAACATTTTTACACCCGTGACCAGAGCAAGAGCCTCTTTATCGGTTTGGGCATAGTTCCATTCTGCCAGTGACAAGGTCTTGGAGAAGTAAGCTATAGGGGCATCCCGCCCATCAGGCATTCGATGGCTGAGGACTGCGCCAATTCCATAAGCTGAGGCATCGCAGGCTAGTATGAGCAGCTTGAGTTCGTCATAATGGGTAAGCACGCTGTCTGATGGAATGTTTTAAATGTTCTTAATGCTGTTATCCACTTGAGCCTGCTCACAGGGAGGGCAGAATACAAATATGATAAAATAAATAAAATAAATAAAAATGCCTGGTCATGCTTCTGACCTCAGACCCAGGGTGCGTTTTTCTCTAGCAGTCGATGCAATGGCTCGGCCAGTGATGCCTTGTGCAGCAGAAAGGAATGGTAAAAAGTTCAGGAGCCTGAGAAATGATTGAAGTTCTTTCTTGGAGTGAGGTGGTGGATGGCCTGCACCTTGCTGGCTGTAGCATCAATCAGGAATCCCAGAAACTCTACTTGAGGCATGCCAAACTCGCACTTTTCCTTCTTAACCTTGAGTCTAGCATCCTGGAGACGACGGAGTACTTGTCGAAGGCGGTTGGCGAGTTCTGTAGAGGACATTCCTGTGATCAGGACATCATCAGGGATGCCCCTCAGCAGTCCCTCCATAAGCCCTTGAAAAATTCCAGGTGCCACACTAACCCTGAACTGGAACCGCTTTACTTTGAATGAGCCTCGATGAGTCACAATGGTTTGCACTTCCGTGGCGGCTTCATCTACTGGAAGCTGCTGGTATGCTTGTACCAGGTCAATCTTCGCAAAGATCTTGCCCCCGGCTAGTGATGCCAGGAGGTGGCTCACTACCGGCACTGGATAAGTGTGCTGCTGCAGTTCCTTATTTAGGGTGCACTTATAGTCCACGCAGTTGCATATTGTCCCATTGGCCTTGATGGGCGTGACGATGGGAGTCTCCCAACGAGCGTGTGACACAGGCTCAAGAACACCTTGTGCGATCAGCCACTCCAGCTCCTCGTCGATGCTTTCAAGTGGATCAGCAGCACTGTAAAGTCCAGATTGAAGGAGACCAGTGGTCCTGTGTACCGTCCCAGTGAGCTGTAGAACATGGCACCACTTGAGTCCTGTGGACCTCATCATCATCCCCCGAGTTGCTCTCAATGCTCTCGTGATGGACCTGTTCCACCCTCTTTGGTAAGGTTGGACTCCATGATTGGTGCACCTCTCTGGTTGACTGGTCAGATGATTCTGCTGCGAGGGCCTCCTCAAGGACCTCCTTGAATTTGAGCTTCTTCTTGGTGAATAGGTGACATTGCAGCTTCTTGTCCTGCAGACCACATACCAGTCAATCTCAGAGCAAAATCTCTAGGTCAGTGAAGTTGCAGTGTCGTGCCACTTGCTAGAGAGCTATAATGAAAATGGTCACCAACTTGCCCTGGGCTTGGTCCCACTTGTAGAAGGTGTGCCAGCTGGCGATCTCCAATGGCTATGGCAAGAAGTGGTCTTGAAGCCTGTCTTTGATGATGTTGAATGCTGTTGCTGTTGCTTGTAGCTGTGCTGGTGCCACGAGTGCCCAGACTATGTCAAAAGTGGACCTCTCACAGACGCTGAAAAAGGTCGCTCTCTGAAGGTCTGCATCAGTGGCCTTGTTCACCTCAAGGTAGAACTTGAACCTTGTGATGTATGACTCCCAGTCCTCAGTGGTTGAGTCAAAAGTCTCAAAGGGGCCCTTGGCGGCCATGGCTCACTGTCAGTGAGTTGCGACAGAGTGGCTGTGTATCAGCTCTGGGTTGGCCAAGGTGACAGTTCCTCAGCAACTGGTGTGATTCAGCTCTTGGCGTTGCAGGGCTGCCTACTCGCATTCAATCTCATTCTCGTTGCCAGTATTAAGTATTGTGATTAACAATAGCAACAACCAATACAAAGCAAGTAGTTAGAATCCTTCATTTACATGAACTATATACAAAGTAACTACTTACAGTGCAGCGATTGGATTATAAGGCAACAGTTATGATTGGCTGTTACCAGTGCAAAAACACCCAATAGCCATGTAGGCCTCAGGAGCCTTCATTCAGACTCAAGCTCCAGCAATACACAACAAACAGGACTCAGTGGCACCTTAGAGAGTAACAAAATTTATTCCATCATAGTCGCTAAGGTACCCTCGAACTCCTGTATTATTTTGCTGCTACAGACTAATATTGGCTACCCATCTGGAATGATCATGCTTATATAGAATTGGAAAATCGTCCCAAAGCCTCAGATTGGTGGAAAGTGCACAGAAATGTCAATCAGGATGATCTTATTGAGCTGGAACATCTGCTAACTCTTCTAACTGAATGAACAATGTCCCTGTCAGGCGCATTTCTACTAAGTCATTCTGTCCCTCTGCTGCCCCTTTTGCTGTCCAGGGAACTGAAACTAGAAAAAGACAAGAACAACAGTCAGATCTGAACTATTCCTATCTTTACCAAATGTCAGATGTTACAGTTGTCAGATTAATTATATTAATTATGTTTAAAAAATGGGCATGAGTTGTGTTAGATCTTGATTATTGTCTGAATACACATCCCTACAGGAAAGAACAAATAGGGAAGGGCACTGGATCAGCGAAAGAGCTTCTGCTTTACATTCAGAAGGTCCTGGGTTCAATCCTTGGTACCTCCAGTTTCAAAGAATCAGAGAGTAGATGATATGAAAGATCTCCACCTGAGACCCTTGGAGAGCCACTGAGTAGCTGAGTAAACAATACTGACCTTGATGGACCGATGATCTGATAAGGCATCTTTTTTTTTTTTTTTTTGAAAAATTTTTATTGGGTTAGAACATTTTTATTTTTACATTACAGTCAATTTTCCCCTAATTTTTCGTTTCTAACCCCCTCCCTTTCCCCCCCTTTTGTTGACTTCCAACAGCTTTCCCACCCTCTGTCCCTTTTCCCTTACTTCTATTAAGTTCCTCTGTCTAAAACAGATATACATTCTCCATTATATTAAGCAGTACATCTTTAACTCCTTTACTTATTATACACCCAAACTATACGTCTTTAGATAAACAATTTATCCCATTTTCCAGTTTTGAATAATTCTATATAAACCTATATATCATAAACCATAAAAATTTCCCACATTTAAATCAAACAATTTGATTTGTTCTCTATATATTACTCATTTCAACTTTTTATGGTAATTCTATATAACTCCTCAGATACTCAATCAATTTAACTCTTCTATACATTCAGTTTGGTGCATATAAATCTTGTCAAAGAAAGAAAATATTGTTAGTTAGTCAATCCTCATGTTTAAACCTTATCATTAATTATTCTCTATCAGTTGACCTATACATATCTATATATATCTCAATCAATTAATCTAACTGCTTATAAATTCACATTTCTCTTCCTCCCCCGGTAAAGTCACCCCTCTCTTTTATACTTTTATTATATTTCAGTAGTTCTCAAACTGCCACAGTTTTCCTCCCACCTCCCATTTCTTCTCCAGGTATTGTTTCAGCTTCTCCCAGTCTGTGTTGAACTGCCCTGAGTCCAGATCTCTCAGTTTTCTTGTCATCTTGTCCATTTCAGCCATATACAGCAATTTGTAGATCCAATCTTCAATAGTTGGTACTTCTTGTACTTTCCATTTCTGCGCATACAAAAGTCTAGCTGCTGCAGTCATATAAAAAATCAACGTCCTATGATGGGCTGGAATTCCCTCCATTCCCAAGTTTAGCAGCAGGAGTTCTGGGTTCTTATTTATTTGAAACTGTAAAATTTCACTCATTTCTCTTATTATTTCCCCCCAGAACTGCCTAGCTACCTCACACGACCACCACATATGATAGAGGGAGCCCTCATGTTTCTTACATTTCCAGCATTTATTAGAAGTATTCAAGTTCCCTAGCGCAATCTTCTTTGGTGTCATGTACCAACGATAGATCATTTTGAAAATGTTCTCTTTAATATTGATACATGTCGTTGTCTTCATTGTAGTTTTCCACAAGTATTCCCATGCCTCCATTGTTATTTCTTTATTGAAATTTATAGCCCATTTCACCATCTGTGTTTTAACTATCTCATCCTCAGTATACCATTTCAGCAATACTTGGTATACCTTGGATATTCTTTTCTTGTCTTCCTTAAGAAGGGTCTGCTCTAGTTCCGAGTTCTCTGTTCGTATGCCCCCTTTTGCAAAGTCTGAGTTGTATAAGTCTCTAATCTGTCTATACTGGAACCAATCATAGTTAGGTGATAGTTCCTCTTGCGTCTTTATTCTAAGTTTAGATACTTCAATCTTAGTTATTTCTTTGTACGTTAAACATTGTTGTTCATTATCCACAGCTCTCGGATCTATCACCTCATATGGAACCACCCACAAGGGGGTTCCTTCTTGTAGGTAAGTTCTATACTTCTTCCAGATTGTAAATAGACTTCTCCTTACAAAATGATGCAGGAACATCGAGTTGACCTTTACTTTGTCATGCCATAGGTATGCGTGCCATCCAAAAATTTTTTTATATCCCTCTAGGGCTAATAGTTTCTTATTCTTTAATGTCATCCACTCTTTTAGCCAAACTAGGCAGATTACATCATGGTAAAGTCTCAGATTGGGCAGTTGCATTCCGCCTCTCTCCTTTGCATCTTGTAAAACTTTTACTTTCACTCGAGGCTTCTTGCCTGCCCAAACAAAATCTGATATTTTCCTCTGCCATTTTTCAAATTGTTTAGAGTCTCTGATGATTGGTATTGTCTGTAACAAAAACATTACTCTTGGTAACACATTCATCTTAACTGCTGCAATCCTGCCCAACAATCTGATAAGGCATCTTCATGGGTGTAAGTATCTGTAGTTAAGGAAGTCAAACGATTTAATAAAAAATATTGTTTTGGTCACAATACAAAGTACGGCCAGGAAATGTGCACAGCAGGTCTCCCTGGAAGTAAGCAGTCCTTCAAGTATCCTGACCCAGAACTAAATTTTCACGTGTTGTGATTAGAGATGGGCACGATCCCAAAAAAAATTAATGATCCAGCTGATTGTGGATCGGCGCTGGCAACGATCCCGAATTAACGATCCACACTGATTATCTCCCATTCCCGAGTCGTGGTTCGTGGATCATGGAGGCCAAAGCGGGGGGCGCTGTTATTCCCAGCTATGTGGGAAGGTGGGTGGTGGCGGCCGCCGCTGGGCCTGGCAGGCACGGGGAGGCGGCGACAAGCCGCCTCCCCTCAGGTCCCATTCAGCAACACAGGAGGTCTGTGTTTGGCCATCAGAGCTGCCTATCAGGGTTTGCAAGGATGAGATTGGAGTGCCCATGGCTACAGAACACCCCCTTCCCCCTGCCTCCCCTGGGTGTCTTCTCCCAACTTGTGACTGCTTTGCTGCTCCGTGGTTGGAAGGAAGCCCTGCTGATCAAGGAAAGCTGGGCTTCCATTTGGGTTTCCAGGGTGACAGAAGGAGGGCAAACAGAGCTCAGGCTTTCCCCTGGCTCCGTTGCCAGGGGAATAGATTGCTGGTGCCTGAGTGTCTGGATCCCCGATCCGAGCCCGAACGCAACGATCCAGGCCTCTCCTGATCGCTGGATCGTTGGCCATGGACGATCACAATCTGCTGGGTCACGATTGCGCGATCACCATTATCGTGGGTTTTTTTCGATCATAATGTGGATCGTGCCCATCTCTAGTTGTGATTATCTGAAAATCAACAGAAGCAAGTTATTGCAGGTAGTTTGTATATGTGTAAAGTTAACCATGTTTACTCAGAAAAGAGTCCTACGAAGTTCAAATGGACTTAAATAAGTTTAGGGAATTTACCATAGTGTTGCTGTCTACTACAGTTACGATAGCACTGGAATTCTTCTTCCCTCTAATACTGCCTGGGTTTTGGTCTAGAAATTCCTTGCCTTCCCTAGGACTTCATATGTGATGTGAGGGAAACAGGAAAAAAATAGTAATTTTTATTCATTTCCTGGAATAGAGGAATAAGGATATTCAGAAAATAGGCCTGAAACTGTTTATGAATGTAACACAAAGCATTTGCTGGGTTCACTCAGTTATAAAGTTTCATTTGAAAATTACTGAGTACAGACCACAGTTAACAGACAAGCTTTTATTGACTCTTCGGCTTTTCCATAACTTCAGAAATCCCATAATCTCTGACTCCTAGCATTTGATGGGTCCTGATTAGATGTTAGCTGCTCTGCACACAGACACACAGACACACTACCCCAAACAGGCATACAGAGAATTGGTAATTAATAGGAAAGACCTTTGCTTATCTATCACACACAGAATAAGGGGCAAGGGGGAGATCAGTACTTCTGTACCCTAAGAATATATTTTGTAAAAGTTGCCACCTATTTTTACATCTGAATGTGTGATGCCATTCATACATTGCAAATGACAGGTTTTTCCATGCACATATCAATCCTCGGGTGAGAGTCAACAGTTTGCTAAACATACGTATAGCAAGCCTGCCAACAGTCAATAAAACAGAAGTATGAACAAGCCTCTGGCATGTGTGAATAATTCTGATTTTTTACTATAATAAATGAAATGAAATTCACATGAGTGATATAAAGTTTTATAATCCAAAGATGAAGGGAGTCCTGAAATTGATATAGATATGGGGAGAAAGCAAATGGTACACGTGTATTCCCTTTCCTCTATCAGTCCTCACTGGGATATAAGAGATGTTATATGCATTACATTTTACCACATACACACAAAGTGTGGTAATTAAACTTATTTAGTATGTTGATTTTTACCATTGCCCACAGAATCAGAGGGAGGTATACCAGGCAGTTTTCCACTTTTGATCCAATTGCTAGTGACTCAATGGGAAAGGATAGTTTCTTCAGTTTCTTTATACCTTACACAAATGGCAGGCTTTGTACTACGCTCACCACTAAACCTAAATTACTTGCATCCCCAGCCCCAAGCAGTGAGTTCCATTCCCTACCCAACAAAAATCTCTGGACTCCACATGAAGACCTAGGCTAGGTTGTACTTTCAGGCCTTTTTCCATGTTCCAGAATTTTTGTTTTCTAGAACTGGCAAATGCAGTGCATTGGTAGATCCTTGGAATTATTTCTTAACGAATATCCTTAACAGCTTGAAAAAAAATAGTTGGAGACCAATGTGCTGAAACATTAGCTACCCTGTTTTCAAAGAACAATATGCAGATCAGTAAATCATTCAGAAGAGGGCTGTTTAACATCTCAAGACAAATTTGTAATCTCTGTGTACTTGTAATAAAGCTGTAGATTTAATTCATTAGCTAAAATTACAGCATTCCTTAAGCTAATGATACAGCCATGATACTGCCACCTTGCTGAAAGAACAAAAATAATATGATTTGTGCTTCCACACACTGTTTTGATAGCCTGGAATTATAAGAATTAAGTATGGTAATAACCTAGTAATTAACAGCAATTTCTTTTATCACTGCAGAAATGGCACAACACAAACCACGCTGACCTATAATTTGTGTTACACAAGTCTTGCATCTATTAGCAGTATAGTTGCAATTACCCTTGCAGTCACCCCAAATATTGCTTATCGGTTACTCATGGGACTGAAGGGGATGACAAAACATCTGCAGGATAGTCCTCTCTTTTTTCTCAATCTACTGAATGAAAGGTCAGAAAAGAACCACAGAAAAGGCTAACAGAAAGTGACAAGTGCGTTGAAACAGTAATTAAGCTTCATCGTCTCTCCGCTGGCTAATAGAAATGAATGTAAATGAAAAGAATTAAAAATATTAAAGCTAATTTTGTCTTTGTACTTTAATTCTTTTGCAGCATAATTAAATAGATGAGAAAATGTTATGCAAAGTAAATAGTAGTTCATTTCTCTGCTAAATGTGCAACAAGTTCCATTAGCATTAGCAGAATTATGCATAAACACTAATGAGGACAGAGTTTGAATCCTTAAAAGATTCGAAGTGTGATGCTCTCTTCCAGTTGTGCCCACTGAGCAGGATAGGATTGCTACTGTCTCCTTGCAATGGCAGATTCCCATGAGATGCTGGCGTAATAAATCTATCATGCCAATGTAAATCTGGTTAGCAGGAGACCAGTCAATGCAAGTAGGAATATTATATAGAGCCTGGGATGTTGTGGGGGAGAGTCACAGACTTACAGTGTAATCCTTAGCAGAGTTACTCCAGTCAAATATCATTCCTAACCATTATGCTATCTTCATAATATGTCATCAAAAGAGATGGTGTAAGTAAAGGAGGAAAAAACCTCTTACTGGAGTCAATGCCCTATTTCCTTCCCTTTTGCTCATCGCACAACACTGCAGGACAGGATTCGGACTAGCTCCACTGATCAGAGTACAACTTATGAATATTATACAAGCAAGGGAACACAGCTCATATAATTTTCCTAGTGACTTCCCCTGCTTGCCCATACACGAAGGATTGTTTTTTCCTTTGCAGCTTCCAGGAATGCAGCCAAGGCTGTTGAATTAGTAGACCCAGTGTGGTATAGTGGTTAAAGTGCTGGGCAGACACAGGGGAACTTGAAATTTCCCACTTAGTCATGAAGTTCACCAAGCGATTATAGTCATTCTCTCTCAGCCTAACCTGCCATGTGTAGTTGTGAGGATTACATAGACAATGGGAGAACCATCTGAGTTCCTTGAGGAATGGTAGGTTTAAAATGTGATAGATTATAGGTACTAATGTTTATGCCAGGGCTTCTGCATTAGACTGCCAATAATTCTGAAAAGACAGATTTTAACCTAGTAATGTGCACAAAATACCCTTTTAGGCTACAGTCAGTTCCAGTTGATTCTTAAAAGTATTGCCTTCATCTGTCTTTGAATTTTCCTACTGACCATAGGGCACTGTCTTAAAAACAACCTGCAGAGTGGCAACTACAGAAATGGCTTGCTCAGCTAGTAAAGTGATGAGGTGAGCATTCCAACTTGCATTTTCAAATAAACATTAGTCCTCATTCAGTATCTTCTCTGCCCTCTCTCTGTCCTCTTACTCTTCCATCAGACTGCCAAGTATGAGGGCTCTACTGGATGGTTTCCTGTTGGGGACAAGGATGCTTTCCCCATAATTAGTGACTAGCATTAATAGAGGCGACTACACCAACAAGCGTGTGTTGTGTACCATGTGCAACATGTGTAAAGGTTTTTACCACACAGCACACACTTTACTAGAATTGTCAGTCCACACAAGTTGCTTCCACTTTGCTCTTGATAAATCAGGGTGAATAATTTTTTCTCTCTTTCATATCCTCCTTATGCCTGAACAAAGTTACAATGGGCACAAACAGCAATATGAATGGAAAAAACCCACAAACGTCTGTTTGCAAATGAGTACCCATTCCAAACGAACAGGTATTCATTGCAAAGCCTCGTTCATTGTGTTCGGCAGCCGTTTGTCAAGCCAGACAGTCTGGCACCTTTCAATCAATTCCCCTGGCAATGGCAGGGACTGAACTCTGTCTGAACTCCTTCTGGCTTTCCTTCTGGCTTTAACCCTTCAGCTTCCAGCACACAGTCCAGTTTTTGCCAGTCAGAAGAGAAATAGACAGCAAAGGAGGGGGGACCCATGGATCATACCTTTCCCTGGGTGCAATCTCTCTGAAACTTGGGGAGTCTTCAGAGGACAGTGAGCACTATGTCCCCTGCAAATTTGGTGGGTATTGGACATTGGGAAGGTCAGTTTTGTAACCCCTCAAAGTAGCTTCCAACAGGCAGTACAGTTTTTGCCATGTGAAGAGAAAATGACAGCAAAGGGGGCAGCACTGGCTCTCCCGGTGTGAGAGGGATGGATAGAATCTCCGGGAAGGAGCAGCCCCATGGTGCCGGCTCTGCCTGCTGTCAGAGGGATGAGGGGAGTCTCTCCTTGTCTCTCTGACAGCGCACAGAAGCAGCCCCGCAGTGGCGGCAGCTCTGCCCGCTGTCAGAGGGATAAGGAGATTCTCCTTGTCACTCTGACAGCAGGCAGAAGGAGCCCTATGGCACCAGCTCTGCCCACTGTCAGATGGACCAGGGGAGTCTCTCCTCATCCCTCTGACAGTGGGCAGAAGCAGCCCCACAGTGGTGGCGGCTCTGCCCGCTGCCAGAGGGACGAGGGGAGTCTCTCCTCGTCCCTCTGACAGCGGGCAGAAGCGGCCCTGCAGCAGCACCAGATCTGCCCACTGTCAGAGGGATGAGGTAAGCCTCCTCGTCCCTCTGACAATGGGCAGAAGCAGCCCTGCAGCGCCGGCTCTGCCCGCTCTCACACCCGGCATCAGCAGCCTGGTGGCGCTGGGTTAGGGCAGGGGGGTGGGGGCAGGGGGTTGTGGGGTTTTTAAAGGGCCCTGTCCCTTGCATGTGGCAGGAAAGGGCCCTTTAAACTATCAGCTGGAAGGCGGCCAGGGGGAATAGCCCCTGCCACCTGCCAGCTGATAGTTTAAAGGGATGTTTAAAGGGCCACAAACACGAACACCGAACATGTTCATTAAGGGGACATGTTCACTTCTGTTAGTTGTTCGTTGTTCATGGATGGCAATGAACAACGTGCAGGGTGTTTGTGGAGTTTTTTCTGTTCGTGCCCATGTCTACTGATAACTCTTGAACTATATATTCCATGGCATCATACATTTTCATAACATAATAGAATTGTAGCACCAGTCTGGATGAACTGGAATAATATGAATGAATTACATTTTCTGTTCCATGCCAGTGGAAGAACAAAGTGTTCTCTTTGTGCTGCAATAGCCTAAGTTCAAATTTGTGTAGAATCTATATCACCATCACCTTACCTACCTTTTGTGTTATTGAGATTATCTCCCTGACATAGATTGCTACCCTCTAATGTCTTGAGAATTAATGATGCCACATAATGCCACTACATTGATCTGACATTGCCATCTTTGGTCCACAACTGCTTATTTATGAGATATCTCTATTTATTTCACATGTATGGTATGTCCTGCTTCAAGAGAGACACTTTGAAGGAGTATAGCTTTGATGAAAGAACACATCTATCTAGTATACATTTAGTGCTGACAACTCACTAAGTAATGACTATGTCCATCTGTCCTTTATAGTTATGATAATTAATTTCCAAAAGGTATGGAAGCTGGAGGCAGCAGAAGCCACACAAGATGAACCACTGACAAATTTAGAAATAGAAACTTACTGCCATCACTGCTGGGAGTATTGCCATGGACATTATAATTGTTCTGTGATCAGACCTGCCATTAACATCTAAAGATCAGTCTGAGAACTTCTGTCTGGACTAAATCCTCTAGCAATTCCAGATAGTTTTTACAACTGTTTTTCTGGCTCAATCCACCCATCTTTAAGTTAAGATGATATCCTAGTTAAATATCCAAAACACTGCAGCACTCAAAAGCAGCTGGTTTTTAAAAAAATGGAGGAAAGCAGTCCATGCCATTAATTCTTGTGTGCATTCAATATTACATATGCCAACTTAAAGTAGGGATTTTTTTTGGTTGATATATATCATACAGATACACATGGGATGTTTTACATCAGTTTTTACCACAGCTGCCAACCAGCCCACCACAACAGATTATCACTGTGTGGAAATTAGAAAGCAAGCACCAACTATATCAGATCAAATTCAAGCCAGATGCAAGTCATCCATTCATTGTGACAGCCTGTATTTCCACCTCTTTGATCAACAGTTGAGTAAAGGAACTTTATAGTTTACAAAGCAGAAATATAATTTTTAACATCACAGTTTGGGCTAGAAATACACTTCAGTCTCAACACAGCTTGTGGAGCAACTGATGAAGCACTGGATATTTGAAACCACTTTGTGACCTTGTTGTGTGGTATATAAACATTCAAATACATAAATGAGAAAAGCATCCGAAGGGATGGCATTTAAAATAATGATGTAGCAATCTTTCTAGTTTTTTGGTAGTCAAATACTTTTATAACATTATTTAATCCTCTTAAACAAAGGCTCCTAAACAACTTACAGTACATGATGAATTATAGGAATAGGATGGAAGACCTCCAAGGAAGACCTGGGTCAATATGTAGAGGCAGTCAATGGCAAACCACCTCTGATAGTCTCTTGCCTTGAAAACACCAGTAGGGGGTCACCATAAGTCAGCTACAACTTGATGGCACTTATCACCACCATACTAACATACATAGACAGAGCAACATAAATATAGCCCAGCCATATCATCCATTCACCACCTCACTGGACATAAGGACATCCTTTTTTTTCAGTGCTTGGAGAAGAGAAAAGAAAAATTCAACATGTCCAAAGACACAAATGCACCAGATACACATCACCACACATCCTCTTAGGACTGATTCATACAATAAAAAGAGACTAACTACTCAATATTCTGGGAGTTCCACGAACAGAGCGCTCAGAATTTTTTTTTTTAAAGACTAACTTACAGATGTGGGAGGCCTAATCTGGACCAGAATGACAGGTATCTTTTAAGGGAAGGATAGAGGTATTTAGAGGGAGTATTTGGTTTTTATCTGTAATGTTTTAATTATTATTTGTAAGCTGCCTTGAGCCGTGAGGAATGGCTGGGTATAGATATTTTAAAGAAAGAAAGAAAACCAAGGTGTACTGTTTTCATCCTTGTGAAAACATGCATGTACTGCTACATTACTGATATGAGGTGCATGTGCAGTTTCACAAAGGGGAAAATAGCATCCCCCAAAGCTGCTTTTGACTGGGACTTTGGATCACATACACACAGTTATGTATTTAGCTGGCATGACCAGGCCCTCTGGCATTGACAACCTCCAGGTGCAGCTTGCTGCTTTCCTAGAATTAAAACTGATCTCCAGACTATAGAGATAAGTTCCCCTGGAAGAAGTGGCAACTTTGGAGGGTGGACACGATGGTACGTCCCCACTGAGCTCCCTTCCCTCCCTAAACTCCACCTTCCTCAGTTACCACCCACAAATCTCCAGGAATGTCCCAAGCCAGAGCTGGCTACTCTAAAATCCACACAATGCATGGTGAAGGGACTTCTACCTTGACCCTAGTCCTACTAACGTGACCAGAGAACAATTGCCAGTGATAACAGTCAATGCCAAACTAGGTTGACCAATGATCCACCCTGTTATAAGGCAGCGATCCAGAACATGGTACCCCTGGCATCCATTTACTTCTCCCCCCAAGCATTTGTTCCCCAAAGCAAAGAGCTACTCCGGGCCTTGCTCCAGCTCATTGGTGTAGGAAATGCTGAAAAAGAACAAGGGAGACATTTATTTATTTGTTTGTTTGTTTATTTATTTATTCATTCATTCATTCACTCATTCATTTTATTCAGCTTATATCCTGCCCTTCCCACAAATGGGTGGGATATAAGCCAAAATATACATACAATAAAAGCCTCATAACTATGTGAATCAGATAACATTAAAAAAATCCAAGTGCCTAAAAGTTATATGTCCACAGAAAGTGCCGATTTGGAAACCGTTGCCTCCAGGATAGGAGGATACTTGGTATGAAATCTCAAAACATTTTGTGATTGGCCTAAGCAACCCAAGTTTTCATTCTGTGATTGGCTCTGCCCACCACAACATCCCTTTTTGGGGGGGGTGGTACCTAATTCCTATTCTCAATTTTTTTTTATGTGCCCACAGGTTTCAACAAGGTCTGGATCTTCTGGTAGAAGGCATTTCTGAAAAAATTTTTACAGTTTGTGAATTACAATCAATTTTATGCCAATAAGTGGTATGAGCAGGCCTGAAGATAATTCTTTGATTTCCTTTTACATGAGAATTATAATAATAAATTGTATAATTATAATAATAATTTATAATATATATAATATATTATATATAATATATAATATATATAATATATTATTATAATATAATATTATAATAATAATATTATAATAATAATTATAATAATAAATTTTTTACAGTTTGTGAATTACAATCAAAGTTAGTAGTTACAATTTTACAGCTTGAGGTTTTGTTGAAATTTTACAGGGACAGAATTTTGATTAGCATATAATTTCTAATTAAGGTTGCCAACTTTTTTCCCCTCAAGGCACGTGGACCTTTAAACAGTCAAAACAAGTAAAATGCTGAGAAGATAACATTTTTCCTATTCTTGCTTCTGTATTCCAGAAAAAAAAGTAGTTTCCTGCAGTTTTCAGGTCTTAAAAGCATGGGAGCCCTCCCTGAGAAGAAGTTGCCAACATTCCCTTAATAACCCATCACAGAAACATTTCTCCTTTGACAGTTTAGTTACTTAAGGCTCTTCTGTCTCCCTTCCTACTTAATAAGGCAGTAACTAAAAGGAAATGGGAGACAATCCTTACTGGGGCCTGTGTTTTCTTACTTCAGTTCACTGGCAGCCAGTGTCAATTAGAACAAATGTGAGACTGTTTTAATTTTTGCCAACAAGCAACTTAATGCCTACATTCTCCAAGAATGGTAAGGCGAAAAACCCCATTTGAACCCCCTTTCCCTTCTATGCTGAGCTGTGAGCTCTGTTGTTCAGGCATAAAAGGACTACACGGCATAATTTGCTCTCATTTACATAGGAAATAGCTCTGAAGAAGCCAATAGAATCACAGCACACAGAGAGATAGACAAGACTGCAGGCTAATTGCAGCTCCAACTGACCCATTTTATGCCAATAAGTGGTATGAGCAGGCCTGAAGATAATTCTTTGATTTCCTTTTACATGAGAATTATAATAATAAATTGTAGCCAATCTAATGAAGGATCTGCATCTCCCGGTACCAAGAGCTTTCATTTGTCTTGACTTTTTCTTGAAACATGCAAAACATTTTGCTGTTTAATCACACAGATAATGAGAGGGCATAAGAGTCGCTCAAAAAGCAGATAAACACATATCTGCCTACTGAATAAGAAAGCAGCTTTACAGCTCACATGGCTTACCTGAACTTATCTCTCCTTGTATCCTAAGCAGCAATACTAGAAGGTTTTAGTTCTCAGGGAGAGGCGAGTGCTGCATGTGTACAATTTTACAGAACTAAAAACATGAATAATGCTTGTTAGCTGGAAAATGTGATAAGAGGGTACTGCAATATCCAGCTGAATTTATAGATGGTGTGTTTTTAACCACTCCCATTGGATCATAGCACATGACAGGTTCATAATTGTCATAACTGCCTGATAATTGGCAATTACATTGTATTTGCTTTTCTGGAAGGAACACTACTTGGATGACATGGTGTTCCATAGCCATTATTACCTGTGCAATCTCTTACAAGGTCAGACCAGAGATCTTTGCTGATGATGTCTTGTTGTTTATAAAGGAACTTTTTCAGCAACATGCAAAAAGTGATTTAATATACAAAACTGCCTATGGCATTAGCCTTCACACAACCATCTCAGCTTGTGATGCCCATGGCTGACAATAGTTCATGCAACAGATACCATGCTAGAAGTATGAGACTTCTATCTACACAAATGAGACTTACTTGTTGAGCTGCAAAAGCAGGGCTATGCATAGAGGACTTTCTAACCATTGCAATATTTTGCTCCATGTTCAGTTAAGACTTGCAGGCATTTCCTATATCAGATTTCATATATTTTCCTGTATCAACTTGAATACTGTGACATTAGAACCCAGTGTTTAGACATATGTAAAGTACTGATACTCTTTACTATGGTTGCAGCTTTTAAACTGGTCCCTCTAGCTGTCCCTTTAACATCAGTTTGATCTATAACAATTATCAAGTGATGTTATCCAGCTCCAGCTATGAAAAGTTTCAACTGCCCATTTCTTCATTTTAAACTTCTGTTAAAGGGAATACTGCACTCCCGTCCGGCAGCAACAACCGCTGTGGCTGGGGGCCATGTTTTGCCACTCCGGATGGAGGAGGAGAAAGCAGTGGGGATTGCCCTGCAAATGGGGCTGCATGAGGAGGGCAGAGCTGGGCTGGGCTCTTTTGCTGCTCTGCCCTTCAGTGTTTCAGTGCGCCTCATGCTCGGAGAGGAGTGGATGGTGTTTCTTACCTCTCTGACATGAGGATGGGTGGGAGCGGGCTCAGCGTCAATGCCAGTTCTCTCCGCAGCTGGCTGCTGGGGATTTCCCTTCTTGGGGCCATGGGAGCATCAGGCAGCCCTGTCAATTTCCCTCGCCGCAGGGAAGTGTTCCTGGGCTGCGGCGGCAGCAATGCTTCGGGCATGGCTGGCCTTCCTATGTCAGCTTGGTGCTCCATGCTGCATGGGCTCAGAGTGAGCGCCCAGCAGGAGCATTGCCTGTCCCTGCCACAGCGAAGTGCTCCTGCACGGTGGTGGCAGTCACCCAGGACGCAGTTTGTTCCTCTGGCTGGGAGTAGAGATAGGCACGAACTGGAAAAAACCTGAACCATGTGGTTCATGGTTCATCAAATTTCACGAACCATGAACCATGAACAACGAACTTTCACGAACCTGCCCCTGGTTCATGAACTGATTTGTTTGGTTCATGAAAATGTCACATCCGGGTCAGAAAATCATCACTTCCAGGCCAGCAGAAGGTCACTTCCAGGTCAGCAGAAGGTCTGTAGGAAGTCCATCCCCTGTTGCCTAGGAAACTGATTGATTGGCACGAGGCTGTCTGCAGTCATGAACCAAAAAACGAACCAAATGAACCAGCCTAAAGTTCATGGCGGTTCATCAGAAATGGGATCTGACGAACCACGGTTTGCGAACCATGAATTGACCTGGTTTGTGCTTAATTTTGGTCCATATTTCGGTTCGTGCCCATCTCTAGCTGGGAGCGTGGCGCATGTTTGCATTTCTGACTGTGCACGCCTGGGTTCCAAGCCGGGCTTGCCCAGGGGTGGCGGGCACCATGATTTCCTGGAGTGCCAGGGTGCTGACTGGCCTTGGGCAGGCACAGGAATTGCAGCAATAGTGCCGTGGGGCTGGTTATCCCAGGGTGGCTTTATTGGGGCAATGTTCCTGCCACTATATTACAGGCCCATCATTGGGGAATAGGAGTTTTAATCCATCACCCCCTCCCTCCCTTTTGATCTAGGCTATATATCGTACCTTGGGGCCCATTTAAGTTTGTAGGATTAGGCACCAGTGGGGTCCAGCAGCCATTATGGGGGGCCTGGATGCCATTTTGAGTCAGACTGGCCATGAGTCAGCACTCTATTGGCTTGAATCCCACTGCCATTTCCTTCATTGGGCCTTGGGTGGGGTGTCATTCTCAGCCCCAGCTCCTAGCAGTGGCCTTAGCCATTGGCTTCCTGCAGTCTAGGTGGCTTTCAGTATTTCATCCTGATGGCCATTTCTGACTTCTTTTGGAATATAGCATTAATGTTAAGGATAATAATCAGGAATTTATAATATATATCCAGAGGGGTGGGAGAGCTGTCTGGGCCCAAGGCCAGCTAACATGTTCCCCTGGAGGCCTGCAGTGGGTCTTTGGGCCTGAGGGCCAGTTTCTATAGGCCTGCCAGCCACTTGCCTGCTCAGGCAGCCATTTTGTGGTGGCTGGGTAGTTGGGAGCCTGTTCCGGGTGGGCTCGGTAGCAGTGCTTGGTTTGTTTCTCAACAGGGGGTTTAATTATGCCTCCTAAAAAAGGTTCAGGCCCTCCAAAGGGTAAACAGCCTGCTAAGCCGCCGGCCCCCAAGTGGCCTGTGGTAGCATTATCATCCTCAGATGAGGAGGAAACAGATTCTAGTCAGCAGGAGCTGCTGCTTAGTGGCTTTGGAGCAAGCCCATGTGGTCCCCAATATTAGCCAAGGGGCCAATTGCAAGAGGCTCACAAGGGCTGCGTTGTAGGCATCCTTTACTAATGAGATCTTGTCACGAATTTCTTGCTTTGAGTGTTTGTCTGGTCACAGAGGTTCTCCCAGCATGGCAACAGTCAGAGTGTCCAGAAGCCAAGCTCCAGAGGATTCATGGGGCGATGCAAGTTCAGCTGAGGGTCATGATGACAGTTTGGCAGAATCTGAGCAGGTGGTGCTAGCGGTTCAGCCTCCCAAGTTGGGGGGTAAGTCTTCTTGGGCTCAGCAAAGGTCTGGGTGGGGTGACATGGGATCAGGCCGCTGCCCCTGCACCCCCTTGCATGCCTCAGGCCTCATATGTGCAGCCTGGCTTAGCTGTCCCTTTCTCCTCAGCCAGTTCTCGGCTGCTCAGTGGTCAGTCTCCACTTTTTGAACAGCTACCTGGCTCCTTGGTATGGCCACCTATTGCTTTCCAGACCCAGGTTGGTATGGGTTGGGTGACACCATGGGGGGCCTTTTACAGGTACCCTTGGGCTAGCTACAGGGTGGTACTACTCAAGGGCCTACCCTTTGGGGATACGGCCATGCCCCTTGGGGACTACTTGACCCTGGCGACTAGGGAGAAGATCCTCAAGGGTGAGTACGTGGATGTCTTTACTAGGGGTGTGCAATTCGGGTATATGATACCCGAAAAAAACCTGAAACAACCTGTTTCTGGTTGTTTCAGGTTTTCCCGAAATGTTTCAGAAAACCCAAAACATTTTGGGTAATCCGAAACAGTGATTTCCGAAACGTTTCGGGTTGTTTCGGGTTTTTCAATGGGAAAATGCCTCTGTCTTTCCCATTTTCAATGGGAAAATGCCTCCCCCAGGCGTCCGGGAAGACGGAGGCATTTTCCCATTGAAAAAACCCGAAAGAAACCCGAAACAACCCGAAACAAACCCGAAACAAGAAACACGAAACGGTGTGCCTTTGCACACCCCTAGTCTTTACCCTTCACTTCAGGGAACTGGAGAAGAAGGATAAAGAGGACCTTGAGGAGCATGATAAGGAGCAGCTTAAGTGCCACAAGGTTGACAGGACCTGGGCTATTTAGGTGCCCAGGATTCTCATCTATGCAGGGGTCATAGCACGTGCCCAGCCTTGGAGGGTGGCCCCTCTGTGCCAGTATATGGATATAATATACAGGTGTATTTAGACTTCACCGGTGCAACTTGGCTGCAATATGATGAAGAGTTCCGCATGCTTGCTGCTCTCAACCCTGCCTTGCCTTGGGACCAAGTTCACCAGCAGCTTTGGCTGCAAGTGATGTCCCCAGCTAGTCCTAATGCAGGGGACCACTCTGACAGTGGCCACTTGGTGCAATGGCACTCGTCCCCCTGGGGATCAGGCTGGGGGGGGCTTGTATGCTCTGCTGGGAGTTTGCATCCCAAGGGGTTTGTGTTAGGGAGCTGTGCAAGTTCTGCCACACGTGCCCAGTTTGCTCAGGCCCCCATTCCTTTATGGTGTGTAAGCGTGTGGGGCAGGGCAAGAGGCCTAAGCTGCAGTAGCAGGCAGGCAAGGGGCTGTTGTCGCAGTGAACGATAAAAGTGCAGATTCAATTCAGTTGCCTAGTTCATGGACATTAATAGCTGTGTTTTTTCCCTAGTCCAGTCATTGAGAGCTGGAGTGCACAGTGGGGCTTGGATGGCTGACTGTTTTCAGTTCCTACTGCAGGTTTAGTGTCCGTGGCTCTCGCAGGGGTTGCAGGACCAGGGTGTGTGCACTCCAAGGCTTCCCCGCTGGGTGTGTGCAAGAAACTTGGAGCTGTTTTGTTTTGGAACCACGACCTGTGCCGTGGGTGCTCTGAAATCCAAGGTTTCCCCACCAGGTGTGTGCCTGAAGCTTGGAGTGTTTTGTTTGGGCCCATGGCCTGGGTGCCTGGGTGTGCATGTTCCTGCCTGTTGGGCAAAAGGTTTGTTGTTGTTGGGCCCAAGGCTTCCCCACCAGATGCATGAAGCTTGGGCCCCAGGGTGCATTTGTCCAAGGCTCCCCAGCTGTGGTTAGGAGCTTGGACTGGGATTGTGTTTGGTATGGGTTTCCATCTGCAAATCTGGGCCGCATTTGCGTACCTCTACTGAGGGGATGGGGTAACAACTATTTGGAGGAGGCATGGCAAGGGTGTGCGGGTGGCTTTAAGCCCCCCCCCCCGTGGAGCACTTTGGCCTAAGCAGAGGTTTGGCCTTACTGTTGGCAGGTTAGGAGTTGGGGAAATTATGTAGGCCAGTGACCACCCTTGGCATATCCCTATTGGTGGAGATTGAGGTCTGTCAGGGGCAGCTGGCTGCTATATGCCCCAGTTGCAAGGTCAGATGCCCTAGTGGAGAACCCCCAAACAAGCTGGTCCCCCCTCTACAGCTATACAGCCAGGTGGGGGAGCTTTAAGGAGGTGAACCACTTAGCCAGGCTGGTCGGGCCCCAGCCATACCATGGAGGGCTCGCACCTGGGGCTGTCAGTGGTCGCCCATACAGGTCAGGGTGGTGGTCCAGGAGTGACCCCAGGGCCAGACCTGTACTGCTAGTTAGGCCCTTGCTGTGTTGACAAATATGTTGTTATAACTTAATAAAGTGGCCCTTTAATCCCAACACTTGTGTCTGCCTCTTTATTCTGACTGGAGGAGGGGGGGCAAAATATCCTTTTCCTGGCTAGTTGGCAACCTAATTCATGGCATGTTTATAGTGATACTGTATTTCATTATCATAAGGTCATAAATTAGTTCTGCCTAGGGTTTCGCATTTGTTTATTCAACTGAGAGCAGTTTAACACTGACAGAGAACTGGTGAAAAATTGGCAAGGATCTTTGGGAAGTAGGTGCAGACTCCCATTCGGGCCAAAGAAAGGAGATAGATATAAGAGGAGACTTTCCCTAACCAGTTAAACAGGGAGGTAGCTCTGGAGACTGAAGAGATCCCTGGTCGGGTATGGCTGCAAACTGCCTTTTGGAGACCTTCAAATTCAGTTAAAACCTGAAGAAAATCACTAGCTTTTGAAGAGAAAGGGTTGGGGGTACTAGAAAGTGGGTACCAGCATTCTTTAACCCAAAAGAGAAAGACAATCCTAAAATAAAGTGTATTAGAGTGTTTGGGGAAAACATGGGGAAAAGAGCCTCTAAACATAAGAATTTAAGTATGGGCAAATCCACCTGTCTCGGCACGCCCCGGCATCATGGTAACTGGTCGCTAAACTTCTGGAAGTATAGCGTCTTTCTAGCACAATTTCTGACTCATTGCACGATGAGTCAGAAATCGCACTAGAAAGACGCTATGCTTCTGGAAGTTTAGTGAACGTTTACCGTGATGCCGGGATGTGTGGATTCAGCCTATCTGTGAAGAGCATAAGAACTAAAGTCTGTGCATCTACTTATTTCCCTTCAGAGATTTCTATGTTGAATTACCTCAGAAATTTTCAACTCATGATTTCACCTGATCTTTCCCCTCTAAAATAAATAAAATAGTTAATTATGTTTGCATTTTTTAAATGCCTCTGGTGTCATTTGTGCTGATTAAGAACTAAGAAGATGGAAAGAGGAGGAGGCAGCATTATAAGGGGGTAAATGTCTGGTTTTATAACTTCCAATAAGAGTAACAGAAAACAATTGTGCTGCTGGACCTACAGTGTTTTCACCAATCACGTGGCTGGCTAAGAATCACTTAAATGTTAGTTTCTTCACAGGTTCACCACAGAACCAACCTGGGCTCGTGCAGACACCCAGCAGCTCTGGGGAATGGCTTGTATAAAAAAAGGAGAGCTCAAATGGACTCAGAAAGCTTGCTGCCAAGAGAGGGAAAATTCCTGCCTTTTCCCAAGCTTTTTCCCCCCATGCAAAAACAGTGCAGGGGGAAGAGATTCTGTTTCTGCTGCTCCACATGGAAATATTGTGCACCTGCAGCAGTAGAAATGCGCCCCCCCCCCCCCCGCACGCACGTACATTACAAAATTGGATTACAAAATTAAACCAACAGTGCAACAGTCTAATATATGCTACGAACAAAGTGATAACAACTACCCAAAATGTCATGGTAATTAACTGCAGTCCTATTCCCTTTACTAAAAGACTCTTCCTGAATGATTGCTGTGACTCTTTATGAACATTCCTTCCTGAACATTCCTTTTATATATTCTGTTGCATGCTAAAAGCCTCAGAGCCTTCCAGACCTCATCAAACAAGTTGTTACACCAGGTGAGAGCCACAACAGAGGATGCTCAATACAGATATAAAGGAACCTGTTCTCCTAAGGGCAGGGGTGTTTATAGCTCATCACAGGCATAAGACCAGACTATTAGCTGTACTCTGCCATAGTACATTTCCTGTTTGTAATCCAGGACACCATTCACAATTCATGTGTTTGCAGATTTCTGAGAGCTGTTTAGCTGCATACATATATGAACATCAATTTCAAGTATGAACAAAGCCTACTGCAGCTGCTGCCACATCTGTTGTCAGAGAAGCTTCTAACTGCCAGGGCACAAACTCAATGATTGGTCCCAGGGGCAACTTAAGGCCTATGTCAAGAAAAAAGAGACTATTCACATTGTACAAAATTAACCAAATGTGCCATGTCAGTATATAAGCTACTAAACATCTTAAATCCTAAAGAGGAAAAAAGATCAATACTAGACCAGCAGTAAAGGACAAAAAAAAAAGAAACCACTTTGGGAAGCAATTAAATGGCAGATATCTACTAAAGAAAAGTACAGGAGATCCATAGTTAGGAGAAGTCACTGGAACATCACCAATGTTTATATATAAGTGTTTTATATATAAGTGGTCATTTATCAATCCATTTTTCTACATTCCGTCCTACCCCCAAGAAACTCATGGTAGTTCTCTCCTCCTCCACCACTGTCTTTATAACAATCATTTGAGGTATATCAAAATGGGGATTTGGGCATTTAAAGAAAAGATTAAAAGAAAAGATTAAAAGGCAATTTCCCCAGGGAAATCGCCATTTAAACTGCCCTTTAATAAGAACCAAATGAACCAGTAGACCCATTCGTGGAAGTTCGTGGAAATGAGCTTCCATGAACCACTTGTTCGCGAACCACAAACTGGGCTGGTTTGTGGGGGGTTTTGGTTCGTATTCAGGTTCGTGCCCATCTCTAGTAGAGATTTTTAAAAAATCTGTTCCCTCAATAATCTCTCCTTCCTGCCTTGTGTTTTAATTTTCTGCAATCTGTTTTATATGTGTATTTCAGCTCAGTTTTTAATTGGTTTTATGATGTATTATATTGGTTTTATGACATTTTAATTTTTTGTAATGATGCATTTTAACAGTACAATACGTGGAGGGGGGAGAATAGAAGGAGCAGTTTAGGTGCTACACCACTGTGTCCCCAAGATATGCTGGTTCATCTCAGAGATATGCCAGCAGAATGCCCTGATGGCATTAGACCCTGGGCAGGTGCCAGCATAACAACACATTCAACAATGCCAGCACAACCCCCTGCAGAGGCGGGGAAAGGAGCTGACCTAGGAGCCTGATGGAGTTAGTTGGCTTCCTAAACTCTCTGCAGCAGCAGCACAAGGAACCCTTATAAATGTAGAGTACATCCTCATGGGTTCAGTAAGTGCCATTTGAATATCTACAGAATGCACCGTGGGGAGGGGGGGGAGGTTCCTAGCAAATGAGAGTTAACAACCCATTCAATTGGACCTTATCATAATTGTAGTTAAATAATGTCTGGTGTGCTCTATAACTCTGTAGCTGTCTGTTTGTGATCTGTTAAGACTTTCTTCACGTTCATGTCCCTCCCTGCCCCACCTCCTCTCTCCCATCTGTGATTTCCTCTTAGGACTGCCCCTTCACACATTTGAGAGGGTTAAGGATGCCAGCCCCCACCCAGTGGGGTGGGGGGATTCCCCCCTCCTTTCCCTCCCTAGCTCCACTCATCTGGTAGGTGACAGGGAGTAGAGAGACAGGCTGGGAGCCACCAGAGCACATGGTGACATCTAGTGACATCTAGATTAGAATACTGCATCACACACACACAGCAAAAAACCTGCCTTTGAAAAATGTTCAGAAACTATAAGTGTGTTTACTGGAGTGGGCTGCATAAAACATGTGCTAGTTTTGCAACATGAGGATGGTTTCTGGACCATCCTCAAAATATTGGTTTTGACTTAGATATTCCTGAATGCCTTTATGCTGGTCTATGATATATGAAGGATCAACTTTCCCAACATGAACTTATCCAATAATTAAGACCTTCCTCAGCGGCCCTGGGGTATAAAGTTTTGTGTTTGGTTCCATAGGACATGACTTTCTCAGCAGAGGCACTGAAATTATGGAACACGCTCCACATGTTTGCACTTCCCCCATCATGGTCAGCATTCGGATGAAAGTGTTTTACTCTAGAAAAGCATTCCAGTGTATTTTTCTAATTTTATATTGTGATCTAGTTTATGCTGTGAGTTTGATTGTGAACCAACTTGAAGAACTACTTTGTTAATTTAACAAAGATAGAAAAAGGTGTGACAAGATGAAGAATTTCTCATAGGATTTTAGTTTCCAGTGTGTGGACTGAATCATCCATGCACTGTCCAGTGCCCATGGATGGATTATCAGGAAAGTTTTTGTGCAAGTATATATGGCTGATGAGTCTTGTGTCTACCGAATGAAAATATTTTGTAATATAATCATAGTCTTTATAGCATTATGAAATGTGGTACTTGGCAGCATTGATGGCCATACCCTAGTCCATTTAACTGTTCAATCAGCTGAAAGTGCCAATGTAAACATTCTACTCAGTGTTTTATTTTCAGATCACTTCCTTTGTCACACATCTGGCCGCTGGCATCTTTTCATCTGGCATGTGCAATCCTTGATCTAAATAAACAGTATGTATAAGCCATTGTAGAAACTGGCAGGTGTTTTGAGGTGGAACAAATTACTTTTCAATGGAAAAATAGCACTTGTGTATTATTTTTGAATTATTGTCTTTTATAGTCAAAACCATTAGAATCAGAAAGATTCAGGGGGTAAATATATTAGAATACACACAAAATCATCTTTGCTCACAGTGAAGTAGTCATAAGGTTTAAAAATTGTTTAACTTGCTGTATACCATCAGAATGGAAACTGAATCAATATTACTATTACCATAATATCATAATGCCAATATCAGCATTGGAGATCTAATTGTGCTGGAGATGGGAAGAATGCCTTTCATCTAATAGCAAGCATTCTGGTATATTGTAGCTTAGTGCTACATCAATCTACAACTTGTACGTGCAGTTTACAACAAATCATTGGATATTAGCATTCAAGCACTGGATATAAAGTCAGTTTGGTATGCTCTGTCTAAGAATGGCTTTTCGACTAGGGTCAGCACTGGTCTTCCTAGGACTGGACTTGATTTACAAGATGCTTTTTCATCCTTCCTGCACCTTTAGACTGGTACTAGCACAAGATACAGATGCCTTATTAGACATGAAATATTGTACTTCTGTACAGAATGGTTAGATTACATGAAGCTCATGAGTATCCTTTCTATAAAACATAACCAGGCTGCTGAGAACCACCATGGGCCCCCAGACAAAAATTCCCTCTGGAGTCTCCCTCATATTCATGCCCAAGATGTTTGATTAGAACAGATATGCTATTAGTATTCCACCCCCCACCCCTGCCTGCACCTTGCTTGGCTCTCTGTACCTCGGTATTTTATGTTCCTCTTCCTCCTCCTTGATGCCCCTAGTCATAATGGTATCTCCATGTACTATATGAGCACAATTCAACATTTTCATAAATACATTTAGTTATTACAAAGAAGAAAAAACAAATTTCTCATGAGTTGCTGGTTCCTTTTGAATTCTCAACATGGCCTTAGAGGTCAACTAGAATCCAATTTCATTCAGCAGCATTTTATGGTGAGTGCATTTTCCAAGCTCCTGTAATTAAAAAGACACTATGGTTGCATTTTTAAAAAAAGTAACGTTAGTAATAAGACAGTAAAGACAAAATTTCCCATAACTAAAGATATGCAGATTTATTCTCCTGACAATGAAACAGTAATAGTTTCCAGTTCATTTGTATGTGTTGTATATGCTAGTCTCACTGAGAAAATTCTAAAAACAAAGAGTCTGAAGCAGAATGGTCCATGTCATGTTTTGAAATCTAATGGGTTTCATTGTTGAGATTGGGTGCTTTGGAACTGATGTATGCACTTCTTTCCTACAGTAATTTTCTGTTATACATCAAATATATCCAAGGTATGTTTTACTTTTATATCTATGTTTCTATATTAAGTCAAATGTGTGTGTTTATACACACACATTGAAAAATTGAAAAAAAAATAATGCAAAAATGTTTTTCGGCTTTGTTTGGTTGATGTGAGATACGTGTATAACTTAATTTTGATGAATGGCTTAGATATACTTTTGGAAGTTACCTTTGCTTTTGCCTTTCCTTGCTAAGAGCTTACTTTACTTTAGGCATTTCTCAAAATATTTTAAACATAGAAATCCCAACTGTTTCAGCACTTGAATAAATGATCTGAACATTTTATGAATAATCAGTAAAAACATTCCAATTTGCCATTTCACTTTGCTCATTTGCCGTTCTCTCTTGTATCTTAGCTAATATGCTAAGTCTGGTTCTCTGTAGCAACTGCTTCCAAAATGCTTCTAGTGGATTGTGCCAGTTCTTTGTAATGGTTGTTATATCTTTACAATACATAAATACATCACAAGAATTCTATTTTAAACTCGACTGATTTCAGCCACAATACATATAATACAATGGATGAAAATGCTGCCATTGATTCTTTTAATTATATGAGCTATTCTAAAACAGAATATACGCATTGCATAAAATATTCATGTACCTGTGTCTTCTTTTCCTTGTCTTATTTATTGCCTGGTTTCTGTTGATTGCTATTGCAAGGCCTGTCATAGAATTTGTTCTGCTGGTTCATGCTTTAAAATATCCAGTTGGGTTGCCAACCTCCAGGTGGACCCTCCTGGAATTATAACTGATCTCCAGACTACAGAGATCAGTTCTCCTGGAGGAAATAGCTGCTTAGGAGGATGGACTCCATGGCATTATTCCCAGCAGTGGTCCCTGCCCTCCCCAAACCTTGTCGTCTCCAAACTATACCACCCAGTTTTCAAGAATTTCCCAAACCAGAGCTGGCGATCATAATATCCGGACTGGAGCTTACATATAACCATTTTTGCATATCTATCCTTGCCTTGGAAATGCTCCTAAGTTCTAACTTGTCCTGAAAAATTGTGGCCCCAATCCAAAGCTGTGTTGGTACAGCTAAAACTTTAATCAGTTCCCTCCTCTGAACCCATGAGAAAAGGGCTTAAGGTTGGTAACTCTGTTCAGTAAGCAGAGGCTACAACAGGCAAAGGGCACAGTGGGATTCTGACAGGACCTGGAACGCACAGGGATGGGAGCATGCATGCCTACCAGTGGCTGTCCTTTGTCAGATGGAGGGGGGGAGTAAACTGAACAGAAAGAGACTTTGAATTTCCTGTGATATAACTATGTTTTATTGCCTTTACTAGCAACAAAGCCCGTTGTTGGGGGAAAATACAATGGGCTCTAGAAAGGGGAGGGCGGGCAGGCAGACATTCACTGCTCCCCCATCACTGATTCCAGCTGGTGAAGGAGGGGGGTGGGCATTGTCATCTGCTCCAAACCTGATCTGCCTGATCTTGGCCATGTGAAGAGGTGATGGGCTTTGCTACCTGCTCCATACCTGATACATGCTGGGTAAAGGGGGGGCATTGACTCCTGTTCTGTGCCTGACTATGGCTGGGTGAAGGGGGCAAGCATTTCCGCCTGCTCCAAGCCTGATCCCAGCTGGGTGAAGGGGGGGTATTGCCACCTGCTCCCCACTGGGTGAAGGGAGGAACAGGCATTGCCTCCTGCTCCGCGTCTGATCCTGATAGGTGAAGGTGGGCAGCGGGCTCTGCTCCTGATCCCAGCTGAGTGAAGGGGGTGAGGCATTGCCACCTGCTCTGCTCCTGATTCCAGCAGGTTGAAAGGGGGCGGCAAGCATTGCTGCATGCTTGGCTCCTGACTCTGGCAGGGTGAAGACAGGGTGGGCATTGCCATCTGCTCAGTGGCTTATTCTGGTAGGTTGAAGAGGGTGGACATTGTCCCCTGCTCCACTCCTGATCCCAGTCGGGTGAAGGAGGGTGGGCATTGCCATCTGATCTGCTCTTGATATCAGCTGGGTGAAGGAGGGAGGGTATTGTCACCTGCTCTGCTTCTTATCCCAGCTGGGTTAGGGGGGGCATTGCCACCTGCTCTGCTCCTAATACCTGCTGGGCTAAGGCAGTGGGTGAGCAAAGCCACCTGCTCTGCTTCTGATCCCAGCTGGGTGAAGGGGGTGGGCATTGCCAAGTGCTCCGCTCCTAATACCAGCAGGGTTAAGGTCGGGGTGGCATTGCCACCTGCTCTGCTCCTAATAACGGCTGTGTTAAGGTGGGAGTGGAAATGCCACCTGCTCTGCTCCTAATACCACCTGGGTTAAGGGGGGTAGTAGGCATTGCCACCTGCTCTGCTCCTAATAGCAGCTGGGTTTAGGCGGGGTGGGCATTGCCATCTGTTCTGCTCTTAATACTGGCACAAAAATAGGGGAACCCCACAGGAAACAGAAAAATAACACACTCTTTCTCAATTTTGATATTAAAGTGCAAATGCTAATTGCTTTATCAATACATAAATGATCCAAAATTCATAATACTTATTTCCTAGTACCACAATGCAACAACTCCTATACAACCATAGTGCAATAAATACAGTAAGATACAAGAAGCAAACATACAACTTATAAAATTTACTACAATTATCCGGGTGTATTAAAGAGTCCGTTCTATTAGCACTGAAGTGGCATAGTGCTTTTATTCTGAAATGCTCCCTTGGAGCCCTCGAGGTGTGGTTGAGCCGTAGAGCTGAGGCTGATGGAAGAACCTCCTCCCGCTCGATCTGAGGCCGGCTTTAATCCACAGATTTCGTTGTCCCTTCTTCAGGAGCGAGCTCTCTAGCATAAATATATGTTCATTAACGCTTTCAATCTCCATCGTTCACAGAATTACATAAATACAAATATTCAACATGTACTTACATGTCACACACGAGGAATCATACAATAAACATCCCGGAGCAGGCGGCAGTGAGTTCTAACGCGCGCCTGATGCTCATTAACTCTTTGCTCAAATTGACTTCCGGTTTGGGATCCATGAAGGTCTAACGCAGCTCTAAGAGCTGAGCTGTCCGGGCTGCTGTTTTGGAGGCTAGAGGGGCGAGGATTTGCCTGTAGCCAACTGTTCTCAGGTGGAGAACAGGCGTAGAATGCTCAAGAACCTGAGGGCGCGTTGATCTCGGGCAAGGGGGATCCTGCGCAACGGACTCTCTCCCGTCTTTTGAGGTCCCACCCGAAGAAAGGTTTTGCCAAGATCTCTACAGCAGTTTTGGAGCCAATTTGGTTGGCATAAGACCTGCATGCCCAAGCTTCATACAGGGACAAGGGAACTTGAAGTGAATTGAATATAGAAACAGTGATTACAACCCGCGAAAACGACTAAGAAGGTAAAGATTACTATCTCTTGAAACGGGACAGATTGTTTTAAGAAATAAAGTACTAAAGGAAATTTAAAAACTGCCAAAGATTGTTTATAACGAGGGGAAGTTCCGGCAAGACATTTTTTTTTCAAAAGGACTATGTATAACGGAGTTGTATTGTCGAAGGCTTTCACGGCCGGAGAACGATGGTTGTTGGGGGTTTTCCGGGCTGTATTGCCGTGGTCTTGGCATTGTAGTTCCTGACGTTTCACCAGCAGCTGTGGCTGGCATCTTCAGAGGTGTAGCACCAAAAGACAGAGATCTCTCAGTGTCACAGTGTGGAAAAGATGTAGGTCATTTGTATCTACTCAGGAGGGGTGGGGTTGAGCTGAGTCATTCTGTAAGAGTTTCCCAGGGTGTGGAATGCTAATGGAGGGAGGCTTCACTGTAACCTGAGGAGGTTCTTTTGCATATGGATTGGTGCTTGATGTGCTAATCTTCTCTGCAGGGCTATTGTCGGGTGTGGAGTGTTTTGTTGGCCTGGTGTTTTTCAGAACTGGAGCCCATGCTCTGTTCATTCTTAAGGTTTCTTCTTTCCTGTTGAAGTTTTGCTTATGCTTGTGAATTTCAATGGCTTCCCTGTGCAGTCTGACAAAGTAGTTGGAAGTGTTGTCCAGTATTTTGGTGTCCTGGAATAAGATACTGTGCCCTGTTTGAGTTAGGCTATGTTCAGCCACTGCTGATTTTTCAGGCTGTCCAAGTCTGCAGTGTCTTTCATGTTCTTTTATTCTTGTCTGGATGCTACGCTTTGTGGTCCCGATGTAAACTTGTCCACAGCTGCAGGGTATACGGTATACTCCTGCAGAGGTGAGGGGGTCTCTGCTGTCTTTTGCTGATCGTAGCATCTGTTGTATTTTTCGGGTGGGTCTGAATACTGCTTGAAGGTTGTGCTTTTCCATAAGCTTTCCCATCTGATCAGTAATTCCTTTGATATATGGCAAAAACACTTTTCCTGTAGGTGACTGTTTTTCCTTGGTTGTTTGATTCATCCTGGGTTTGATTGCTCTTCGGATTTCATTTCTGGAGTAGCCATTTGCCTGAAGTGCGTGGTTTAGATGATTAATTTCCTCATTGAGAAAGCGCGGCTCACATATCCGTCTTGCACGATCCACTAATGTTTTCATTATGCCTCTTTTCTGTCGGGGGTGGTGATTGGAGTTTTTGTGTAAGTACCGATCAGTGTGAGTTGGTTTCCTGTAGACCTTGTGACCTAACTGAAAGTTTGCTTTGCGGATGACCAAGGTATCCAGGAATGAGAGTTTTCCCTCACTTTCTTTCTCCATTGTGAATTGTATGTTCAGGTGGATGTTGTTGAGATGATTCAAAAACTCCCTCAATTCTTCCTCCCCATGGCTCCAAATGATGAATGTATCATCCACAAACCGGAACCATACACTGGGTTTGTGGGGTGCTGATTCTAGAGCTGTTTTTTCAAAATGTTCCATGTAGAAGTTTGCTATAACTGGGCTGAGTGGGCTCCCCATGGCCACCCCATCCATCTGTTCATAGAATTCGTTGTCCCATTGGAAGTAACTGGTTGTCAGACAATGATGGAATAAGGCTGTTACATCCTCTGGGAAAATCATTGTCTGACAACCAGTTACTTCCAATGGGACAACGAATTCTATGAACAGATGGAATTGGCGGAACTGACAAAAGGTATGGAAAAAATACAAAACGACTTGCAAGCCACACAGCAAAGAGTTAATGTAGTAGAAAATGCAATGGACACTTTAGCAGACGCAACGTACTGAGATGAGGGCAATGAGAGGCAGAATGGCTGTAGCAGAAAGTAAACATATGGAGAAACAACTGAGATTTCGTGGTTTGCCGGAAAGTGAAGGAAAATCTGCCCAAGAACAGATTACAGAAGTTTTGGCTGGATACCTGGGGAAAGAGGAAGAAGAAATTGCGGCTTTCCTAGATGTGGTATACAGAATAAATTCAAGATTCGCGACCCAGAGGAAATTACCAAGAGACATGATTGTGCAATTCACGACTAGAAACACAAGAGAAATGATTGTGAGTAAACAATTCTAGGACCCATTGGAGGTTGACGGCAAGGTGGTGATTATTATGAAGGAATTGCCCAGATCGGTGCTGTTAGATCGCAAAAAATATAAAGATTTAGTCCAGATTTTGAAGGACATGAAGATAAGATATAGATGGGAAATACCAGAAGGACTGTCCTTCGAATTTGGAGGAGCTAAAAAGAGCATCAGATCTGAACGGGAGATGGAAAAGTTCATTAGGGACAATGTAAAGGGCTTACCAACAACAAGATTATGATTATGGAGTGCAAAATAATATCTTGGAATGTAAATGGACTTAACTCACCTAATAAGAGGAAAAATATCTTCCACTGGCTATTAAAACAAAAATGTGACATTGTATGTTTGCAAGAAACCCATATTAAAAAGCAAGATATAAAGTATTTAAAGTTTGCAAAATTGGGAAGTGAATTTGTGGCTGCTTCAAAAAAAAAAGAAAAAAGGTGTGGTGTTGTATATAAAAGAAGAATTACAGCCAAAATTAGTAGTGAGCGATGTGGAAGCCAGATATTTAGCAGTAGAAATTATGTGGAATTTAAAAAAGGTGTTGGTGATTGGAATATATGCACCTAATGGAGCAAAAGAAATTTTTTTTGAGGACTTGGGAAAACAACTGGATGAACTATCTTATGATCAGATAATTTTAGCTGGAGACTTCAATGGAGTTACCAACTTGGATGAAGATAAGAAATCAGGAACTGCACAAAAGAAAAGAGGATTACTACCAAAGTCTTTTTTTGCAATAAAGGAACAAGAGACTTTAGAAGACGTGTGAAAGAGACAGAACCCCAAAACTAGACAATATACATTTTATTCTGCAAGACATTTTACTTTATCACGAATTGACATGATCTGGGCCTCCAAAGACTTAGCGTTATGGACTAAAGATGTGGAAATAATGCCTATGGTAGGCTCAGATCACAACCCAATTATGTGGAGATTTGGGAAAAGAAATAAAAGAAAAGGATGGAGAATAAATGAAGATCTTTTGCATGAAGAAGAAAACATTGAGTTGTTACGAAGAGAGACCAGATTCTTTATACAACATAATATGAATAAGGAAGTTTCGACTAATAAGGTATGGGACACTTATAAAGCAGTGACTAGAGGCATACTAATGGATTTAAATGCAAGAGCTAGAAGGAAAAAAGAGGAGGTTAGAGATTATGGAGAAAATAAAAGCCAAAGAGATTCAACTTAAGAAGAGACCGGGAAAAAAGAAGATATATCAGGATATTAAAATCCTACAAGAACAATTGACGGCAATGAATAACAAGGAATTGGAATGGAATCTTAAGAGAATGAACCAGAAGTCGTTTGAGGGTGCAAACAAGCCTGGGAAATATTTGGCGTGGCAACTGAAGAAAAGAAAAGAGAAGAGAATCATAAATAAAATTTGTGAGGAGAATAAGACATATTTGGAACAGGCAGCCATTAGTAGAGCTTTTTTTAAATTTTATGCAAAGCTGTACCAAAAAAAGGAAGTGAATAAAGACTCTATAATGAGGTATTTGGAAAAGATGAAGCTCCCTGCAATTTCTGAAAGCTGGAGAGAAAAATTGAATAGGGAAGTGACGGAGGAGGAAATAAAAGAGGCAATTCAGTCAACAAAATTAGGAAAGGCACCAGGTCCGGATGGACTAACAGCTAAATTCTATAAAGTAATGGTTAATGAACTGGCGCCTTTCCTGAAAGAAGTGATTAATGGAGTCATGAGAGATCAGAGGATCCCCGATACTTGGGGAGAAGCTAATGTATCATTGATTCCTAAGGAGGGACAGGATTTGACCAATGTTAAAAATTATAGACCAATTTCGTTGCTGAACAATGATTACAAAATCTTTGCGAAGATTTTGGCTGAGAGAATAAAAGGATGGATGTCTGAATTTATTGCGGAGGAGCAAGCTGGATTTTTGCCAAATAGACAAATCAAAGACAACTTAAGGACAGTTATAAATGCTATTGAATACTATGACAAGCGTTGTGATAGAGAAGTTGATTTCTTCTTCGCGGATGCTGAAAAAGCATTTGACAACTTGAACTGGGACTTTATGTTTGCCACTATGGAGAAGCTGCAAATGGGAGAAAAGTTCATACGAGCAGTGAAAGAAATTTATAGGGACCAGAGTGCTGCAATTGTGGTGAATGATGATGTGACTAAAAAATTAACAATAGGTAAAGGTACAAGACAGGGTTGCCCTTTGTCACCATTGTTGTTTATTTTGGTTTTGGAAATATTGATGATTCAGATATGGGAAGATGATGCAATCCGAGGAATAAAAATAAAAGAGTTTTCCTACAAGGTCAGAGCATTTGCGGATGATATAATGTTAATTGTGGACGACCCAATTGAGAACATGCCAAAGGTAATGGAGAAAATAAAGGAATCTGGAGATTTGGCAGGATTTTATGTAAATAAAAGGAAGTCAAAGATACTATGTAAGAATATGACTAAACAGAAACAACAAGAACTAATGGAAATAACGGACTGTGAAGTAACAAATAAGGTGAAATATCTTGGTATTGAACTAACTGTGAAAAACATAGACTTATTTAAGAATAACTATGAGAAATTGTGGATACAAATAGAGCGAGACTTGATAAAATGGAATAAGTTGAATTTGTCATGGTTGGGAAGAATTGCAGCAGTAAAGATGAATGTATTGCCAAGAGTAATGTTCTTGTTACAAACAATTCCAATTATCCGAGACTCCAAACAATTCAAAGAATGGCAAAGGAAAATATCGGACTTTGTGTGGGCAGGCAAGAAACCTCGTGTGAAAATGAAAGTATTGCAGGACGCTAAAGAGAGAGGTGGAATGCAGCTGCCCAATCTAAGACTATATCACGAAGCAATATGTTTGGCATGGATAAAAGAATGGATGACGTTGAAAAACCGCAAGTTATTGGCTTTGGAGGGATACAAAAAAACATTTGGATGGCATGCATATTTGTGGTACGATAAAGTAAAAGCAGACTCTATGTTTATACACCACTATATCCGGAGAAGCCTCTTCACAATTTGGAAGAAGTATAAAAATTACCTACAAGATGAAATTCCTTCTTGGGTGGTTCCGTATGAAGTAATAGATCCGAGAGCTGTTGATAATGAGCAGCAATGTTTAACCTACAAGGAGATAACTCGAGTAGAATTTTCAAAATTGAGAATAAAAAGAAACATGTTATGGATGGTTTCAATATAGACAGATCAGAAATCTTTACAATTCGGACTGTTTGAAAGGAGGAATAAGAATGGAGAATTCAGAATTAGAAGATGTAATTTTTCAAGAAGGTAAAAAGGAAATTTCAAGGATTTATAAAGTACTTTTAAAATGGTTTACAGAGGATGAAATAGTAAAAGTCCAGATGGTGAAGTGGGCTACAAATTTTCACAAAGAAATAACAATGGAGGCGTGGGAATACCTGTGGAAAACAACTTTGAAGATTACAACATGTACAAGTATTAAAGAGAATGTCTACAAAATGATTTATCGTTGGTACTTGACACCAAAGAAAATTGCGCTAGGAAATATTAATATGTCGAATAAATGCTGGAAATGTAAAAAACATGAAGGATCATTATACCACATGTGGTGGACTTGTGAGGTAGCGAAGCAATATTGGGGAGATATAATTGAAGTAATTAATGAGGTTTTGCAAACCCAAATAAATAAGAACCCAGAATTGCTGCTACTGAACTTGGGAATGGAAGATGTTCCAATACAGTATAGAACATTGTTATTTTACATGATTACAGCAGCAAGACTTTTAGTGCTACACCTCTGAAGATGCCAGCCACAGCTGCTGGCGAAACGTCAGGAACTACAATGCCAAGACCACGGCAATACAGCCCGGAAAACCCACAACAACCATCGTTCTCCGGCCGTGAAAGCCTTCGACAATACATCGGTTGGAAAACTGTTGGAAGTCAACTAAAAAGGGGGGAGGAAAGGGAGGGGGTTAGAAATAGACTTACAAGGGGGTAATGAATGTACTGAATGATATTATAATATAATCCAATAAAAAAATTTTTTTTAAAAAACTCTTTGCTCAAATTGGCCAACAGTATTAAAAAAGTTGTGTCTGAACACTGGGGGGTGGTGTCAGACATAAAGGGATGTGAACGGCAGCCTGTGTTTGGATTCCGAAGAACAAGAAATATTAAAGATCAACTGGTATGTGCTGATATTAGAGTGAGGGAGGGCCAGCAACATTTGCCAAAAGGAAACTTCAGATGTGGTCATTGCCAGATTTGTAAAAATATACGGGAGGGTGGGGATACCACCCTTAAGGACATGCTATATACCTTTAATCATTTTGCTAATTGCCAAACTAGGGGTGTTGTCTATGCGCTGGAATGCCCGTGCAGGCTATTGTATGTCGGGTGCACCTCAAGACCAATCAAAGTCAGGGTTCTTGAACATATTTCAAGGATCTGTAATAACATTCAGGAGGCACCTCTCACATTACATTACAGGGAGAAGGGGCACCTAGATAACGCCCTTACAGTGATTATTCTGGAGGTGGTAAAAAATGTCAATGAATCTTTACAAACGCGCCTCCTCTGTCGGGAGGCGTTCTGGATTTTTAAATTGGATACAGTGAAACCGAATGGATTGAATAGTGAGTTGCTTATGAACTGTTTTTTATGAGAGTACTTAGAGTTGTTTTTTATGATAAGATTGAGGAGTGCTTTCGTTTTTGGGATGTCTCCCTTAAGAAATAGGTCACCTGGTAATTAGGATGGTTATTTGAGCAAAGAGTTAATGAGCATCAGGCGCGCGTTAAAACTCACTGCCGCCTGCTCCGGGATGTTTATTGTATGATTCCTCGTGTGTGACATGTAAGTACATGTTGAATATTTGTATTTATGTAATTCTGTGAACGATGGAGATTGAAAGCGTTAATGAACATATATTTATGCTAGAGAGCTCGCTCCTGAAGAAGGGACAACGAAATCTGTGGATTAAAGCCGGCCTCAGATCGAGCGGGAGGAGGTTCTTCCATCAGCCTCAACTCTACGGCTCCACGACACCTCGAGGGCTCCAAGGGAGCATTTCAGAATAAAAGCACTATGCCACTTCAGTGCTAATAGAACGGACTCTTTAATACACCCGGATAATTGTAGTAAATTTTATAAGTTGTATGTTTGCTTCTTGTATCTTACTGTATTTATTGCACTATGGTTGTATAGGAGTTGTTGCATTGTGGTACTAGGAAATAAGTATTATGAACGTTGGATCATTTGTGTATTGATAAAGCAATTAGCATTTGCACTTTAATATCAAAATTGAGAAAGAGTGTGTTATTTTTCTGTTTCCTGCGGGGTTCCCCTATTTTTGTGCCGGTGTTTCTGGAAACAGCCATTGTTGGTTCGCTCTGCTCTTAATACCAGCTGGGTTAAGATGGGGGTGGGCATTGCCACCTACCCTGCCACAAATACCAGCTCAGTTAAGGCAAGGGAGGGCATTGCTACCTTCTCTGCTCCTAATGCCAGCTGTGTTAAGGTGGAGCTGGGCATTGCCATTTGCTCTGCTCCTAATACCAGCTGGGTTAAGGCAGGGGGCAGGCATTGCCACCTTCTCCACTCTTGATCCCAGCTGACTGAAGCAGGATGGGCATTGCCATTTGCTCTGCCCCTAATACGAGCTGGGTTAAGGCAGGGGGTGGGCATTGCTATCTGCTCCACTTCTAATTCCAGCTAGGTTAAGACGGGGGTGGACTTTGCCATCTGCTCCACTCCTGATACCAGCTGGGTTAAGGCAGAGGGTGGGCATTGCCACCTGCTTCACTCCTAATATCTGCTGGGTTGGGGGAGGATTCATTACTAACTGCTCCGCTCCTGATCCCAACTGGTTCAAATGGGGGGGGGGGCGGACATTGCCACCTGCTCTGTTCCTAATCCAGCTGGGTGAGGGGAGGGGGTGGGCATTGCCACCTGCTCCACTCCTAATATCAGCTGCATTAAGTTGGGTGGTGGGCATTCCTACCTGCCTCAGTCCTAATACCAGCTGTGTGAAGGCAGGAGGCAGCCATTGCCACTTGCTCCCATCCTGCTCCTGGCCCGGGCTTCCCACCAGGGCACATTTTCTGGAGGGACATGGTGCCTTGCCTAGGCTTCCCTCCATGGCAGTGCCCTCTGGTATACCAGGGTATAAAGTGAGTTGTCTGAAATATGCTTACTCAATTATATAGTAAGAAGATTTGTGCCTCTGTTATGTCTTTTGTTGAGATTTTCAATGTGGTTTTTAAAACTATTGTTAATGTTCACAGTGTGCCAGGTCTCCTGCTATGGCAAGCGACTTCCCGGCAAGACTGGTTATTGCCCACCAGCACCTGAAATGCCAGAAGATGGAAAGTGGAGGGAAACCAGGGCACATGCTGGCATTGCACCAGTGAACAGACATCACTTTTGACAAAAGCAGGAAATGATGTCATGACATTGGGAGGGATGTTGTTGGATTTTTTTAAAACTGTGTGATTTTTTAAAAAAATTTTATTGGTGAGTACATAGTTATTACATACATTCCCCATCATACCTAATTTATTTCAACCCCCACCCTTTCCCTCCCCCCTCCTTATAGACTTCCAACAGCTTTCCAACCCTTAACCTATCTTATTACTTAACTTATTTTCCATTAAATTCTTCTAAATCATATATGTATTATATCTCTTACTCTACGCATATTCAAATTCTCTTATATATACTCTATCAAATCCACTAGTATATCCATTCTCTACATCACTATTTAAACTGTATATTTTTGATAAAGTCTCTTAATACTAATACTAGCTTAGGTTAATTAATAGCTAAATTTTCCCATTAGTGGTAAAGTTACTTCTCTCTTCTATTTAAGAAATCACAAATTAATAGTTCTCAAACTGCCACAGTCCTCCTTTCACATCCCATTTTTTTCTAGATATTGTTTCAATTTCCCCCAGTCTGCAATATATTCTCCTGGATCAAAGTCTTTGAGCTTTCTTGTCATTTTATCCATCTCAGCCATGTACAGCAATTTGTAAATCCAATCTTCTGTAGTTGGTATTTCTTGTACTTTCCATTTCTGCGCATATAAAAGTCTTGCTGCTGTAGTCATGTAAAATAACAATGTTCTGTACTGCATTGGAACATCTTCCATTCCCAAGTTCAGTAGCAGCAATTCTGGGTTCTTATTTATTTGGGTTTGCAAAACCTCTTTAATTACTTTAATTATATCTCCCCAATATTGCTTAGCTACCTCACAAGTCTACCGCATATGGTATAATGATCCTTCATGCTTTTTACATTTCCAGCATCTGTCCGACATATTAGTATTTCCTCGCACAATTTTCTTTGGTGTTAGATACCACCTGTACATCATTTTATATACATTCTCTTTAATATTTGTACAAGTTGAAATCTTCAGTGTATTTTTCCACAAATGCTCCCAAGCTTCCATTGTTATTTCTTTATGAAAATTTATTGCCCATTTCACCATCTGGACTTTAACTGTTTCATCTTCCGTGTGCCATTTTAGAAGTATTTTATAAATTTTCGAGATTTCTTTTTTACCTTCTTGTAAAATCACTTCTTCTAATTCCGACTTTTCCAATCTTATTCCTCCTTTTGAACAGTCCGAGTTGTAAAGATCTCTGATTTGCCTATATTGAAACCATCCATAATGAGGAGATAACTCTTCTTGCGTTTTTATTTTTAACCTTTTATGTTCCATTATTGTTATCTCTTTATAGGTTAAACATTGTTGTTCATTATAAACAGCTCTCGGATCTATTACTTCGTATGGTACCACCCATGAGAGGATACCATCTTCCATATAGTCCTTGTATTTCTTCCAGATTGTGAAAAGGCTTCTTCTAATATAATGATGCAAAAACATAGAGTCTGCTTTTACTTTGTCATACCACAGATATGCATGCCATCCAAACAGTTTTTATGTCCCTCCAAAGCCAGCAATTTACGGTCTTTTAGCATTATCCAATCTTTTAACCATACCAAACATATTGCTTCGTAGTATAATCTTATATTTGGCAGTTGCAGTCCACCTCTTTCTTTCGAATCTTGTAATACTTTCATTTTCACACGGGGTTTCTTGCCTGCCCACACAAAGTCTGAGATTTTCCTTTGCCATTTATCAAATTGTTTGAAGTCTCGGATAATTAGGATTGTTTGCAACAAAAACATCACACGTGGTAACACATTCATCTTGATTGCTGCTATTCTTCCCAACCATGACAAGTTTAATTTATTCCATTTTATCAAATCTCTTTCTATTTGTAGCCACAGTTTCTCATAATTATTTTTAAATAAGTCTGTTTTTCGCAGTCAGCTCAATACCTAGATACTTCACTTTATTAGTTACCTCACAATCCATTATCTCCATTAGTTCTTGCTTTGTCATATTCTTACACAATATCTTTGACTTCTTTTTATTCACATAAAATCCAGCCAGGTCTCCAAATTCCTTTATTTTATCTATTATTTTTGGCATGTTGTCTATTGGATCTTCTACTATTACCATTACATCATCCACAAATGCTCTGACTTTGTAGGAAAATTCCTTTATTTTTATGCCTCGAATTGTATCGTCCTCTCATATTTGAATCAACAATATTTCCAAAATCAGAATAAACAACAATGGAGACAAAGGGCAGCCCTGTCTTGTACCTTTGCTTATTTTCAGTTTTTTGGTCAAATCATCATTCACTACAATTGCTGCACACTGGTCTTTATAAATTTCTTTCACTGCTTGTATGAACTTTTCTCCCATTTACAGCTTTTCCATAGTGGCAAACATAAAGTCCCAATTCAGACTGTCAAATGCTTTTTCCGCGTCCACGAAGAAAAAACCAACTTCCCTATCACAATGCTTGTCATACTATTCAATAGCGTTTATTACTGTCCTTAGGTTATCCTTAATTTGTCTATTAGGTAAAAATCCAGCCTGTTCTTCTGCAATAAATTCCAACAGCCATCCCTTTAACCTCTCCGCCAAAATTTTTGCAAATATCTTGTAATCATTATTCAGCAACGAAATTGGCCGATAATTTTTAACATTAGTCAGATCTTGTCCGTCTTTCAGAATCAACGATATGTTGGCTTCGTTCCATGAGTCAGGAATCCTTTGGCCTTGCAAGATTTCATTCATTACCTCTCTTTAAAAAGGTGCCAATTCATTAGCCATCATTTTATAGAACTTTGCCGTTATTCCATCCGGACCTGGTACTTTCCCTAATTTAGTTGATTGTATAGCTTCTTTTATTTCTTCCTCTGTCACTTCTCTGTTTAACTTTTCTTTCCATTCCTCTGACATCATTGGAAGCTTCATTTTCTCCAAATATTCCGCTATTGAATCTCTGTTCACCTCCTTTTTTTGGTACAATTTTGCATAGAATTTTTTAAAAGCTTTACTAATAGCTGGTTGATCCAACAGTATTTTATCCTCTTCTCGGATTTTGATTATAGTTTTCTTCTCTTTTTTCTTTTTTAATTGCCAAGCTAGATATTTCCCAGGTTTGTTTGCACCCTCAAATAGTTTTTGATTAATTTTTTTCAAATTCCACTCCAATTCTTTATTATTCATTGCCGTCAATTGTTCTTGCAGAATTTTTATGTCCTGGTATATTTTCTTCTTTCCTGGTCTTTTCTTAAGTTGTATCTCTTTGGCTTTAATTTTTTCCATAATTTCATGTCTCTTTTCTTCCTTTCTCCTTCTGTCTCTTGCATTTAAGTCCATTAATATTCCTCTTGTCACAGCTTTGTATGTGTCCCATACCTTATGAGTTGGCACGTCCTTATTCATGTTATATTGTATAAAGAACTTGATCTCTCTTCGTAGCAACGCCATATTATCTTCTATCTGCAGCAAATCCTCATTTATCCTCCATCCTCTTCTTTTAATATTTTTCCCAAATTTCCACATAACTGGATTGTGATCTGAGCCTACCTTGGGCATTATCTCCACATCTTAGTCCATAACGCCAGTTCCTTGGAGGCCCAGATCATGTCAATTCTTGATAATGTAAAGTGTCTTACTGAATAAAATGTATATTGTCTATTTGGGGGGGGGTTGTCTCCTCCATACATCCTCCAGACTTTCTTGTTCTTTAATCGCAAAAAAATATTTTGGCAAAAGTCCTCTCTTTTTTTGTGCACTTTTAGATTTCTTGTCTTCTTCCAAGTTTGTAACTCCATTGAAGTCACCTGCCAGAATTATTTTATCATAGGTCAGTTCGTCTAACTGTTTCTGTAAATCCTTGAAAAAATTTTCTTTTGCACCATTAGGCGCATAAATTCCAATCACCAAGGTCTTCTTTGAATTCCACATTATTTCCACTGCTATATACCTGGCTTCTGTATCACATAAAACTAATTTAGGCTGCAGCTCTTCCTTTATATACAATACAACTCCCCTCTTCTTCTTTATGGAAGCCGCTGCAAATTCGTTTCCAAGTTTTGTAAGTTTTAAATATTTTACATCCTGCTTTTTAATATGTGTCTCTTGCAAACACACTATATTACATTTTTGTTTTAAAAGCCAGTGGAATATAATCTTGCGTTTAGAAGGTGAATTTAGTCCATTTACATTCCAAGATATAATTTTACACTCCATGATCAAATTTTAGCACTCTTTGGTAAGTCTTTTTCATTGTCTTTAATAAACGTTTCCATCTCCTGACCAGATCTGATATTCCTCCTAGTTCCACCAAATTCGAAAGCCAGCCCTTCAGGTATTTCCCATCTATATCTAATTTTCAAGTCTTTTAACATCTGGACCAGCTCTCTGTACTTTTTCCTCTCCAGCAACACCAATCTGGGCAGCTCTTTCATGATTCTCACCGCCTTCCCATCGACTTCTAACGGATCTTGAAATTGTTTACTCACAATTGACTCTCTGATGCTTCTAGTTGTAAATTGCACAATCATATCTCTTGGTAGGTTCTTTTGAGCCACAAATTTTGAATTAATCCTGTATGCCACAACCAGAAGAGCTGCTATTTCCACTTCCTCTTTGTCCAGGTAACCTGCCAAAATTTCTGTAATATGCTCTTGGGTTGATTTTTCCAAAACTTCAGGGATTCCACGAAATCTGAGTTGTTTTTCCATTTGTTTACATTCAGCTACGGCCATTCTTCCCTTCACTCCTCTCATCTCCGTTCTGTGCACATCCGCCAAAGTGTCAGCCGTGTTTTCTACTGCATTAACTCTCTGCTGTGTGACTTGTAGGTCTTTTTGGACTTGGTCCATATTTTTAGATAGCTCTGCCATCTCCGATTTAAATGCCTCTTTAAAGTCCTTCAAATTTTTTGCCATCTCTTGCATCATATCTTTAAGCTCTTTATTTCCTTCCATGACTTTTTTCTCCATCTCTTTATTTCCCTCTGTAACTTTTCTATCTAAATTTTCCAGTGCCGTCTGCCAGTCCTTTTTCGACATCGTGGGGCTAGCTTTACTTCGCTCCCACGAGTCCACTCTTTACCTTAACTGCGTGGCGCAAATTTGTTCTTTTCTTTTCTTTTTAAAAGTCCGAATTTGTATTGTTTTTCCAAAAGTTAGTGTTTACTAAATCCAAAATGCCGGGCGTCTTTTCTCTATGATGTTATATGAGGCAGCCGCCCTTACCCTTGTCCAAGATGTCCTACTTACTTTTTCCTTGAAGTCAAAACTCTGCCCTTCTTCAAATTGGTGATATTCCACTTCCGTTGGTTACAAGCCACTTCTCGCCAGTCTCTTTATGGTTGTGATGCACTTCCTGTTCCTCCGTTGCACAGCAGCTCTCACGATACTGAAACTTTCTCACAGTCCACTATCTCCTCCAAGTCGCAGGTATGTAAACAATATTCGTTTTTCCGCTCTAACTTCTCTTTAAAAAGTCACTTCTTAGCAATTTATTTGCCGGAACTTTCTCAATTATTTATTAAGTCTCTTGCAGCTTTCTAATTCTCTTTATCACTTTATTTCTTATTGTAATCTGTCCCGTACTGAGAGATAGCAATCTTTACCTTCTTAGACGTTTCTCTTGGGTTGTAATCACTGCTTCAATTATCCAGTTGATTCAAAGTACTTCTTTGTGTTGCTGAAGCTTGGGCATGAGGTTCTTATGTCAGAAAATGACTCCAGAGCCGCTGCAGAGATCTTGGCTGCCTGTCTTCGAGTGGGACCTCAAGGGTGGGTGGGGGATCATTGTGTAGAACCCCCTCACACCCGAGATCAACGCACTCTCGAGGTCTTGAGCGTACTTGCTTGTTCTCCGCCTGAGAACAGAGGGCTATGGGCAATTTGTGCCCCTCCAGCCCCTACAAACAGCGGCATGGACAGCTCAGCTCCCTGAACTGCGTTAGACCTTCATGGATCCCAAGTCGGAAGTCCAAAAAAAAACAACTGTGTGATTTAACTGCCATGTTTTTGTGAGTCACAGAGCATGCCCCTGACATCATGTCACTCCTGGTTTTTACCAGAAGGGACATCAGTATGCCAACATGGTGATGCCACACCTCGCCCCACCTGCCAAATGCTTCCAAGGGTCGCAGTCTGCAGCCTGGAAACCCTAGTTCACATATATTCATCACAATGCACAATGAATGAAAGAACCTGCCTTGTCTGAGGTAAAATTTGCAGGGACTCAAAGGATGGTCTTTTAAGCTGTTCATCCCCAGCTTGTGGAACTCCTACTCTCAAGAGATGAGATTGGTGCCAACACTATATGCCTTTTGCAGTAAACAGAGCATTTTTGTTTCAGAAGGCCTTCAGATTGACTGACTGACTGACTGATGGTGTGACCATCTTTGTGTTATTTTTTCCAGCACATTCAATAAGATTATGATACTTTAATTTTTTTTCAATAATTTAAAAATTGTTAATATTTTATATATTTTATTGTTTGCCCTGGAGATGTTATAAAGGATAAAAAGATGTCTGGGAAATAAACTAAACTCATCAAACCAACAGATCATTTTTATTTATTAGCAGCATCAGAATGACTTCCAACTTTATCCTTAATTGTTCATACTCACAACACATTCTGTGTTCGGACAGTATCTGCTTGAAGCTCATGGGGACACAGCATTGCTTTGGGAAAGATGAGCAAATACAAAAGATATTGTTGCTTCACACATGCACTTTATGTAATATGAAGCAAAAGCTTTCCTTGGAGTATTCTGATGGCCTGTGATTTAAGCAAAGCTACACTGTGGTATGATGTTGTATGCACAAACAGACTAAGGATGTGCATCTGGACAATGCCCATTCACAAATATAAAAAATAGTCCAAATTCAACTGCTTGATTTTTGCAGCTAGATGGTATAGATCCAATCTCAATACCATTTCCCAACCTTTCCCTGTATTGCTAGTTTTCATGCACTCAGGCCAGTTATTCATAAGAGCTTCCTGAACTTCCACTTTGACCTTGTAAATCGAAATCATGGCAAAGCATGCCTGATAAACAGAAGGACCAATCTGAGTTAAAATTTTATGTAATATACGTCCATCTGGCTTGTGCCTCTTGAGACAGCCCCCCCAGTTCCCCTGGTCTGCTCTGCGAACTAAAATGGATCAGTGCAATGACCATGGTAGCTGTTGTGTGCCATGTGTTGATCAAATGGACTGAATCAGCATATCAAACCTAAGCAAACATAGATTAATATATGTGAAGTTCCCAATAATTCTTCAATACATTGCTAGGCAAATAATAACAAAAATAGAATAGTGTTAGCTGAAGAAACAGTTTCACAATTTTGACCCTGATTTGGGCTGTAATTATATGATGGTGTCATATTTCCCAAGTCCCCCTGATTACTCAAGTCCCCCATGAGTTGTTTTTGATAGGATGTCTGAAAGTAAACTGAGAACTGACCAGAGAGAGCAGATGTTATAAGATGTATGGTCTATAGATAAACAATATTTTTCATTCATTCTGAAATCTAAAATCTCCCTTAGGCTATGTGCTTATTCTCGTTCAGTGGCAGCATTCAATTCTCACCAGGTCCAGCTATTCTCTGTTGTAGTTATAATGTAAATCATATCATTTATAATCAGAATGATACATTTAAAAATCCATCATGAGAGAATGATGCTTATTTAGTACAGAGACCTCATTCTTGCAAGGGTCTTAGTGCTCTCTGGATGATGCTGAGATGCCTCAGTTCCCAGGGAAGGCAAGAGAGAGAAGACCCCTCACTGAGCATCTCAATGTGTTCCTCTCTTGCTACCAAAATCTAAACAAGAGTCTGAAAAAGAAAATATCCAAAGGTTTCTAAGAAATCCCTAGGCTCTTTCTTGTGAGATTAATTTATGTTTTAATGAAAATAAATGGTAATGATCAAAAAGGGGGTTTAATTAGTAAATATGTACATTCTTTCCATTCATTCTCCCAAGAGTCCTGTGTGGCTGAGAAGAGAGTATAGAATAATAGCAATCATTTTGTTTTTTGTTTTCTTTATGAATACATTTTGTATGAATACAAAGAAATACATGACAATTAATTTCAGAAAGTATCTCAAGCTATATGTTTAATACTGTGCCATAGCTGATGGAGATTCCTGCACAGTAAATACCCTCTTTTTAAAACTCTGAACTGCAAGAAAAGAGAGATTTGGGTAGGATTTTAAAAATGAACTTCGACCTTGTCTGAAATTGTCCATGGATTGAAGGATTTATTTTTGAGGAACCATGACTCCCCTGCCTCCCACTGCCTCCTCAACTGCCCCCCCCCAAAAGCTGCTCCTGGAGGATGGAGAGAATCCCCTAAATAGACTGGGGGAAGGCAGAGGAAAAGAAATTTGCAGTAGGGAAAATCAATAAAAATCCCAAAGAGAGACACCCCATGTATGCATGGACATTTTAGGTGGGTTCCAAAACAATGGCTGTAAAAAAGTTCTATACTTGGCAGGAGAGTTTAGTTATATATACAGGCTCTCACCTTAAGTATATATGGGTATGTGCAGTACTTGCTATAAGCAGGACTGCATAAAAGTCTTAAAGGAAGTTACTAAGTATGTGAACTCACTGAGAGTTCTGGGTTTCAACATACAGCTCTGAGAACAAACTCAAAAGCTCCATCTCAAGACCACATTCTGAGATCTGGCAACCCTACAAATGCATACATTTTCAGTGCTATGTCATCCAAAAGAAACCCAGTCCAAGTTGCACCATCCCTTGAGCATTTCACCATGGAGGGAAGTGGAGCACTAATATGTTCATTCTTTTGTTCAGATTGTATTTCAGATGTGAAAGTCATAGAAATTCTCTTTTTAATCTCTGCCATGTCTCCAAAGATAAGTATCTCCCCCCTACATCTCATGCAACTCTACGTAACACTAAATCTCATCAACTAGAAAGACATTTCTCTTATATATAGTACATGCTTTGCTTTACCATTCAGATTGTTTCCAGAGCAAACACTGCCAAAAGGATTCTAAGTTATAAAAAGCAATACATTTTCTTCATTTCTCATTCTATTTTTTCTGCCTGCTGGGACACAAAAAGACTATACTTGCTTATGTTAAGTGTACAACAATGTATGCCTCTTGCTAGTTGATAGCAAAAACCTCAGGCAAGCTTTAAAATAAAAGATCGGGGCAGGGGACTTTATTATTAAAAACATAATCCTTTCTCCTTTGTAAAGTCCTTTCCTTATTGTAAAGTCCTACTTAAAAGATTTAAGGTTTGCCAAACATCACAAGCTTGCAGGCTTGGTGATAGATATTTCCACCCATCTCAGTAAAATGAGAATTTTGTTCTTAAAAGAGAAATTGAGAATGATTAATGTTAACTACATCAGGAATGATGCAGGAGATTCAGAAGAGTAATAGTAAAATGCATATAGTTGACCTCAAAAGAAACAGCTACAAAATCTCAGAAAAAAACATGTCAAAGATTTTAAAGAAGACAATAAGCAAACATCTTACACTTTTACTCAAAATATAAAACAATTTAATTTGAAATTATCCATCTCAGTCTTATGATACCTTTAAAAAGATGTATTTATCAGTTTGCCCCCACAGTCGGAAGAAAGAGACAGACACAATACTTGGAACTAAGGGCCGCTTTATTAAACATAACATCAACACTAAACTGCGGCAAGGCAAACTGGCAGTACAGGTCAAGCCACGGGATCACACCTGGACCTCTGCCTTGACCTGCCTGGGCGAGCCCTGCTGCCCCAGGCTTGACCCGTTCCTAGAATGGCCTGGACCCAGCTGGCCAGGCAAAGGGTTCCCCCCCATCAAGCTCCAAAAGCCTCAGCCATACAGCATGAAGGAAGGACTTGCACCTGGGGTTCCCTGGAGGCGGTCTGGACAGGTGGTAGCAGCCATGAAGCATACCCTGCTTCCTGACAGACACCTTTCCCCACCGATGGGGAATTGCCAAAGGGGTGCTCACTGGCCCGCTCCCTACTCCCCAATTTTCTCCTGCCAACGCAAAAGGGCCAAGCCTCTGCTTAGGTCCCCGCACCCCACAGGTGGCCTAGTGACAACTTGAGCCCTTGCTGCAGGTCATCTAAGAAGATGTCATTGCCAGCCACAGACAGGTGAACCCCATCATTCCTATAAAGTGTGGCAGAAGTGGCCTTAATTCTGGGATGGGGCAGGTATATTCCCAGCCCCCCAGCTAAAGCCTTCTGGATGGCCCTATTAGCCCGGTGTAAAGCCCGTGCCATACCCCTAGGTTCCAGCGTCTCCCTCCAAACCCATCAAGGGAGCATTGCAGACCAAAATATATAAGTTCCCAGCCAACAGGCCTTGATTGCCCTAAAATCTGCAATCACCTGCAAAGACAGGGCCCTACCTTTCATCAATCCTAGGTCATTGCCACCCAAGTGGATGACCACAATATACTGGGGAGGACCCGTCCTTCCCCTAAACAGAAGAGGCAGTAACCCTGACCACCAAAGCCCCCGCCAGCCACACCATTCGATTGTGGCGCTGTCACTCAGCACCAGCTGAGATCTGACCGGCGACTTCCTGGCTTGGACAGCCACCCAGAACACCATACTGGGTCCCACAATGAGGATCCGCTTCCTATCAGGATGACCCGCCGCACCTAGGGAAAGAATTCAATCAGTAGAAAATTCCAAAACAGGCAATGGCCAAATGTAAGACCGATAGGCAGAAGACCACCATCTGCCCACCCTCTGAATGGCATCACCTGTATATCCCATTACAGCAGCCAAGGAGGCAGCCCCAATCCAAAAAGAATGGATGCCGAATTTGACACCCAACAAACTCAACCATCGCAACACCCTGCTTGTTACTGTCCAAAATTGGTAAAGCATCAGAGGAGACTGGTCTCCATGACAAAAGAAGACCCCAGGATCATCACCCCTCACTGCAATATAACATCGGAGGACCTTGTCCGGGCACAAACCCTTCTCTCTGCAGTGGCCCAATATAAGCTCGGACCCCACCTGCCTTTTGATCCGTCTTGGATTGCCTAATCTGGATGGAAACCTTCTCATCAAGAAACGTAACATCCGGAGCTCGCAAGGCTCAGCCTGAAACATCACCCCATGACTGAACTACCAGCTCACTTACACGCAGGGCACCAAAAAACACTGTCAACACAGCAACATGAAAAAGCTTTATCTCAAAATCAAAACTGCAGACCAATCCCCAGGCTGACCGTAAACCATGAAGAATAGCAGGGGAAATAGGCTGCCTCTTATCCTTGGGGACTACTGACTCCCTGGCCCAGCCTTCAAGCATCTTCCAAACCCTGAAGTCCCCAGTTAATTCAGGCACACCCCGAGCCTTGCTAACAAACGCTAAAGCTGCGAGCTGTCCCCTAATAGACTTGACCACCAATCCGCACGCTCGTTGAGCAACACAGAACTGCAACAAATGCTCAGCCGGGATAGGCCACTGCTGCTGCAACCCGGCATACACCCAAAAATCCCAGAACTGTCCTACCGCATGTTCGTGTACCTTTCGAGTGCTTGGGGCAATAGCCAACCGGATGGCTCTGTTCACCTCAGATTCCCAAGCCGCCACAGCTCTGGGGGCATTCTGGAAGGAAGCTTGTTGGCCCCGGGGGCTAGCTGCCAGAAATGGTCCATCTGTTGGTGAGACAAAGCCTCCGCCAATCCATTGTCAATGCCCGGGACATGTCTGGCCCTAAAAAGGATGTTCAGCTGGAGGCATTTCAAAATGAATGCCCGTACAAGCCGCATCACCCTGGCCAATTTGGAGGTGAGGGGATTAACCACTTGCACCACTGCCATGTTGCACCAAAAGTGCACTACATGGTTGGATAATTCCTGCCCCTAGATACAAACTGCTACGAGGATGGGGAAAAACTCGAGGAACATAAGATCCCTGTTTAATCCCTTAACCGCCCACTCTTGAGGCCACCGGTCTGCACACCAGTGACCCCTAAAGTATACACCAAAGCCTATGGTTCCTGTGGCATCAGAGGGCACCTGCAAACCATTTCCCATCAACAAGTCTTCCCTCCAAAAGGTAACCCCATTGAAGGACCCCAGAAACTCATGTAAAGTCTCGATATCTGCTTGAATGCCCTTATCAAGCCACAGTTGATTGTGGCTCTAAAGAGAATGGCCATTCCCGTTAAGATTCAGCAAACAAACGAGAAAAATCACGGGAAATGAAAGAGGCTAAACAGCCCATATAACAAAGTAATTTCTTTAAAGTGCAAGTGCTATAACATGTGCAATGCTGATACAACAACTTAATACAGTAGTAAATTCAACGTTAATACAGCAATTTAATACAGAAACATTTCATAATCAGTTCATCAACAATTGTGCAAATACATGCGAATTACTTTTGCCAATTGCAAAGTCATTAACTCCGGGTAAAGATAAAGTTCTTTAATAGTCTTGAATGTATTTCAAACCGGTAAATTCATTTAAGTTTCTTCAGAAAAGAGTAGGCTGATATGCCGAAGCTGGAAGATAGACCTGTCACGCCCAATCTGGGGCCGGCTATAACAGCAGATTTTGCCTCTACTTCTTCAGGAGCGTGTACTCTATTGCAAATAAATTTTTTTGCAGATATTCTATATATGCCAACAACTGAATACCATATAATTCTTAATTCAGCATTTTTTACTCACTTGTCGGAAAGAATCCCAACCACATAACCCGGACCATGGCGGCAGTGTATTCTTTTGCGCGCCAAACATCTGGAATGACTCTCCTCAAATACTCTGCTGGCTAATTAGCTCCACTAAATTTAAAGATACACTGTATCTCCCTGCTGCCTCATGACCTCATTACCTGGAGTTAATGACTTTGCAGTTGGCAAAAGTAATTCGCATGTATTTGCACAATTGTTGATGAACTGATTATGAAATGTTTCTGTATTAAATTGCTGTATTAACGTTGTATTTACTACTGTATTAAGTTGTTGTATCAGCATTGCACATGTTATAGCACTTGCACTTTAAAGAAATTACTTTGTTATACGGGCTGTTTAGCCTCTTTCGTTTCCCGTGATTTTTCTCGTTTGTTGACAGTTGATCGTGGGGCACCCGAAGAGATGACATAGCATCACATAGCCTGTGCAAGAAAGGTCCGCCTGGAGCAACCGCCATGCACGCAAAGTTCAAATGACCAACGAGTTGTTGCAATTCCAACAGGGAAGCCTTCTTTTTACCCCTAAACTCACCCAGATGCTCCCTGAGTCTGTCCACCTTTTCCGCTGGGGGACAGAAAGTCTGACACATTGAGTCAAGCTCGATGCCTAAAAATGTCAGGACCTGGGCAGGGCCCTCAGTTTTTTTGTTCGCCAAAGGAACACCGAGCTCCGTCGCGAGGGTCTGAAAACCCGCCAATAGCCTGGCACACTGGGCGTTGCCTGCCAGGACCACAAACAAAAAATCATCAAGTTAATGCACCATATCGTGGCATTGAAGCTGCTGGCGCAACTCCCACTCTAAGAAAGAGCTAAAACGCTCAAAAGCAGAGCATGAGATTGAACATCCCATAGGTAGGGCCCTATCCATGTAATAACTATCCTCTAAGCCAAACCCCAAGAGTTCAAAATCCTCTGGGTGCACAGAGAGGATGCAAAATGCAGACTTAATGTCGCATTTAGCCATCTCCGCTCCCAACCCACATCTGCACACCACTTTGACCGCTTGGTCAAAGGACGTATATCGCCCAGAACAGAGGTCTTCAAGAATATAGTCCTCCTCAAGAGTCGAATTACGCTTCAGTCTCAGGAGTTGGCCGTAGGGGATGTTGTTTCTCAGGTGTGCCGGGTGAAATGACTGATAGCTCAAGTATGAGTTTCTATCCGTGTTCTTTTTATAAGGTCGTATCTGTACTTTATTATTACCACCCCTGAACACTATGACATCCAAGAAATTCACCTCTAAGCTACTGTGACAAGAGAATTTGATATCTGGATCCAAGGTGTTAAGCCATTTACAAAAATCCTGAGCAGCAGATTGCTGGTCAAAAAGAAAAAATAAATCATCTATGAATCTTTTAAATACACAAACGTGGAGCCGAGCAGGTGGCAATGCCCATCCCCTCTTCAACCAGCCTGGATCAGGAACAGAGCAGTTGGCAATGCTCACCCCCCTTACCCAGCCAGGATCAGGTGTGAAGCGGGCAGCAATGCCCGCTTCTATTCACCTGGACAGAATCAGGCACGGAGAAGACGGTAATACCCGCCCCCTCCTTCATCAAGCTGGGATCTTGAGCAGAGCAGGCGGCAATGCCTGCTCCACCTTCATGTGGCTAGGATCAAGCATGGAGCAGGTGGCAATTCCCACCCCCTGCCTTCAGCTGACCAGGATCAGGAGTGGAGCAGGTGGCAAGTCCATACATTCCGAGGGCCCTTCCCCTTAATTTTTAGTAGGTCCATAAGCAGTAAGGCTACTTGAGCAAAACAGTAGGATTTTGGCCTCACTTGACATCCCATACATGTTTTTGGCAAGCTTCAGAAGGAAAACACAGCTCCCCAGCCTTCCACCTCACATAGGGGTTGTGGCCCCATAGCCACCTTACTCCCAGCAGTAGGGGAAACTTGGTGGCGGGGCTGACCACAAAAGTCCTTTCCTCACAATGTCCCCCCATTTGCACTGGGGTGGTCTCCATTTCATAACTAGGGGGTCCCCTTCATCACCATACCATCCATCTGTTCTAAGACTAGGGGGTCAGGTAGCTTTGACACCACCAGCCCCAACCCCATTATGAGTGCAGGGGCAATTAAATTTCTGCTGCACTCCGAGTCAACTAAGGCCCTTACCCTGATGTTTGTCCCCCTCCGTGGGTTTAACAGGGTGACTACTATGAAAAACAATGCTCCATTAGGTCTCACCCTTTGCGTCGCTGGGTCTTCTGTGACCTGCTGGCTGGTGCCCTTCACAGCCAGTCTCCGCCATTTCCTATCGACGATTCAGCTGCTCCACATTATCTGATGAGAGCTCTTCACTCGTAGTGTCCCTTCCTTCCTCTGGTGCTGAGGTCATGGCAGCTTCCTTCCTGGAAATAAGTCGGGGTCGCCCCATTGAGTGCCCCCTTGAGTGCCTCAGCTTTGGCTCCAACTCTGGGCAGCTCTTACCTTCACCCGGACACTCGGCGGCAAAGTGGCCCAATTCCCCACATCTCGAACACAGCGCCCACTTTCTCTTCCGGTCCTTCTCAGCCAGGACGATGCTGGGTTGTGACTTCCCTCACTCCCAGGTCTATGCATCCGTCTGGCTTCTCCGCTGGCTGGCGTGATGCTGCAACTTCAGCAACTCCACTATTTGCTCTCAGTTCTTGATTTCGTAAGCCAGTTGAATCCAGTCAAAGAGAGTTCAGGGGTTATCCTGCACCATCGCTTTAGCCACAAGGTCATAGTTCAGGCCTGCTCTGAAAAATTCAATCTTCACCCCCTCCATTCAGTCCCTCAGCTCAGCTACATATTCCCCGAACTCCACAGCATATTCCCAGACTGGATGGTTGCCCTGTCTTATTCTCCTCAGCATGTTCTCACTCTCTCCTCCATGAGACAGTCCTCGTACTGCTCCTTGAGAGCCTGGACAAACACCTCCACACTCCTCAGTTCTGGGGCTTGGGTTGCATACAGAGTCACATACAATTTAGTTGTGGGATCCCCCAGCCATGAGCCTATGTAACTCACTTGGCTGGCTTCATTTGGGAAGGTGTGCCCCCATTCCCTCAAGAATTCTGCCCCTTGTATGAGGAAATATCCCAATTTATCAGAACTTCCTTCAAAGCAATCCTCCAGTTTGCGAAGCTTCAATGGCTGCGGAGGTGTCACTCCTTTCTCTGATCACCCCAGGGCCCCTCCTGGCAGCAACCCTCCTTGGGGAATGACAGGTAATAGCCGCAATAACTCCCTGGTTGACTCTGGTCAACTTGCTGACCACACCAGTCCATGGTCCAGTCCTGTGAGGGAGAGAAAGTCACACCTCAGCAGCTGCAGCTCTTCCTGGAGTGCAGCTGCTGTGTTTCTTTCTGCACTCATGGTCTCTCTGCTCTCCTCCTCCATTTTGCAGACTCCTTTCCCCAGGAACAGACTTCGTCTGCTTAGGCTCCTCCACTGCCAGTTCCTCAGCGCTCTCACCTTCACCAATGAGCTCTCTGGAGATGTCCAGTCCAGAGGCAGAGGCTCCAACCAGTCAAGGAAACTGACATCCTCTCTGGGAAGCATAGGAGGGGTGGATACCCCCCCTTCTACCAAAGTATATGCACCGGGTCCATGCAGGACTGTGGGGACTTTCCATAAATCCTTGGATATCGCTGGAGTTCCGTTGCCTATTCCTTCTGCCATGACACAGGTAGGGGGATCTCTCCAATTCCCAGGTTCCAAGGCAACTATGGGATTCTGGGCAAAATGTCAGGCCTGGCTAGGGGATTCTCTCAGACTCTCCACTTCATCCAACACAGTAGTATGAGTTAAAAGGGTCTTTATTCAGCTAAAACTCCCTAGAAGTACACTGATATATAGAGATTGCCCAGAATGCTGAAGTACAGTCTTCCCCAAGAGGTTATACTCTAGTTCCCCTCCTCCAGTCCAAACAAGTCAGTTCAAGTCAGTGAGAGTCCTGCAAAAGATGCCCAACCAAAGTTCACATGCCTCATTCCCACACACTACCAGCTGCACTGATATGGTCTCTTGGCAAAGCAAAGGCATAGTGAAGGAAGCTACACTACAGGAAGAAAGCCCATCTCCCCCCCAGTAGACATGCATTCATAGTCATGGCAGGCAGGCTGGCCAATGAATGCTTAGCTTCCAAGATCTGAAAAGATTGGGCTTGCCTGGGCTATCCAGGTCAGAGCACTTCAAGTAGTAGAACATAACAAAATTCAAATCACCTCTGTAAGGGAGGAGTGACCTATTTCCCACCCTTAGCTGAGAAAGTAGTACATAACCACTTTTTTCCATGATTTCTTACATGGAACAGAGTTGAACTTCCAGAGACAATGCAATGAGTAGTTGTTTATTGCATCCTATGGGCAAGGCGCATCTGAGACCCTATCGAATAATACACAGACACAGCATGCCACAACTTTACTGATTACAGCCCTTGCAGCATTGGCAAAGCATAGGGCAGTGGATCGAAAGAGCCCACACTGTTCAATGCATTCTTCCCCAGCACACCTGGAGATGGCAAGTGATATTCCCCTGCCAACAGCTGCTGGATGGCCCTTGCCACGCTCTTGGCGGGCAGAAGAGACACTCATTCTGCACTGCTCACACTAGTGGATCTGTCGCAATGCCTCAAAAACCATCAAACCACCTAAAGTTGTGACTAGACCCACAGTACCTTCTACCACAGAGGGTGGGTGGACAGGAAAGCAAACAAACACAAATCCCCTTCAAGATTTGTTTAAATAGAAAAATGCTGAGTATTCCTTACCCCGTTAAACTCTTATTACTTATGGGAAGCTGTGGCAAGAATCTTATGGGCTACAGTTTTGTAAGTATGATTATGAAAGAAATTCATGATGGAACATGTTATGTATGGAGTCTCTGTATTTGCTGTAATATTATTTTTTGTGCTTACATAACTTAGGAAGTTCCATGGTGTTCTTGAGAAAGATTGTTGTTCAAAACAGGCTGAGGGCTAGCATCCTGTTGAACATAATGGAAAATTGATTTGGAATTATTATACCTCAGGCTCAATCTGTTGAGCTACAACTGGTGAAGTCTGGCAGGCAGTTTCTGCTGTTCGTTTTGAAAGATCTTCTCACACAGTGATCCTGAAGTATAAACAGAGAAGAATTTGAAGGAAAGTTTGGCTGGAAATAATGATTACCTTGGCTCTTGAAGTAAATGTTTGAGTCTTTGGTATCTGGATGCCCAGCTGGGTCTTATGAAAATAAGCACAGTTTACTAATGACTCCATAGTGAGAATATTGATTGAATATTGAGACCTACAGAACTGTATTTTTATAGATATTTATTGTATTTATAGTATTTAAGGACATAGGATTAACTACTCACTGTGAGCACTGTCCACTTTTCTATACCAAAAATTAAGAGTTAAATTTTTTTAAAAAATAATATTTTAATATGCTAAACTGTTGGTGTTTGTTTTCCACAGAAGATTTATATCTTTATTTTGCTGGGTCTGTAACATCACAGCAGATCAGACAAAAGCTAGATATCTTTTGTGTTTCTCTGACTTTTTTGTTGCAAATCTATGTACTTTAGAATGTCATTTCATACATATCACTACTGTGGGTGCATATAAAGTGTGTGTGTTTTTGTGTGAAGTGACATCAAGTCACACCCGCCTTATGGCAACCCCTACTGGGATTTTCAAGGCAAGGGACATTCAAAAATAGTTTGCTATTGCCGGTCTCTGCATCCAAGTACTAACCAGTTGTAACTTCCCATATTTCCCTTTTTATAATGAATGTCATTTAGATCATACTACTTCTCTTTCTGAGTTCTGATATAACTAGTTTTCTGAAATCCACATAATCAGTGACACTGGCTTAATTTTCCATTTGATGGCCTATTGGCACTCTCCTGCTGGTATTTACATGCTGGTATTTCTCAAGAGCACATCAGCATGCTTTCACAAAGCTCAAAAGACAATCTGGCTTCATTGTATTGAAGTGTTTCTTCATCTGTCTGTGTCAAAGAGCCATAGTAGTGAAATAAATAATTTGTCAAAAGGCCTGTTACAAAGAGAGAGGAATTTTTTGCTCCCTAGCCTAGGACATGCTTGAAATCAAATTTGTGCGATTGGTTTGTGATCCCATTCAATGATCCGTGAACCTCCTAGAACTAACAAACCAAACTTCTGGCAAGACCACATGCCTTGACTGAATCAGATAATTGTATCCACCACTTGTCATGTATAACATGTCCATACATTTTACAATCCAACATTCACTTTAAATTAAATTTGATTTGATGTTGAGGTTTTGTACAATAGCTTCAAGAATAAACAATACTATTATCGTATAGTTTCTTTGCTATATAAATGTACAAGCATGAGTTGTGCTCAGATGATACCTGACAATAAACAAAGTTTTCCAGATGATCCATACAGCTTTCTGTAGTAAGAAACAAACTGAGCAAGATCTTTGTGGTCAAGGCCCAGAGTAGGCAAACAGGAGGTATATATTACAGAGTAATTTCCTTACTCTTGCAACTTTTGAACCAACATTTTGGGAGGTGAGTAAAGTTACTAGGGTAAAAAATAAAAAAAAACTTGTGTAAGACATGCTTTCTTCTAAGTCACTAAAATACAGGAAATTATCATTTACCTTATAGTTAGATTTGTACATTCATTGTAGCAATTTGAATTTTTTTGACTGGACATTATACCTAGCTGTCTATTTTCAGTGCCCATCTTACCCTTAGTTGAAATTATTGTACTTGACTATAAACTTCCTTGTAACAACAAAACACTTGGTATCACTTGTGTTATTTATCTGTCATGCAGTATCGATTATGGTAGTCTAGTATGTATAAAGCTTTGAGAGCAAGATGTCTTTCTGGCTTTAAGAGCAAGCTTAGGGAGCAAGATGTCTTTCTGCAACAATAAAAGACAAGAAGAAAATGTAAACTGTTGTTGAATATTATCATTTACACCTATATCTGGCTGCGGAGATGCATCCAATGTGGAACAGTAGGTTTCTTGTCCCAGTATTTATTTTGTCTGCCATCTTCTGCAAAGCCAAATCTGGCAATGTGCATTGCACTCTACGCAAGTAATTTGCATCTCAGTTAATGAATTTTTAAAGCATAGTGTTTCCTTGCAAAGTTTTAATTTTGATTTTTATAGTAGGATGTTGGAATAAGAATCTACTAAGTAGCTTTGAAGAAGTATGAGAAATGTTTGCAACTATCTTTCTGAATTTCATGCATTCATTTCAATGCAATCTTTCCTAATACTTAAACATTTCAAAACATTTATAGCAAGAAAGTGCATCTTTTCTTAAACTCTAAATGTTCAATACTTACGTTTTTCTTCTGGATACAAAGGTATTGGCTGAAAATCTTCCTTTTTAATGTATTTTTTTCTTTCTCCTAGCGAATTCTTCCCATTCTAGGCCATCATCCCTGCAGTTCGCCCTATGGTCATTATAGCATGGATATTAATCATCTAGAAGATATTGTGCTGGCATTAATGGCAGATTCAAATAAGCAGAAACTGACATGGCACAAAATCTCGATAATGGAGTTACAGTGGCTTGTATGTTCATTCCTCTTCCCAGTCAAGGCAGCCAGAAGAAGAGTAGGACTTTCATGTCTCTTGAATCTTCCTTTGCTGTTTAGTTTTTGTGGCCAGGTAACTCAAATCTGATGCTTGACTGGTGTTTTGCCATAGCTTTTTGTTATCAGAAAGTGTTACTCTAATAAGATCAATCAAAAGTAAGTTCCCATTGTCACGGAATGAAGTAACCTCAAACATTTTCATTGTGCATGGCCATTAAGAAATTAAATAGCAATATACAACCTGAGACAAAACACACTGACCTTCATTAATAAGCTTCACTTTTTATTTTTTAAAATAACAATCAAATATTTATTTATCCATAAGCTGTTCACAGAGGCATGATGTTTCAATTCCTGCTGGAGCTTGCTAGGCAGATGCCACGAGGCTCACCTTTTATACTGCAATCCTGTCGACACTTTGATTGAGCCACTGAAATATGTAACAAATTATCAAAATGTGAAACATATCATATTCTGCTATAATTATGAGATTGCATATTTTAAAAAAACAAAAAAACCCACTTTCAGCTATGCATTTTCAATTGTGTCGAGATCAAATAACATAAGTTCTGAAATGTGCAAAAATCAGTCATCTAGACTGAGATGCCTGAAGACATTTTCTGTTTTCATAAAGGGCTCTTGCAAATAATTGAACATATATTCTGTTGTGTGCACAGCTGTTGCCAGATCTATCCCATGTAATGAATCGTATATTCTGGAAAAAGGTGGTTGCCTTAATCCAAACAGGTTATTAGGTGTTAGGAAAAAAGCACAAGCTAGCACACAAGAAATACATAGAGAAAATCTATACCATTGGTACATGTGGTAAGAGCACCACCTTTCCCATTGTGCCCAGTATTCTTACTGAATCCATTATAATTGTTTAATTATAATGCAGGTTTTAAAGCACCTCATAAGTAATATGGTCAAAAGATTTATCTTTCTTGGAGGAAACAGGCATAGACTGTTTGGTATGCATAGGTTTATAAAGAAGACTCTAGTTTTAAATTTTGGGAGCATGAATAACTTCTCAGGATTTTCATGGTACAATAGAAAGGAGTTTTTGATACTGGGAAAAAATCTCCTTAATCAAAATGTAATAGACATTGATTTTGTTGTGTTCCTATTTTTCTTCTCTTCCCCTGCTCCCAGTGGGCTAACTGCCATTCTTCCTTCTGCTTCAGTCTCTCTCCACAATCCTGAATTTGATGAATGGAACCTAGCACATGGATTTTGTCTTTTTATATATGTCTTGGTTGATTAGGTAGTTGTTTTTTTAATGATCCCTGAGAAAAAAGAAAATGTTGATCTCTAAATATCTAATTTACCTCTTATGGACATATTCTGTGTCAGCTCAGCTGCTCCTTCCATGTCTGGTGTATCATTAATACCTAGACCTTTCACAACAGCTGACTGGACAGAAGTGCAGTGTGTTCAACAGCTGGAGTAACAAGACCGCCTGCTCCTCCCATGCCTGCTTACCATTGCCCATGAAACATTAAGAAGACTCTATCACAAAATACGGGGAAGCCCAACTGCCTCCCCTGTGGAATGATACACAAAATAGAAGCTCTGAACAGCTGCCTTAGGGATTGTGTACTGAGGATGAAATTCTAATCTTTACATGTGTAGCTGAAGCATACAAAATTTGAGTAGACAATTTTATGATATCTGCAGCCCAGTTTTATAAATGGAGAACTGAAGTTAAATGGAAGCTATTTGAGTAAGAAAACAGAATACACCTGGAGAATTGGATTCAAGACCAGAAACTATCGTGCCAGGTCCACAGGGCAGTCTATTAAGTAACATATGTAATATCTGAAACAGGACATGCAGAATTAGATCACATGACCTCGGTTTCTGATAAATCTTTTTAATGACTTTTTATTTAATTTTATACAACCAAGAAGTTAAACATCTTAATAACAGAACAATAACCAGCCATAATTAGAGCAGTGTCCATTGAAGTAAAGTCAAAGTACAACGCTGAATTATACATTATTAGTAAAGCACAAAATCTGATTTTTTTTGGCAAAGAGAGATGTGGTGATGCAATACTAGTTACATAATCAAAAAAAGGAAACCATTTTTCCAAAACACAAGATTGGAAGTTGGCGTTGTCATTTAGGATTAGCTGCTCAGAAATTTTATCCATTATAACATCCCATATTTTTTTAATCCATTGTGCAATTGAGGGAACTCTATCAGATTTCCAATTTTGAGCAATTAAAGCTTTGACTGCATATAATAGCAGTGAAATCAGCTTTCTCCTCAGTGGTGGAATTAGAAGGTTATTCCAGAGGTTTAATAGTATAAATTCTGAGTTTAATGATATGTTATGCCCTGGAATTTTTGCAATATTGTCTGTTATCTTTTCCCAGTAAGCTTGTATTTTAACACAGGACCACCAGCAGTGGATGAAAGTGCCATTCTCCTTACAACCTTTCCAACATTTAGGATTACTGTTGGATTTGTAACGGTATAGGCTCAGAGGAGTTATGTACCATCTGTTGACTAATTTAAAGGTTTGTATTCTGATTTTAAAGACTTAGATGCATCCAGATCTGATGATCAAATTGAATTCCAATTGTTGTCACTGAGTTACAATCTGCGCTCTAAGGTTTTTGTTATGTCGTAGGCACTGTCCAAATAGTATTGTTTAACAATTTGTAAATAAATGATATCATTCCTTTGGCTGCATATTTATTTTTTTATCAAAAGGGATTCAAAGGGGGTAGGGGTCTCTATCCATTAAAGTATGGAGATTTTGTTTTGTCACCATATGATTGACCTGGTGATATTGCATCCAGGGAACACTAGTTCCAAGTTTCTCGGTTATTTGAGCTAATGTAGATATTTGCTTATTATGGATAATATCATATAATCTATAGACCCCTTTGTTTCTCCATAACATAAAAGTATTATGGGCTTTTCCTAGTACAAACCATTTCTGTCCTAAGAAGGCTTGGGCTGGAGAGATACCTGGGGCCAGTATCTTCCTAAATTTGTCCCATATGGAAAGGGTAAGTGATAAGAAAGGATTGGTTAATGTCTTTTTTGGCCTATCCTTGGGATTGTTCCATAGTATTTCTTTTAGATGGGAGAGAGATGCATAAAATTATTCTATATAGTCCCAATATTTATTGGGGTCCTCAGCAGCATAGATTAAGATATTTTTTAGTTGTGCTGCATTGAAATACATGTTCAAGTTAGGGGGGCCCACTCCCCCAACTTAGTTGGGCGTGGTATAAACAGAAAGTTTGTTCTTGGTTTCTTCTTAGACCAAATAAATTTGGTTATACTCAGGGGTCATTTCATAGAAAAAGACATGGAGGAACTCATTAGCATAACTCATTAGCATAAGCCATTAGCATAACTCATTAGCATATGCCATGACCCTTGCCAGCACCAGAAGTGCGTCATTAGCATAACTGATTTGCATATGCCGCACCCCCTGACATCATCTATCCTGGCTGTTTTGGACCCAATCTTGGCCATTCAGGGCCGAAATTGACCCAAAATGGCAAAAAGGAACTGAAAATGGCCAAAAGGGGGCCAAAAATGGTCAGGATGGGGCCACTGCTGAGTGGGAGAGTGATCCACCACCTGTCAGAGGCCCGATCTGGGCTAAAATGGCCCCCCAATGGCCAAGAGTCAGGTGAGTCCGGCCACCTGACAGGTGACCTCTTTGGGGAACTGCCGGAACTGCGTTCCAGCATGTTTCCCCTCAAAATGAGCCCTGGTTATACTTGTTTGCCAAGCTTTCAGTTCATTTTGTTTGATAGGAATTGGAAGATTTTGGAAGAAGAATAAAAATTGTGGAAGAATAATTGATTTAATCAGTGCTATTCTTTCTAGCCATGATAGGTTTATTTGTTCCCAATTTTTAGAGTGTTTTTAATTTTGTTGTATGATGGTGTATAATTGAAATCTAAAAGGTCCCTTAGCTCCAAAGGAACATTGACCCCTAAATGCCTCCATTTGCTGGTCACCTGCTTTAACTGAAAGGATTCTGAGATTATTTTGTGAATCTGAAGTTTCAGATAAATAGGATAAAGATCTGTTTTTGAATGGTTAATGGGAAACCCAGAGATGTCGGAAAAATCTTGAATGATTTTTGTTAGACCATGAAGAGAAGAAACAGGGTCACTGACATAGACAACTACATCGTCTGCAAATAAGCTCAACTTGGTAGTGACTGTGCCAATTGTGAAACTTTTTATTGTGAGCTCATTACGGATGGCTGACACTAGTGGTTCAATTGATAAGGCAAACAGGATAGGGGATGAGGGGCAACCTTTTCTTGTTCGAGTTAAGACAAGGTCCTCTGACATAAATTATTGATGTTCAATTGGGCTATTGGACGTCTATTGGGCTTCAATTGCTTTCAGGAAGTTAGGGACAAAGCCCATATGTTTCAAAACTGTTTTAGATAGGGGATTTCTAATTTGTCAAAGGCCTTTTCTGCGTCTAGTGCTAATATGACAGATTCTAATTTTGTTTGGCGGCCATAATTAATTATATTCCACAATTTCCTAATATTATCTGACAACGATCTGCCTGGCATGAATCCTGTTTGATCAGGATGGATGTAGTTTAGTATGATTTTGTTCAAGCGAGATGCAAGGATGCTAGAAAAAATTTTAGGTCATGGTTCAGAATAGAGATTGGCCTATACTACTCTGTTTTGGTGGGATCTTTACCTGGTTTTGGAAGCACTATGATCTTGGCATAACTTGGCATTATGCCTTCTAACAACACATGTGTTAACTATGGGTTGCGCCAGTTTTTCTTTGTATTGCTTGTAGAATTCTATAGGAATCCCATCCCTCCCTGAGGTTTTGTTATTTTTTAGGTTTTGAATGGCAGCCAGGACTTCCTCTGTAGTAACAGGTTGGTCCATGAAATTTAGATGGTGTTGGGAAAGTTTGTGGGTAACATTAGTATCAGATAGATTTTTTTTATATTGTTTACAACAAGGGTTCAAGATTGGTAAAGTTTTTCATAGAAATCCCTAAAGAATTGGACAATTTCTTTTGTAGTGACAACCAGTTTGCCTTGCATGTTTCTTATCTGGTGCATCATATTAGAAGAGACCCTATGTTTGGCTCTCCTATGAAACCAACAAACAGCACTGGGAGTTTTCATTAAGAATGACTGTTTCAGGAATTGTAGGCTTTTTTGAAGTTTTTTTTAAAATCCAAATTTAATACAAGAAATGATAAAACCATACAGTACAAACAAGAAAGGGATTAAAACTAAGCCATAAAAGACATTATCAAAACCACTCTTGGCAAATTGTTAAAAACCCAAGAATTACAATAAACAAGCATTTAATCTTCGTTGCATTGAGGGAGTTACTTCTTTGGTATTTAAAACATCTAAAATTGGTTTCCATATTTCATCGTATTCAAATAAAGGGACTGCCATATGCAAGTTCCCAAAAAACGGATTATGCATAATCCTACCCATCAAATATTGCTCCCAGATTTTCTGATACCATTTTTTATCAATGGGCCTTTGAGGGATTTCCAATTCCCAGCAATGACCAGATGAGCAGAGGCAACTAATATCGAGACAAGAGATCTGGTATTCCTATCTAACACAGAGTTGGGCCAAAAATCCAATAGGAAAAATTCTGGGGAGTATGGCAACAAAAGACCCATCATGTTGAATATCTCTTTGTGAACTACTCTCCAAAATTCCTGAACAAAATGGCATTCCCACCACATATGTAGGGTCGTGCCTTCCTGCTTGCAACATCTCCAACACAGAGGGCTCAACAACCTGTTCATCTGATTCAATTTATGTAGTGTTAAATACCAATTGTACAGCAGCTTGTAAAATTGGCATTTAATATTCCAACAACTAGATTTGTTGAAAGGGGAATTCCATACATGTTTCCAATCAGATTCCGAGATAACCCGTTTTAAAGAATCAGACCTTTTTTTTTGGTATGGCAGAGGGTCTTTATGTATCACCCTTAATAATAATTTGTAAAGGGTTGAGATCCTACCCTGTTTACCATCTTCCCCATTCCAAATCATTTCCTTAATAGAAGTTAGAGGCCGAAGCAAATCCTTGGACCGTTTTTTTTTTTAAATTGATGTTTTCAGTACTTCCAATTTTTTACATTCCATATTCAATTTTCCAGAATGGAAATTTTTGTTTTGAGTTCCAATATCAATTTTTGCCTATTGGATTTGAATGCAGTGGCCAATTAGATAAATTTCCCCCTGAGCACAGCTTTAAAAGCGTCCCATACTATGTCCAGAGTTACACCACAGTAATTGTTCAGTTCAAAGTATGTTTCAATTTCATTTGACAGTTCAGAGCAAATACCTTGATTCAGAAGCAAGAGCTTATTCATAGACCAATTGGGACCCTTCCCATCTGAGATCCTATTTGTGATGAGACAAGTTACAGAAGAATGGTCTGACCAATTTCTACTACCTATTTCAGATGAATAGACTTGAGGCAGTAGTGTTTTAGAAACCAAAAAAATATCTATACAGGTGTAACTGTGATGCACTTTAGAGAAGTAGGCAAATACTTTAGCACCTGGATTTAAAAATCTCCAGACGTCTACTAAATTAAAAGAGTCTAATATGTCTCTTAACTTTGATGCCTCTCCTCTTTTTCTTTTTGATTTAGTTATTTTATGAGTTCTATCTAAAGAAGAGTCAATTATATGGTTTAGGTCTCCCCCAATCAAAGCACTCCCCTTCTGGAAATTAGGAAGTTCTTCAAGTGTATTTCTTAGGAAGTTTAGCTGATTACTGTTTGGTGAATAAATTGATGCTAGAGTTAGGGGGGAGCCATCAAAGTTGCCTCTAACAAATATGTAGCATCCTTTAGGGTCAGCAAGGACCTCTGCATTATAAAAGGGTGTATTTTTAGCAATAAGTATTGCCACCCCTCTGGCCTTAGAGGTACCAAAGGCTTGAAACGAAAGAGAAAACTAGTTTGAGTTTAACACATTCTTGACTTGATATCTATAATGTGTTTCCTGCAGAAAAATGAAATGAGGACGCATCTTACTCAGCTCATTTGAAATTCTTTTGCATTTTATCAGGTTGTTAAGCTCTCTGCAATTCCAAATTATTGCTTTCCATGCCATTGCCATACTGTACACTTTTACACTTACGAGAAAGTTATTGACTTGTAGATTGGGTTCACTACCTCCAAGCTATGTACTACGGCTAACTACGGCTAACAAATAAACTATTAACTATTCAACAACTTACTCTACTACCCTAACAACCTTACGTAAAAACACTATTTATCCTTATCTAAGTTCTACCCACGTAACTACTAAACAACAAGATTCAATCTAACATACTATAAACTCCTTTGATATACAATAAACTAAAACTAGACCTCTACAGAGGTCTAAAAACGCAGGACCCTAACTATTACTAGAGGCGCAGGGATTAAACACTTTCTCCCTGACCTGTGGTTTCAAACATAAACTACGGGGAAAGTGAGCAAGGCTTATCTCTTATTATTTTTCCCCTACCTCTGTCCCTCCTTTTTGTGTCAAAGTGGAGTTTAATCATTGGGAAATACTGTCATATTAAACACAAACACAGACAGACAAACAGCAAAAAGTCTTCTGTCTTCTTTCCAGAGCAATTCAATTGAGGAGCCACTTCTCTTGCATACTAAGGGCAATTCAGTCCCGGGACAGTTGGATGTTCAAGCTCTTCAGGAGGTCGCAACCTGAGTTTAAGTCTGTCACCTGATGTGTAGAGCCATTGGAGTGCACTGATATGTTGGAAGAAGGACTAATGAAAGTGGATGCCAGCAGTCACTAGCTTTTCTTTTATTGGCTTGAGTTGCTTTCTCTTTTCCAGCATTTCCTGAGACAAATCCAGGAGAACTAGTACTTTTTTTCCTTTGTAGGTTAGTGAGTCCCTTTGACAAGCTTTTAAAAATATCTTTTCTCTAGTCCTCGAATGAATGATCTGAATCAGAACATCTCTTGGGCAGTTGGGACATGCCGAAGTTGGCGCACCAAGCCTATAGGTTTTTACAATTGCAGGAGCAACCCCATCTCCTAGGTTTAAAGTGGTTGCCAGCCAGTTAGCAATAAGGGTAGCAAAGTCAGAATTTTCCTCAATATTTTCCGGAAAACTTATTGTTTTAAATGATTTTGTCTCCATCTGTTATCCAGAGCAGCTATTTTCTCTTGCATTAACATGGTGTCTTTTTGCAAAGAGGATACATCTGCCTGCAGAATCTTGCTCAATTCCATAGCAGACTCTGCAGCTTTAGCTGCCTCCTTAAGATTTTCCGTCAGTTCTTTAATCTGCATTTGGAGAGGCTGAAGAAGTGCTGAAGTTTTAGTAGCAAAAAGAGCCTGGAGATCATTCTTCAAGTCAATTAGGTCTCTTTTGGTTAGAGGTCCTCTGAGTTGGGTGTTTTATTATCAGGTGCCATTTTAGTCTCTCCTGGGGCCTGTGCTGCCTCTGCGTGCATTTGACCTCCCAATTCTAAAAATGGCTTCAAAGACCCCAATTTTTAGCAAAGGCTTGCCTTTGCCTGTTAAGGTTTTGCCCATGGCTGGTAAGTTTTTTATTTTTTGATTTAAGTTGTCGTTAAGGTCTTGGGAGAAAGGTCTTGGGAGTGTCTTACTCAAGTGTCTGCCATCATGGCTTGTCGCTCCACCACCCCTGATAAATCTTTAAAACTAATTTTCATTCCTATCAAACATTACATTTATATATATATCCCCCACACCTTTACAATGGGATTCAAGGTAGCTCTCCCCATAAGGATATCAATCTGCTTCAAACACAGAAACTCATTTTTAGAATTATATGCTGTTACATTTACCTATAAGGGTAAAATATGATTTAACAAAAATCTGAGACTAAAGTCACCTGCACTCTTTTTTAAGTTCAAAGCAGCGGCAGGGCTTAAATTTTATTGGTGTAATGACACCAAAGGAGAGGCTTTAGCCCCCTTTCCCTGTACCATTTATTCCTGCTCCTCCAAAGCTGCTCAGTGCCCCACAGAAGAAAACAAAGAGTTCGTGTTTGTGCTCTAAAAAGCACAAACAGAAGAGCACCAATTCCTTTTTTATTAATTTTTAAGATCTTGTATTTATTACGGTTATATATATTTGTATTTCTTGATAGATCCCCCGAGGAAGCTGTTGTGAAATGCATAGGGGTTATATAAAAATTAAAGACTCTCCCCTTTGCACAATTTGACCCTTTTTTTCTTCTTCATTTTGCCATGCTTCAATTTGCTCCTTGATCTATAGTGCCATTCTAAACAGAATTACACCCAATTAATCCCATTGATTACAATAGATTTAGAAGGGTGTGACTCTGTTTAGGATAGCACTGCTACTTGTACAAGAAGGAGGGCTGCCCCGGCCAGGGTTCTGCATGAAGACAACCCTGGCTCTCAGTTCTCACAAGAGGAATGCAGAAAGTTGTGAATTGGATCCTCACTACCAGGTAGTGGCTACTTCCAGCCCCTCTGACTGCCCCACAGCTAGATACCAAGAGGTGAGCCTCCAGCCTTCAGATGTCAGCATTGCAGAGTTGACAACCAGTAGGCTGAGTCTAGAGACAAATTAACTAGGTATCTTATGATAAATTAGCTGATGAACTCGATTCAGATTCAACCAGTAATTCAAAGGACTCCACACAAGAGATAACTAATAGAATTTATTAAAGAAGTGCAAAAAGCCAATGATCAAAGATTATAGAAGAGTGCAGCAGGAGAAGCAAATAAATGAAGACTTTTTAGCTAGGCTAGCATACACTAGAAATTCCTAAGATTATTCCAGATGTTACCTTCAAACAAATAGCAAAATTCAGCAAGGTTTCCAAATCCAAGAGTCCAAAAGGCAAAACCAAAGAGACACCAGCTATAGATTCCCACATAGCATGCTCTTCAAAAATTAACCCTTCCAGCAAGAATGGACAAACAAGGAGACAAGAAAGCCCTCCAAAGAGAACCAAGGAGGAACCCAGAGAGGAACAAAGGAAAGACTAAGCAAGACACCTTTTAACTGCATGCTGCCTGCAGCATGGTGGAACAAGTTAGCTAATCAAATGGCCAGGTCTGTGAGGATAGTACTGCAGTTACTAAGCCTCACAGGTGCAGGGAAAAACTCTCCACTCACAGAAGACTTTGCATTAATTAACTGAAATGCCACAGCTGGTGTCCCGCAATGCTCCAGCCTTGAGAACTTCAAACCTCCAGAGACAGGCTCTTGTCTTATCAGTCTGAGAGCCAGCAGGACCATCCAGCTTCAGTGTTCAAAAAGAAAAAAAAACTGTCACTCTCTAATGTCAAAGAGGGGGGAGGCATAAAAAGAAAAGGCCATAAATGTATATCAATACAATAAAAGACTAATTCAAAATGATTGATCTGAACAAGAAACAAAGTGAGTTTCTTGACACTAATCTTGGCCCTTCCTTGTAGTTAATTTGAATTAAGAAACAAAACACCAGAAATCTTGATCATAAATCTTCAGCATCATGCCTATCTTAGCCCAAAGATGTGCATGTTAAAACCTATTCTAATTTTTGCATGTAATGTATTTAATTTGGATTTTATTTCTGCTTGTTAATGTGGGGTTTTTTTTAAAAAAAATGCGTGGGGTGAAATGTAGACCTCTGAGGAAAGAAGAGGGGGACCAGATGGGTGAGTGGAGTGTAATCTGATTGGACAGTAATTGTACCCTAGGGTGGAGGGACTGAACTGCAGAATGAGTGAGCGCTGAGGGAAAGTGTTCATTTTGGCCAAAGCAGGCAAATTGTGTGGAGCCTGAGAGAGCCTGCATCTGTCAGGGTATTTTTTAAAAAACAAAACATTATACGTATCTTCCAGAAACTGAACTCAAGTCTTCAGACCTGAAATATTTAAGTCCAGTCAAGTCAAGTTTATTCAAATTTAACAGCCCATAGGCAATACACTATAAAAACAAACTTTAAGAATGAAAAATCACAGTAAAACAAGTTTGCCACATCCACAATGCAGCTTTTGCAGAGGCTACCCAGAAGGAATCTTATTCTTGAACTGTCAGGAATAGACATGGGCACGATCCAAAAAAAAATACCGATTAAGCCGTTCATGGATCCGGGCCGCTGCTGAACCCAGGCCACCGATTCTAACCAATCAAGTCCCATTTCTGATCCGGAATCGGGAAGGCCAAGGCAGGAGGGCGCCCCGCTGTTTCCAGCGATATAGGAATGGTGGCTGGTGGCAGTGGCCGCCAGGCCCGGTGGGGAGGGGGAGGCGGCGATGAGCCACCTCCATTCAGGGAGGGAGAGGACATTCACACACACACACACACACACACACACACACTTAGAGTAGAGGGGAGGAGTTTTTAACCTGGCAATGAGCCACCTCCCCTCAGGGAGGTGACATTCCCAGGGCCGGATCTACGGTTGCCAGTGCCCAGGGCAACCGTAGTCAGGCTCTTGCGTGCGCATGCATGCGTGCTCCTGGGTCGCCCCCCCCCCATGCAGCAAGCCGGCTGTCCTGGTGTGCTGCAGAGCTGGCGGCAGCGCCAGTGGCTCGGCGGCTTCCCATGCCGTTCACCTGCCCCGCAAGACAAGGGGCGGCTGGCTTGCCTGCGTGTCCCTTGTCCTGGGGAAAGACGAACGGTGCAGGCTGCCTCCCAGCCTCCCACGCTGCCTTTTGCCTTTCCTTTGTGCCCATGGCTTCAGAACACCCCCTTTCCCCTCTCTCCCCTTGGTTGCTGCTCCGTGGTTGGAAGGAATCCTGCTAATCAAGGAAAGCTGGGCTTCCATTAGGTTTTCTAGGGTGACAGAAGGAGGGCAAACACAGCTCATTCCCCTGGCTTCGTTGCCCCGGGAATAAATTACTGGCGCAAGGGTGTCTGCAATTCCAAACAGAAACCAATATATCCAATCAAGTCCCGAACAAGCAAACCCCCGACTGCTGGATCGGTTGCCGTGGATGGAACCGATTACCTGAGTCACGATGGCGCAAACACCAAAATCGGGGTTTTTTTGAAATTGTAATTCAGATCGTGCCCGGCTGTTGCATACTTGGACAGTAGAAAAGGGTATGGGACAAAGGACCACTGCAAAAGGACAGTCACAGAAGTGCTGATCTGGAGGGGTCTTAAGGAAATGGCCCTTCATCTGGGCTGTTGGCAGCTCATTGCAATGTGTGATCACATATGACACCTTGATTTTAGAACTGCAAGCATATTAAGATAGTGAGGCAAATCAAACTGGGTAAAGTACTTAATTCCCAAATGGAGTGAGGGGCATTTTCGTGCAGCCTCTTTTTGGAGGGAGTCCCAGTTCTGTTTAAGCAGCTTCTCTATAAGTAATGCTTGTATTATTTCACTTAGATTCCTTCCATATCCACAGTTCTATTCCAACTTTGATCAACTGTACTCTTGGATTGCCCACCTGATAAAAACTGGGAGATTTTCAGAATTTAGCAAACCTGAAATATTTTAAATCACTACATTCAATTCTTTCATCTTTTCTCCCATTTTAGAGTTCATTACAGTGCAACTCTACACAGAGGTACACCTTTCTAAATGTATAGCTATAGAAGGATGCAACTCTATTTAGGATTACCCTGTCAGACTCTTTTTAAATATATAAGCATCTAAATGTTTCAGAAACCAGCACTATATGCCATTTCTTATTTCAAATAACTAGTAAAAATAGGAAAGGAACAATGAACAGCAGGTGGAGGAAGCTCATCCAAGTCTCCTTTCAAGAGACTTCTCAATCTAACCTGAAAGATTTCCAAACATATGGCAAAAGAAACAGTGGCTTATTTGAGATTAAGGATGCCACAATTAACCATGATGTTCTGCTCCCTGTGTGATATTCATATATTTACTAGTCAAGTTAAGTGTTCCAGACAGCCAACAGCAACATAATTGTCTCAAGCAGGAAGTGTTAATCTTTGAGAAGGCAGAAATATTTCATCAAAATAAATGGGAAGGATTTGCACATCCCTTCTGAAGACAGTTTATGGTCCTACAGGCAATGCAATGTACCAAGGCTTTTATCTTGGAAAACCTTTTTGACTCCCTAGCAATAATTTGTTTGTTGCTGAGTTCTGCAAGAGAACTTTGTTGTTAGATTTTTTTGGATGGTGAAGAAAGATAGAGCCAAGATCAGACCATTGCACCCATCCTAAAGGCTAGAAATTTGCAGCCCCTAAATAGGTTTGCCAACCTCCATGTGGGGCATGGAAGTTCTGCTATGTGATTTCTAGTCTTCTGAGGCCACTCCCCCTGGAGGAAGAGGCAGCACTGGAAGGTGGACTGTATTGTGTTGGTCTTCCTCTCATCCCCAGACTCTGCCCTCCCTAGGCACTGTTTCCAAATCTCCATGAATTTCCCAACCCAGAGCTGCTATCCCTGTCCTAACACTGGAACATAACATATCTTGAACAAAATGTGTGGTCACTAAAGACCAGCTAAAATAAGCAACGGGGTTGGTCTGACAATTTGAGAGACAATGTATGGATGCAGCACAAATATATAGGTATCTTCCACATAGTTTCTATTGCCACTGTGGCTGCCAATTCAGTTCCGTGGCAACAGGCTTCCTGATGTGGGTTCCCCCACACTTTCTCTGCCCTATTGCTGCTACGACCTTCCTTATGGTTCTTTTTTTAAGTTCTGAAATAGCTAGATCGCTACAATGTTATAATGTTACATCAGTTTACTATGTAGGTCTTCTGATTTCCCAGCTTTCATTTTTTTAAAGGAAGTCTCTAGCCCTTTTTGTTGCTGAGATACACTTCTCTTCTTTTAAAAAATTTGGGGGTTCAGATAACTTTGTGGATAAATTTTTATAACCATATAATGCTATAGCAATCTAGCATTATCATTTAAAAATCCCTCTGTAGCCCATGGGAGTAAATGATGACTGGGGCGGAACAGGGCTAAGGAAATGGCACCAAAGTGGTGACATCTTTTGAAGCACAGAATCCGTTCTACACAGGAGGCAAATGTACTTCAGCTTTCTAATAGGAGGAAACATCAGGTAACAGGTAGTTTGAGAATGCCAGAAGAAAGCACAAAGAAACTGCTGAAAGTAAGCGGATGAACAACAAAGCTGGGTGCAGCTGGGAGCTCATACTGGAGCAAAAATCACCATAACATTAGGGGTGGGGGAACATCCTGATTTTCACAGTAAGTTCATATGACATTTTTAAAACTTAGGTCAGATATTTTTAATATCAAAAGTAAAGCTAGTAATGGGAAATCAATCCTGAAGTTGTTTTTATTTGCTTCGATGGGAGACACATTTTGGGGTATAATTTCACCCCTGCCATATGCACACATATGGCGGATGAAATGTTCAATAACTGCAGCCCATACAAGGGGTCTTCCCTTCCAAATTGAGGCAGATATCCTCTTTCTACAAGCAATTAAAATTCTTGCAAAGCAGGAATGGAGAGATGTGAATTGGCATGTGCATGATCTTTTCCCTCCTTCCCCTCTTGCCTTACCTTGCTGCCAATGAATTTTATCAGGGGAAAGGTGTAGTTGATCTTGCATAAAGTTACAGATCTTGGGAGATCTCAGATCCTGAATCACCAGTTGTCTGTCACACAGGGAGATGATAGATGATCTAATCCTTACTCATCACTGATTTGTCACATTTATCCAGTTTGTCATCTTTGCTGAGAAGTTGATGCTTAGTCTCTGAATCTATTTGATTCTATTTGCATAGATTCCCTTGAAAAAAAGATGAACTTATACAGAATCAGAAAAGCCTTCACAGGCCATTAAGATAGTGCAGAAAATGAAAATGCCAAGTACAAAAATGCCAGTTGGGACAATCTTACTCCCATCTTACTCCCATATACTAATGCTATTGAGTCATTCCCCCTGCTGTTTCAGCATCTACCTTACTGTTTCCCAGAAGAAGACAGATTCTCATACACCAAAATAGTAATCAGATCTGAAGTCTTCCAAAGACTCTTGGACATTTGAAATAATTTTGATTGGATTAGGAACTTTTCTGGTATTTTTAACGGGATGTTGTTCTGATTTGATTTTCATGAGTATATTTCTATCTATACAATATGATTTTTTTTTCCTGGACCATATGACTGTATACCTCCAGGAGCCTGAACTTCCAGAGAGGGAGGGAGGGAGAAGAACAACCACTTGCTTTGCCTGTGAGAGAGAAGCCAGCCTCTCAGCCCTGCCCTTCTCTGTGCCTGAGGTACTTTAAGAACATTGCCTTCAGGAGCCTGAGCTGCCAGAGAGGGAAGGAGGGAGAAGAGCAAACATCTGCCTTGCCTATGAGAGAGAAGCTAGCCTGAAATGAACTTTAAAGCTACAGGGAATCATTAGCTACTATGGATGTGGGGAGGGCAACCGGGACAGGGACAGGAATCCCAGTCCTCTGGGGACAGGGGAGGTATGGCGGTGGGACCCGGTCAAAGTGGAGAAGGCCACGGAGATATGGAAAGGTGTCCTTCTAACCTATGTCCCATCCTGAGACACTCTGGTGTTGGAGCTAAGAAAAAAAACCCTCCAACACTGATGTTGTGCAATGCCAGGTCCATAAATAATAAGACCAGAACTCTGCATGATACTTTTGCAGTGGCTAATATGGATCTGGTATGCGTGGCTGAGACCTGGGTGACGGAGGGTGAAATAGTTGCCTTGGGTGAGTTGACCCCCCTGGGATACTCAGTCCTTCATCAGTCGTGAACAGGGTGTCGGGGGAGGGGTGGCAATTCTCATCCGAGAGGGTTTCTCCTTCAGACAGCTTCCCATCCCGGAGATCTCTGGCACTGATTGTGTGGGACTGGTGTGGAATGCCAAGGAAAGTTTGGCTGTCTGTCTGGTGTACTGACCGTCTAGCGCACCAGCAGACATCCTGCCGTGCCTGTTGGAGGTAGAGGTTGGGTGGGCCTTGGAGTACCTCAGGCTGATAGTGCTGGGGAACTTCAACACCCAAGTGGATGATTCCTCTGTACAGGCTGTGGATCTGGTGTCGGCCATGGCAACACTGGGGCTCTCCCAGTTTGTATCGGCACCCACACATAAAGCGGGCCACACGCTAAATTTGATCTTCGGGATGGGATTGGATGTGGTTCTGGATAGAATAGAGTTACTGCCATGGTCAGACCATGTGGTTCTGGAGGCTTGGCTGGGTATGTCACCCCCCTCCCAACCCCACAAGGGCAGTGAGCAAATTTATGTTCGACTGCAGAGAGTCATGGATCCAATTGGTTTCCAGAATGCTCTGCGGGAACCAATGCTCCATGGCGGTTCATTGGATGAGCTGGTGGAGGACTGGCAGGTCCAGCTCTCTGAAGCCATCGATGAAATTGTCCCCCATCATTCTCCTCGTTCCCAAAATCGCCGAGCACCTTGGTATACAGAGGAGCTACAGCAACAGAAATGGGAACTAAGACGAGCGTGTGTGGCGGCGATCTCGTGACGAAGAAGCAAGAACATCTTATAGGTTGTTTATGGAATCCTGAGATGGCAGTGAAAGCTGTGAAGAAAAAGTATTATGCAGCTTCCATTGCGCCAGCTAGCTCTTGCCTGGCTAAATTGTTTAATGTGGTGCGTTCACTGGTCTCCCATTCAGGTGGAGACCATCAAAATTTGAATTCGGTGATAAGCTGTGAGGCTTTTGTGAGCTTATTTGCTGATAAAATTCTGTCTCTCCGCCATGACCTACCAGCCACAGTTGATACAGTATGTGAACTAGAGGTCCCTTGGCTGTCTTCAGAGCAGATATTTGATCATTTCAGCCCTCTTTCTGGGGAGGAGGTGGACAGGATTCTGCAGGTGGTGAGGCTTACCACATGCCTCCTGGACCTGTGTCCGTCATGGCTGGTAAAAGCCAGTGTTGATGGATTACGGGGTTCCTTGGAGGCGATTGTAAACTTGTCCTTTCAGTCCTGGCCCCAGACTGGTGGAACACTATGTCCAATGAGACCAGGACCCAGAGATACTTGTTAGCTTTTCACTGGGCCTGTAAGACAGAGCTGTTCCGCCAGGCATTTGGTTGATGCGAGGCGGTGCCCCCTAGCCAGGGGAGTACAACATATGTCCTCCTTACTAGTGATACCTCCATCTCTCATATTTCCCTGCCAAAATGCTTCGATGATGGCTAAAAAGGTGGTCATCTAGATTATGTGCCACTGTGTTTTATATATATATATATATATATATATATATATATATATACACACACACACACACAGACATATGTGTGTATATATATATATGTGTGTATTTTAATCTGTGTATTTAAGATGTTTTATGGTTTTCAATTGTATATACTGTGAAATATTATTTTAAACTTGGTTGTAATCTGCCCTGAACCTGCTGATGCAGGGAGGGCAGAATATAAATTGAATTAAATAAATAAATAAATAAATAAATAAATAAATAAATATACTTCAAATAAGCACTTTCATGACTGAATGCTCCTCACTACCACCCAGAAGTTCCTGACACTTGTCAGGCTGGTCTTCTCTGTGCTGCTCTATTTTTCTGCGCAGGGAGTGATTTTTGTATCTCTGTGGGGGATACATATAATAATGCAATTCCACATCTAAGCCTCAGTTTCTCTGTGTGCAGTATAATCTTTCACACACAATCCTATCTCATAACCTCATTAGTAATAAAAGAAAAATGACTTATTGATGAAAATACATAAGTAAACTTTATCATAACTATTGACTTATAACTGGGCTGAACTCTCCAGGACTCCTGAGCTCTAGAAAAGTTTACTAATTTTGTCTTCCGTATTTGGGCTCTCTCCATAGCTACAGTTTGACTAGTATAGTCCTAGAAAAGATAGAAAACATGATCCAGCTGCAATTGTAGACTGTGGAATTTGGGGGTGCTGTCTGAGGATTCTACTGAGAAATTACAAGATAAACACATCTATGGAAGAAAAAGTACATCCCACATGGTGTGCCAGTTCTGAAAATATATCCATTAATGCAACAATAAAGCTCCAGACTTGGTACAATAAAGGTTCTGGTGATCTACTGCCATCATCCTTTTGTACTTTTATACTAGAAATTCCTAATTGAGGAATATGTTAAACAAAAAACCCTTTTCACTATCTGGCAGACCCCCAAATTAAGTGTCATGTGCTGCAAATGTTTATAGTTTTGTTCCAGAAATATTGACAGAGTATATTGACAGACAAGCAAGTGTTTGACTTTAGGGATATGGAGAAGAATTTGTAAGTCTAAGATTTTTTTTGCCATATATATTTTAATAGCTGCTATCCCCATAGGTTTAATACATAAATTTCAATATTACTTTAGTGATAAATAAAATAAGTATGAGTACCAAAGACAAAAAAGTCACACTAACCTTGAGTTTCATAATGAGATTTTTAATAAGTGCCCCCTATCTGACTTTTGCCTGTTTCATCTCTGTTATACAAAGGGTATGACAAGAATTTCATAAGAACAGCAGTCATTCCACAACCAGCTCTGAGATGACAGTTACCAAAGCCTTCCTCTCTTTGACAGTTTTACTACTCAAAAGAAACTGAGCAGCTGGATATTAAAGATGATGAATCATACAGTGGGGAAAAACACATAAATGATAGAGTTAAATAGGAGAGTGAAGCAACACTAGTAATAACCTTGTGTTAGAGGGATTAACAATATGAGGATATTGAAGAGATGCAGGAAAATTTGCCCATGGCCACTGGATGACTTGCATTGATCGGGGCAATAATGAAAAGGGAAGACAGGGTCAAGCATCTTAAAAGTTCTCGTATGTCTAAGAAAAATATACTGTTTTCAATAGTTGCGATCACTTGTGAGCCAAGATTTGCTTGTTTTGAGCACTGTCCAGAGCCTCTTTGTGGTTGTGCAGTAGCTATGGAGTTGGAGTTTCATTTACTTCTGTTGTGAGACCAAATTAGAACCTACAAATCAACTTTCATGGTTGGATCAGGTAATTAAAATGATACCAGGAGTGCTGAAAAGTTTTGACTCCCATGTGTCATAATGCACATGTAAAAATTGCTGCAAATCCAGACATATTGGCAATGATGAATTTTGATGCATGTCCAACCAAATCTCTGTGTGCCCTATACCAAATGGTAAGGCTTTTTTTAAAAAAAATGCTCATTGTTTATATATGACTGACTTTTTTCATTCTTTCATTTAAACTGGCAGCACAGCATGATAAGACAGTGGTGATGTGTAGAGGGATTAAGAAGGGAGGGTTAATGTGCAAGGTGTATAACTGTTGTGTGTGGAAAGTAACTTGGTGAACAGGCTTGAGATGATTACAGACAAACTGAACTGCTTGCTAAACTATCAGCTCCCTGCTCACAGTGTCTGAGTGGGATGTGAGCCAAACTGGTAGGTGCTGAAGTATATCTACCAAGTACAGGCAAATAGGTGAACTCAGAGAGATTAGGGCTTCCCTGATCAAATACACAGTGCCAGTAAAGTACATTCACTGATTTTTACAAGGATCAGCCATCCAACACGTTGTAATCTTGAGCCATTGGTAGACTTCTGGAAGACCAACATTCCATAGGCTGGATATTATATTGGCTGCCAGTTGTCTATCTGCAGTTTAAAGTATAGTGTCCCACATGAGGAAAACAAGACAAAGATGCAGCACTTCAGCTGTGCTGACAGGCCAAGAGCTAAATTGAGAAAAATCTCAGATAGAATGCTCAAGCCTAGAAGTCACAATTTGCAATGAAAATGTACTATTGAAACTAAAGTTCATAGTTTTACCACTGCTCCCATTTAAGAAAACATTGTACTCAATAGTTTTAAAAATCACAAATGGGAAAAGATGTTTCCAAAAGGTTGAGGAAGGATGTCACATATAAACTAACCAATTAAGGGAAATACAATGTAATTATTTCTCAAAAGGTTGTGCAAAAAACCCACATCTTCATGTCTATCAGCATTTCTGCCTGTGTCTTATGTTTTTACATTGACAGTTTGCTTGAGGCTCATACTTGATATCCAAAAATATGAATGAAAATAGAGTCTCTTTCATAGATACATGACTCCTGCTAAAAATACTGAAGGAGAAAAACAGGACAGACCTGCAATGTCCACATCACCATGTGAACTCAGGAAATTAAGTATGTAGGTTTTGTTGATCTAATCTTTGTTTTGAGTGAACAAGAAGACAAGTGAAAAACTCTTTCCATTCCTCATATCAGGCATTTGGTTTCAATCAGTACATGTCAGCGAAAAAGAATTTAAATTCTAAAGCGTCTCACTATCTTGAAATATCTTTTCATGTCCACAAAGCTCTATGGGAATAGCAGAATGATATGCTTAGGAGAGAAGAAACCTCAAGGTTTCAGTTTATGAATGAATTATTCCTTTCTGCACTTTTAACACACTTTGACCTACTTAAAAACTCTTTTCAGAGTGATATCCCCCAGTTAAAGCCAACTGGTTTTACCACCTCTGAAAATATATTAGTCATGCTGTTGTAGAAAAACATGTTTTTCATAGCAGATTTTTAAAAGGGTTTTGCTGACAACTTAGTACTGACAACTTAGTACTTAGATGCAGGACATATGTAAATGACAGTGTGACGCAATGCTTTCACTTGGTCCCTTATTTATCACATTATGATCCCCAGAGTTCTTCACAGCAAGCTCTATATTTGTAGTGAGAGTTCTGAGTAGTGATGGGCAAATTCCATTCAGGTGAATTCAAAATGAAGTTGGTCATTCTGAGCATAACCTTGCTCTCTCCATCCTTACCCATTGTCTCATAATGTAAGAAGAGGTTCTACACATCCTCAAAATGTATTTCTTTTCTTCCAGGCTCCAGGACTGCACTTGATTTGTTGCTGTTCTCTGCAGTATTAAGATTTAATCTTTGGGGATGCTTCCTTAGTTAATTGGAGCAGCACGTTCTGTCCAGTATTTAGGCTAATAATACAGTTAAACTGAAAACACATTATGTATATGTACAGAATCTTCTTTTGCATTCCAACTGATGAAGAAACTCTCAGGATATTTGTTCTATTTATAATACATCTAAGCATTACAAGCTATACAAATTAGTATTCAAAACAAGATGACTATGAACTATGGCCACAGAACTATTTTATAGATGTGCTTTATTTATTTAAATATTTTACCCCTCCTTTATTCTTGGCTCAAGATGGCTTACAGTAATAAATAAAGCATTGCAAGATAAAATAAAAATAAAATAACAAACCCCAATACCTTCTCCAATATGTGGCAGTTTTGCACACATTCCACACACTGAAATGTGCAAAATGTTTGTGTAGAAAGAGGTCAAGTTTTGTGAAAATACTAGCAAACTATATGATTGCATAGAAAGAGATTTCCCAGCTGAAGTGATGAAATCAAATATCAAATTTGAAAAAATGCAACAGTGAAACAGGGAGTGGGGAGGACAAACAAACTGAGATCATTACATTTAATTCTGAATATTTCCAAATGGCTAGTTATTGTTGCAGAACAAGAAGTCCTGCCTTGATGTTTGTTAGGAAGATATGCTGCATTAACTTCTGTTTTTCAAATTCAATGTTGTTTGGGTCTGAAGTTTATTATATTATATTATATTATATTATATTATATTATATTATATTATATTATATTATATTATATTATATTATATTATATTATATTATATTATATTATATTATATTATATTATATTATATTATATTATATTATATTATATTATATTATATTATGAACTTTTGACCAAAATTGAAGGTGAGAGACTCCAATAAATGTATCCCATATGTTTGTACTGAAGACTAGACTATTAAACATTATCTTTACATGTCCTGAGAGTTAACAGCCACACTTAAATTAACATAGATGAAACAGCTCGAAAGGCCAATTGACATTTTGTTAATATATCATATAATGGGTGGAAATGTGAGATGTTCACCTTTATAAACATTTGGGCAAGTCATCTGTCAAGGAGGAGCTGGGGATGCAGTTGGCTCACCATCTGAAGGCAATGAGTTTATTCCAGCATCACTGATTGAATTGGTGGTTTGGGACTGATTAGCCTGGGCAATACATTTGCAGACAGAATGAAATAAGTGATTTGTGACTTAGGCAAAGAGAAGGACATCAATAATGTAATTCCCTGCAGCTAAAGAAAATTCAAGTACAGAGAACTTATTCCAGACGTATTCTACAGGCTCATCCAATGAGTTGGAACCATTACTAATCTTGCCTTGCCCTGTATTTCAGGACAGCATTTTTATGGAAAAAGAAAGACAGTCGAAGGTTATGCACACAAATTGCCACTGCAGTCACAGGAAAATGCAAGTCAAGATTGTTGCTAAAACTGAGATAATATATGAAGCCATTCTAGGAGGTTTTTTCTAGGTAAGAAATATGCCAATTTTGGAATGCAAGACAGCAACTTCATAGATTGCTAATGTCTAAGTACATCTCTGAAATGGGATAAAAGGTGAAAAAGGCAGTGATAAGCAAGAAGACATGTTAATTAATGGTATGCCGTCTTTGGGATACATTGCTTTTCTGCATCAGCGTCATAAATAATTGAGTAGCCTCTTGAGGCAATCATCCAAAGACTGTTTTAAACAACAGCAATTTTAAAAAGAGAGACAGAAAATAAATCTATGGTGTAACTGAAATAGGGTGGCACATATTATATACAATACAGATGAGTCCTGTACAGATAATAAGAAAACCAAAGATAAACAATGTAGGAAGTTTGAGGAACAGGATGCACCTCTACAGTTACTGGCTCTTTTGTACCTGCATGGTAAGAAGAAACACCAGTCAGCAGCCTAGGGGCCAAGCTACAAGTGACGAATGACACTTGAACGGCAAGTGTATTTCTCCCTGTTCACTTGCACTCCACTCACTCCACTTGCTGTTCAAGTGTCATTCATCACTTGTAGCTTGGCCCTAAGACTCTGTAGATGAGTCTGTGCTCTGTCCATTTCTTCTCTTTTTCTTGCTGGTAAACTCTAATGCCTGAGCTGGCCCAGAAGCATGAGCCAAAGAAGCGCAAGCCAAAGGACTCTGCCTGGAACCTGAGTATAAGCCTGTCAGTTGTGGTTAAAAGGTTACATTGAGGCTTAAATGCTGAGAAATGCTGTCTGGAGAAAAAGGAATCCATTCTACACTCGTGTTTGGTTAACTAAGGCTCAGTTCAACATGTTAACTCACAGTGGGGAAAATGTATAACCAGGGGTCATTTCGTAAAAAAGAGCTGGAGGCACTCATTGGCATAACTCATTAGCATATGCCACACCTCTTGCCATCACCGGAAGTGTGTCCTTAGTATGACCGATTTGCATATGCCACACCCCCTGACATCACCTATTCTGCCTATTTTGGACCCAATCCTGGCAATTCAGGGCCAAAATTGGGCCCAAAATGACAAAAAGGGGCTGAAAATGGCTGAAAAGGGGCCCAAAATGGTCAGGATTGGGGCGCTGATGAGCGGGAGAGTGATCCACTACCCATCAGACACACCCGATCCAGGCTGAAACGGGCCCCAAATGGCCGAAAGGTGGCCGGGTCCACCTGCCATGTGACCTCTTTGGGGAACTGCCAGAACTGCGTTCCTGTGTTCCCCCTTGAAATGAGCCCTGTGTTTAACCCTGGGGGGGATACAGTTGAGACCTAATTGTGCATTCCATTCTGATTATTCCACACTGAACATTTACTGTTACACCTCATTTTCTGTATATAAATGTTTGTTGTTCAGTTCCATCTACATCTTGTCTGTTCGGTAAAAATAGCTGTGTGGAAGAGGTTATACTCACCTCACAATTAACTACCATATTATTCTATTAGAGTCACAAATAGGAAACCTTTAGGGAACACAGCGTTTACATGCTACCAACCAGTTAAATAAAACTTTTGCCTCCCCTTTACTGACTGGGCATCTGAGAAGATTTACACAAATAAAATAAGAAGCTAGAGTATAGGATTTGAAGAGCCATAAAACCAGAGGGTAGTTACTTCAGAAGTCTCCCTTGTCTTTTACTCTTCTCCTCCTCTCATCCCCTCCTGGCTGTTGCCACAAGAGAAACTAAAGGAGGACTCTGATGGGGAGAAGATGAGCCATCCTTTTCTGAGAGGATCTTCCCTGTCTTCTACTAGAACATAATAAAAGCAATAACCTCAAAAACTTTCATAGAAAATCCGGTAATCCTATTACAGTTAAATCTCTCCTGCTGCTCTTGCTATTTCTACACTTTCTATGGGGCAGTTTCAAGGAAAATCGCACAGAGAGAACAACAGCTTAGTGGCCACACCAGTTACCAATCTGAAAAACCACACAGTATGTTCAATAATAAACAGAAAATACAAAGGGCCTTCTTTCCTCCTCCCTCCCTCCCCCCTCTCTCACACACAAACACATATATACATTTGACATAAATATAAATTTCCCTGAACTAAAAATTTATTATGTCTTGGCTCACATTATTGAGTTAAAGGACTGGATACACACAGGTGACAGAGAGGGGAAATCAGAGGGCTTAGGAAGTGCCCCACTACCAACAAAGTAGAAAATAATTCAGACTGACCTTTCATTCCAAATCCTTCCCCAAATGAAACTACTGATTGGATGTGCCTGCTGGCTTCCAGTCTCAGCAGTACTGGCAGTAGATTCATGCAACTACCTTTTAGTTTCATTTGCAGATTTGTCTTTTTTCCATTCAGGAGATTATTATGGGCCTGGATCTGAATTGTAAATTAATATTATTATAAAATACATGATACATATTTTTGGAGTTCTTGTAACAATACCTCTCCCTCGATGATGTGCAGAAGATGCAATCACTTGTACCCCGCAAAAAACTGTGGTTAGAGCAGAGTTTGCAGAATGGGACTTTTCTACTCTCCCTTCTGCTGTAGTCCAGCCCCTTCTATAATTTTGAAAAAAATAGTGTGACGTCAGTGCATACATCATTCCAATTTCACTGTGAACAGACATGCAGATAAGCCTGCAATGAAAAAATAGCCATAATTATGCTCACAAAACGCCATTTATCCCTGGCACACTTGGAGTTACTATACAGCTCCATATGCTGTTGATGAGATTCTTTTGTCTTTGTTTTTGAAATGTGACATCTCAAAAGCAGCATTGGAGAAGGACAGAAAGGAAACAAGAATTCAGGAAAGCAAGATGAAACAAGACAATATTTCTACTTATGTGACCTAAACATAAAGCAAAATCTGGTATCCAAACATTCCCCTGGTATGTTAAGTTCCAGTGTTAATCATTTGCATTAATATTAATAAAGTGGAGAAAAGGGATGACTTCACAGGAACTGCTTGAAGAGATTTCCCCTCCAGAAAAGTCTTCAGTGTCTTCTTGTGCTTCTAGAAAGCTTTCCTTCTAGCTGTAACTAGAGAAATTGTTTTAGATATTGTATGGTTTTGGTTCAGTTTCAGGATATCATGCTGAATGAACTGGTACAAAATGTGAAATTGGTGTAATAAGTATACTTTTTCATTCCTCATCATTCAAGCTGATAAGTCCTAATACATTTTGCACCAACTTGGCCTGAGGCACTTACCGTACAATTTATATCTCATGATTTAAACTAGACTGCATTCAAAACAAATGTCTCAATTTTGCAAATAACAAGACCAATGTTTCTTTTCCTCCACCACAGAAAATTCTGTCTGCTCTACAGTGATTACTGAAAGCAGAAATGGGCAACTTGTTTAGCACAGAGGCTTAAAAACTAGAATCTTGTCAGGAATCAGGCAGTTACAGTTAAGTATATGGTAATCCTTAAAAGCCATGAGATTTAAAATGGACTGTATCTATTTCAAGACTAGTCAGAAAGAAGATGTCTGGTGAACATTGGTTGAGGAGCAGTGCTTTGTGATGAGAGTACAGCTAAACTTATTTTTCCATATTACAGAGCTGCAGGGCTCATTTTGAGGGGGAATGCTCTGGAATGCCGTTCCGGCAGTTCTACCAACAGGTCATGTGTCAGGTGCCCACGCCCACCTGACTTTCCGCCATTTGGGGCCGTTTCAGCCTCGATTGGGGCTGAAATGGCCTGGATCGGGGCCAAATGGCTGGGATCAGGTCAGTGCTGGGCAGGGGACCCTGGCATCGACCCAATCCTGGACGTTTCAGCCCCGATCCAGGCCCAAAAGGGCCCAAAATGGCCACTTTTGGCCCATTGCTGCTGGGATCAGGGCTGGGACAGCCAGTACTGGGTTGGTGCCGGGTGGAGGAACCCTCCCCTGCCCAGCACTAACCTGGACCGGGCCCAAACAGGCCCCAAATGTCCATTTTTGGCCTTTTGTGGCCTGTTTCAGCTGGGATCAGGGCCATAACCACTAGGATTGGGTCGGTACCTGGTGGGGGACCCCTCCCCTGCCCGGCACTGACCCAATCTGGGCCATTTTGGACCCAATCCAGGCCAAAATGTGCCCAAAATGGCCATTTTGAGCCATTTTGGGCCCTTTTCGGCCTGGATTGGAGCCAAAACGGCCCTGATCAGGCCACTGCCAGGTGGGGGAACACTCTTCTGTCTGGCAGCAGCCGAATCCTGGCCATTTCAGGCCTGATCAAATCAATTATGCTAATGACACACTTCCAGTGATGTCAAGGGGCATGGCATATGCTCATGAGTTATGCTAATGCGTCCCTGCAGCTCTTTTTCTATGAAGTGACCCCTGCAGAACTGAATTATAGTCTTTACTGCAGTATGCCATCTTTCTCTCAGGTCATGTGGCAAGCTCAAAAATCATTGTACTAACTGCACCATAATATTCCAGCACAACAAATTACCATATAATAGTCAGGGGACATTAGCAGATTTTTTTTTAAGTTACTGAGAGAGTTCCTAGCAGGTAGCTGCCCTGGAGAGCCATTGGTGACCAGGAGCAAGCCAAATGAAGTCCCAGTAATACTGTCTACACTATAAAGGCCGCTTCGGTTAAACTTGTCCAGTAGCAATGGTAACGGGTGTAGGCTTACCCACTGCCTCCCCTTGTGCCATTCCTAGTGGCTGCTACTTAATTTGGGTCACTCTTGAGCTATTTTAACCTCCCAATCTGCTCTGCAGTGGGAGTGTAGGGTCAAGTTGTTTTCCTTATTCATTTTGATATTATCCTTTTTCAAATAATTATTTATAAATATTAGCATTGCTAGGAACAATGCAAACATTAAAATTAAAACAGCCTGTCCACAGGCTTATAATCTGAAGGTAGACTAGAGCATCAAAAAAAATCATTATCACCTGATATTTCCTTTGTGGCTTTTCTGAGGACCATTATGCTCCTCAGGTGGTCAACAGGGATATCTCTCTTATTTTCTGCCTTATTTTTTCATATATCTCCTGGTGGTCATAAGAGAAAGTACAAAATATCTTCAATCAACCCCACCTACAGTAAAGCTTAAAGAAAATAAGCTCTGTCCCTCTGCATCAACCAGTCAATTTGAGGTTCACCATCACCAGTAAGATAATGTCTTAATTCTATATAGTTCAGAATCTTGCTCAATGTGAGACATTTGCAAGCTGTATCAGATACCCTGTCTTGACATTCAAGTAAATACCCAAGGCACTTCTATTGAAAGCACTGAAACACAAAACCAAATATTTTTGGTGAGATACAACTTACTGTAAATCTCTGCTTTAGAAGCTGACTCAAATCCTACAACAGAGAACAAGAACGCATTATATCAGGAACAATGAGATCAAATTCCTAGCATCTAATTCTCAAGGACTTATATCTGAGACTGTGAAGAGAATAAGAAGGGGAAGAGGAGATAGAGAATAAAAGTATCTCTGATATGAGTGCAGCCTGAATCCCTGTCCTCTCTCGACACAAAGTCTAGAATGTGGAAGGCTAATGTGGTGTCCAAGTTGATATGGGCTGTTTCCATATGCTGTTATGGTTTGGCTTCCGTTTGTTCAGCGTCCTTTACCCAGCACAGGAAAGAGTGGGAAATCCCATTCTCACAAAAGACGCTGAACAAACGAAAGTGAAACTGCCTGCTTCCTCTTTGAAATTGGAGGCCTCTGGAATCTGTGAAAAAAAATGCCAACATTCAGTAAGTAGCCCATCGCTTTAACAGCATGTGGAGACAGCCATTATCTCTTTCTCATTCCAATAAATAAAACCCCTTTGGTATTAAGAAGGGATAAGATTAAAGGGCAATGGTTGTTGTGGGTTTTCCGGGCTGTATTGCCGTGGTCTTGGCATTGTAGTTCCTGACGTTTCGCCAGCAGCTGTGGCTGGCATCTTCAGAGGTGTAGCACCAAAAGACAGAGATCTCTCAGTGATCTCTCTTTTAGTGCTACACCTCCGGTTTGGGATTCATGGAGGTCTAACGCAGCTCCACTTGCGGAGCTGACCGGACTGCCGTTTTAACCGGCCGGTGGGGTGAAAATAGCCCGCGGCCGACTGCTCTCAGGCGGGGAGCAGGCAAAGAACGCTCAAGACCCTAGGGTGAGTTAGATCTCGGACGAGGGGGGGCTCTACACAACGGGTCCCCTCCCGATCCTTGAGGTCCCACCTTGCGACGGGTCGGCTATAATCTCTGCGGCAGTTTTGGGGCCAATTCGGCTGGCACAAGACCTACATACCCAAGCTTCGATTGGGGGAAGAAGCTGAGAGGAGAATTTAAAATCGAAACAGCGATTACAACCCGAGAAAAGTGAAGAGAAGGTAAAGATCATTATCTTCTGATACGGGACAGATTGATAAAAACAGAGAGGAAAAAAAGTAGATTTTTAAACTGCAACAGACTAGCGAAAAGGAGGGGAAGACTCGGCAGGAATTGTATTTGAAAAGAGACTAAGTTTAAAGAAGTTATTAAAGAAATCGGACTATTGTTTTGAATACCTGTGGCTTTGGAGCTGTGAGAAAAAGACACCATCACGAGATCTGCTGTGGGAAGACGGGAGACAGGAAGTGCGTAATAACAATAGAGCGGCTGGAGAGAAGCGGCCCTTGCTGGAGGGCAGGAAGTAGGGAATCGCCATTTTTGAAAGGGGAAGGGTCGCGGCTTCAGCGGAAAAGGAAGTAGGCCATCTTGGATTACAAAATCATAGAGAAACCATAGAGAAAAGACGCCCGACATTTTGGACTCTTTAAAATTTAATTTTTGCAAGAAGACCGGGACATTTAAAACAGAAAAACGTTAAATTTTACGCCACGGAGTTAAGGAAGAGAGCGGATTCGTGGGAGCGAGCTAAAGCAAGCCCCACGATGTCAAAAAAAGAGTGGCAATCGGCAATAGAAAACCTGGATAAAAACCTGGACAAAAAACTTTTAGATATGATTAAAGAACTTAAGGACACGAAATTGGAGCTGATAAAAGAGGTTAAAGAGGTTACGCAGACAGTAAAATCGGAGCTGTCAGAAGTGAAAAAAGGTATGGAAACAATACGAAGTGAATTACAAGGAACGCAGCAGAGAGTTAAAACAGTAGAAGACGCGATGGAGAATTTAGCAGACACGCAACAAACAGAGATGAGATTGGTGAAGGGGAGAATGTCAGTTGCAGAAACTAAACATATGGAGAAGCAGCTACGTTTTCGTGGCTTGCCAGAAGTGGAAGGAAAGTCAGCGCAAGAACAGATGACTGAGGTGTTGGCTGAATACCTGGGGAAGGAGGAGGAGGAAGTTGTGGCTATCCTAGATGTGGCATACCGTGTGAATTCGAGAATAGCAACCCAAAGGAAACTACCAAGAGATGTGATTGTGCAGTTTACAACACGAAATATGAAAGAGAGGATTGTGACAAAACAGTTTCAAGATCCATTGGAGATTGATGGCAAGACGATCATTATAATGAAGGAACTGCCCAGATCAGTGTTATTGGACCGGAAAAAATATAAAGTGCTAATTCAGATTTTGAAGGACATGAAAATCAGGTACAGATGGGAGTTACCGGAAGGAGTGTCCTTTGAGTTTGGAGGGGCTAAAAAACGCATCAGATCTGAGCGAGAGATGGAGCGATTTATTAAGGACAAGGAAAAAGACTTACCAACAAGATCATGAATATGGAGTGTAAAGTATTATCTTGGAATGTAAACGGACTAAACTCACCGAATAAGAGGAAAAATATTTTTCACTGGCTACTAAAACAAAAATGTGATATTGTTTGTTTGCAAGAGACCCATATTAGAAAACAGGATGTAAAATATTTAAAATCCGGAAAACTGGGCAAAGAATTTGTAGCGGCCTCCAACAAGAAAAAAAGAGGAGTGGTGTTGTACATAAAAGAGGAGCTACAGCCAAAATTTGTTATGAGAGATGTGGAAGCCAGATTTGTAGCAGTGGAATGTATTTGGAATTTAAAGAGAGTGTTGGTAGTCGGACTTTATGCACCTAACGGTGCAAAAGAAAGCTTCTTTGAGGATTTAAGAAAGCATTTAGACGATCTTGCATATGACCAGATAATTCTTGCTGGAGACTTCAATGGAGTGACAGACTTGGAACTAGACAAAAAGACTACAACGGCACAAAAGAAAAGAGGACTATTACCAAAGCTTTTTTTTGAGTTGATTCAACAAGAGACTCTTGAAGATGTATGGAGGAGAGAATATCCTAAAAGCAGACAGTTTACTTTCTATTCTGCAAGGCATTTTACATTATCAAGAATTGATATGATCTGGGCCTCAAAAGACTTAGCGTTATGGACTAAGGAGGTAGAAATAATGCCGATGGTAGGCTCAGATCACAACCCAATTATGTGGAAATTTGGAAAGAGGAGAAAAAGGAAAGCATGGAGAATAAATGAGGACTTGTTACAGGAAAGAGAGAATATGGAAATATTGAGAAGAGAGACAAAGTTTTTTATACAATACAACGTGAATAAAGAAGTACCAACCAATAAAGTTTGGGATGCTTACAAGGCGGTTGTAAGGGGCATACTAATGGATTTAAATGGTAGAGCAAGAAAGAAGAAAGAGGAGAAAAGACGAGAGATTGAGGAGAAAATAAAAGCCAAAGAAATACAGTTAAAAAAGAGACCAGGGAAAAAGAAGATATACCAGGAAATTAAAATACTTCAAGAACAGCTAACAGCAATGAGCAACAAAGAATTGGAGTGGAATCTTAAAAGACTGAATCAAAAAGCGTTTGAGGGTGTTAATAAACCTGGGAAGTACCTGGCATGGCAATTGAAGAAGAAAAGGGAAAAGAAAATAATAAATAAAATTTGCGAAGATAACAAAACGTATTTGGAGCAGACTACCATTAGTAGAGCCTTTTATAAATTCTACGCTAAGTTGTATAATAAAAAAGAAGTAAACAAAGAATCAATAGCGTCATATTTGGAGAAAACCAAACTTCCAGAAATCTCGGAAGCTTGGAGAAATAAGTTGAACAGTGAAGTAACTGACGAGGAAATAAGTAAGGCAATACAATCGGCAAATCTAGGAAAGGCGCCAGGGCCAGATGGACTTACGGCTAAATTCTATAAGACAATGGCTAATGAACTGGCACCATTCCTAAAAGAGGTGATGAATGGGGTTTTAAGGGATCAAAGGATTCCAGACACTTGGAGTGAAGCGAACATATCATTGATCCCAAAAGAGGGCCAAGACCTGACTAACGTGAAAAATTATAGACCCATATCGCTACTCAATAATGACTATAAAATTTTTGCGAAGATATTGGCGGAGAGATTGAAGGGGTGGCTCTCGGAAGTTATAGAGGAGGAACAAGCAGGCTTTTTGCCAGACAGACAAATAAGAGACAATTTAAGGACAGTGATCAATGCTATTGAATATTATGACAAGCGTTGTGACAAAGAGGTTGGTTTCTTCTTTGTAGACGCTGAAAAAGCGTTTGACAATTTAAACTGGGACTTTATGTTTGCCACTATGGAAAAGCTACAATTGGGAGAAAGATTCATCAGAGCAATTAAGGAAATTTACAGAGACCAGACTGCAGCAATCGTGGTGAATGATGAATTGACCAAGAAATTGACGATAGGTAAAGGAACAAGACAAGGTTGCCCGTTATCTCCATTGTTGTTCATTTTAGTATTGGAGATTCTGATGATACAAATACGTCAAGATGAGGAAATTCGTGGAATAAAAATAAAGGACTATTCATATAAGGTCAGAGCATTTGCGGATGACATAATGTTAATTGTAGAGGACCCATTGGAGAACATGCCAAGAGTGATAGATAAGATCAAGGAGTTTGGAGACTTGGCAGGTTTTTATATTAACAAAAAGAAGTCAAAGATATTATGTAAAAATATGACTAAGCAGAAAGAACAATTATTAACGGAAACAACGGACTGTGAAGTAACAAGTAAAGTGAAATATTTGGGAGTCGAATTAACTGCAAAGAACATAGATCTATTCAAAAACAATTATGAAAAACTATGGACTCAGATAGAGAGAGACTTGATTAAATGGAATAGATTGAATTTGTCATGGTTGGGTAGGATTGCAGCAGTTAAGATGAATGTGTTACCAAGAGTAATGTTTTTGCTACAGACAATACCAATCATCAGAGACTCTAAACAATTTGAAAAATGGCAGAGGAAAATATCAGATTTTGTTTGGGCAGGCAAGAAGCCTCGAGTGAAAGTGAAAGTTTTACAAGATGCAAAGGAAAGAGGCGGAATGCAACTGCCCAATCTGAGACTTTATCATGATGCAATCTGCCTAGTTTGGTTGAAAGAATGGATGACATTAAAGAACAAGAAACTACTAGCCCTAGAGGGATATAAAAAAATATTTGGATGGCATGCATATTTATGGCATGACAAAGTAAAGGTCAACTCGATGTTCCTGCATCACTTTGTACGGAGAAGTCTATACACAATCTGGAAGAAGTACAGAATTTATCTACAAGAAGGAACCCCCTTGTGGGTGGTTCCGTATGAGGTGATAGACCCGAGAGCTGTTGATAATGAACAACAATGTTTAACGTACAAAGAAATAACCAAAACTGAAGCATCCAAACTCAGAATAAAGACACAAGAGGAACTATCACCTAACTACGACTGGTTCCAGTATAGACAGATCAGAGACTTATATAATTCGGACTCTGTAAAGGGAGGTATACGAATAGAGAACTCGGAACTAGAGCAGACCCTTCTTAAAGAAGATAAGAAAAGAATATCCAAGGTATACCAAGTACTGCTGAAGTGGTATACTGAGGATGAGATAGTTAAAACACAAATGGTGAAATGGGCTATAAACTTTAATAAAGAAATAACAATGGAGGCATGGGAATACTTGTGGAAAACTACAATGAAGACAACGACATGTACTAATATCAAAGAGAACATCTACAAAATGATCTATCGTTGGTACATGACACCAAAGAAGATTGCGCTAGGGAATTCGAATACTTCTAATAAATGCTGGAAATGCAAGAAGCATGAGGGCTCCCTCTATCATATGTGGTGGTCGTGTGAGGTAGCTAGGCAGTACTGGGGGGAAATAATAAGAGAAATGAGTGAAATTTTACAATTTCAAATTAATAAGAACCCAGAACTCCTGCTACTGAACTTGGGAATGGAGGGAATTCCAGCCCAATACAGGACGTTGATATTTTATATGACAGCAGCAGCTAGACTTTTGTATGCGCAAAAATGGAAAGTACAAGAAGTGCCAACTGTTGAGGATTGGATTTACAAATTGCTGTATATGGCTGAAATGGATAAGATGACAAGAAAACTGAGAGATCTGGACTCAGGGCAGTTCAACACAGACTGGGAGAAGCTGAAACAACACCTGGAGAAGAAATGGGAGGTGGGAGGAAAACTGTGGCAGTTTGAGAACTACTGAAGCACTGAAGTAGAGGGGGGAGACTTTACCGGGGGGAGAAGAGATAAATGTGAATTAATAAGCAGTCAGATTAATAGATTGATATATATATAGATATATACAGGTTAACAAACAGAACATAAATAGAAAATAATTAACTATAAGGATTAAATATAAGGATTGATTAACTAACAATATTTTCTTTCTTTTTGGTAAGTTTTGTACCAAACTGAATGTCTGAAGATATAGATGAGTCAAATTGATTGACTACGTGATGAGAGATATATAGAATTGTTACAAAAAGATAGAATGAGTAATATATAGAGAATAAGTCAAATTGTTTGATATAAAGGAATGTATGATCTATATGGTTTATGATATATAGAAATATTTGAAATTGAAAAATGGGATAAATTGTTTATCTAAGATGGAAACAAAGACTTACAGTTTGGGCATACAATGTTAAAAATAGTTAAGGATGTACTGCTTAGAATAACGGAGAATATATATTTGTTTTAGATAGAGGAAGCTAATAAAAGTAAGGGAAAGGGGACAAAGGGTTGGAAAGCTGTTGGAAGTCAACAAAAAGGGGGGGAAAGGGAGGGGGTTAGAGATGAAAAAATTGGGGAAAATTGAATGTAAATGTAAAAATAATGGATTCTAACCCAATAAAAAAAATTTTCAAAAAAAAAAAAAAAAGGAACTACAATGCCAAGACCACGGCAATACAGCCCGGAAAACCCACAACAACTATCGTTCTCCGGCCGTGAAAGCCTTCGACAATACATTAAAGGGCAATTGTGATAAATATGTTTGTGTAGTCTTTATTTTTTTATTTACTTTATCTATACTCCACCTATCTCACCAAGACTCAAGGCAAATTACAATATGTAAGTCAATACAATCAACAGGATGGGATATCCACTAAGCAACGTAATAGGATTAGGACTGCAGAAATCTGGAACCAAGCAGAACCATAAAGCTGAAACAAAACAAAAGCAGGCAATGGCAAAACCACCCCTGTTCATCTCTTGCCTTGAAAACCCTATGGGGTCACCATAAATCACCTACAACTTGATAGCACTTTACATCTGCAATAATTTGTCACCGGTTATCACAAAATGGCAGTGAGAATCAATGCTAGGATCTGCTGTCTCTAGTTATTTTCATGTCATGTCTAATTAAGGGTAATAAGTACATTTTCTTATATAAAGGTGAACTAGATATACTGAAAGGAAACCAAAGCTTAGTCACAACATTTCTCTTATATTTTAAAACCAGTATTGGTGTGCCTTTCCTCCAACACATTCTAGTTTTTCAACTTCCAGAAAACCATTAAACAGAACAAATAAAATTACAGATCTTGTATAAATCTTCACGAAATCATTATGAGTATTAAACTTGTCAAACATGTCAAACCTTGTTAAGTTCATTTCAGACTTTACATAGAGGCAAACCCAAGTTTACAGCTGAGTTCATACTTGACAGAAAGCTGCAGTTAATGGTAGCTCCTTGGCAAGTATACAAAGTATTTGCCCTCCCCAGACAGAATGAAAGGCAGACACAATATTTGGGTTCTAAAATGGGCCGCTTTATTAAATTACAACAACCAACATCAACTACAGCAAGGGCCTAACTATTGGTACAGGTCAGGCCCTGGGGTCACTCCTGGACCTACACCCTGACCTGTCTCAGCGAGACACCCTCTGCCCCGGGTGCGAGCCATCCATCGTATGGCTGGGACCCAGCCTGGCCAGGCGAAGTGTTTCACCCCTTTAAAGCTTCCCCAGTCAGCCGTACAGCAGCGGGGGGAGACTGGCTTGTCCAGGGATTCCCCACCAGGGTGTCTGTCCTCGCCACTGGGCCATACAGCATTCAGCCGCTCCTGACAGACCCCTATTTCCCACAAAAGGGGATGTACCAAGGGTGCTCACCAGCCCACTCATTTTCCCCTAACTTCAATCCTGCCCCCAGGGAATGAACGCTGCCCACCATGCCAATTACCTCCCTCTTCTCACAGTGCAAGGTAGGCAAAAAAACTCCTGGCCCAAGTACCAGTCATGGACAAGGAGAGAAAAAATCCCTACCTGGCCCCAGTAAGGCGAATGGCTAATCCTGCACTGAAATAGGGTGAGGTGGGTGGGCCAAGCACAAGGCGCAACTGAGATGCTGTGGGGGTGGAGAAGCCTAATAAGGCTGCCAACTCTGCCCCCCAGCGAAAGTCAGGATGCCCAGGTGTGCACCGTCTGCCTTCCGAGGAGGAGGAGGCAAACTGTGGCCCCCGGCCCAAGTGGCTGTTGCCACTGGCCAAGAGGGCCAGAATGTTTGCAGACAGGGTTGTTGCATTCATATGATATATGTCAGCTATACCTTAAAACATTCTAAGTGCTCAACTAAAATGTAATGCATGAACTGGCTTGTTTACAATTTCTACAGCATTATTGCATCCAGATCCCAAACACTTTTATTTAAAAGTAGATCTCATTATTTTCAATTTACGCTTCACATTATTAGGATTTCAGCATTATAGCCCAACCCAGATAAACCAGTCCTTCTTCTGAGACAGATTTGAACACTGAAAATAGCTTCAGTGCTTATGGTTACTACTGCCAGAGGAAGTAAATCTACATCTAGGATTGTGGTAGTGTTTAGAGATGGGCACAGCAATACGAACCAAAAAAAGCCACGAACAGCCAAATCTGCTGTTCGCGAACAAGCTGTTCATGAGGCCCCATTCTAAATGAACAGGTGGTCATTGCAAGCCTCATTCGTTGCTGTTTGTCAAGCCAGACAGTCTGGCACCTACAATCAATTCCCTTGGCAACGTAAGCAGGGATTGTCTGAACTCCTGCTGTTGCCCTGGAAACCCCAATCTAAGCCCAATTTAGCTTAATAGGCAGGTCTTCCTTTCAAGTGGGGAGCTCCAAATTTGTTACAAGAGAGCAAAGACCATGGGGGAGGGGGGGCTACCAGCTCCGGCTAGTCTTTGCAGATAGTGGAGAGGGGGAGACAGCTCCTGTTGGCATTTTGATAGAGAGACAGAGAGAGTGCATTGGAGCTTGAATTTTCTTTGTGTGTGGTGGGATATGGATCTACCCCTTCAGGTTCCAGGGCTGCTGCCAGGCTCTGGGGCCAAGCTATTATTTACTATTGGTACCTTTCCTGCTGCCTGCTCAGGTCAGGTTTCTGGGAGTGGTGCAGTAGGAATCTTGACCAAACTTGGATGATGGCTGGAGGAGAGCTTGCTGGGCCCTACGAACAGACAACCATGAACATGTTCATGAACAGGGTCATGTTCATGGTTGTGCGTGAGTCCCTGTTCATGGATGGCAACCAACAATGAACATCATGTTCGGTTTTTGTTTCTGTTAGTGCCCATCTCTAGTATTGTTAAGTTTGTGATTTGTGCATCTGTGTGCATACCTCTTAAGAGACCAGTACTGACAATTTTGATAGTGTTGATCAAATACTAGATAGAGAAGTGTGAGGGAGAACTGGGTTCTGGATTTGGTCCAGGTGACCCTACCTGCCTGATAGGTTCAAGAAAGAAGTTAATAAATTGGATGGAAATAAGATTAAATACAACAATAAGAAGGAGAATGGAAAGCAAATCATATGCATTGTGGTTGAAATTATTGGATAATTTAATGGAGTAAAAGACAGTAATGGTGGCATATGTCAACAGTAAAGAAGTTTACTTATCACTGGCTGACTAGCTGATTTGTTCACTGTTAATTTCTACCAATGGCTGTTGAGTGACATGCAGTTATAACAGATTTGTGAAAAAAGAGAAGGGGGAAAGTATGACTGTCATTGGGTTCGGTGTGAATGTGCGTGTGTGAAACACTGTCAGTTTCTCTGAACGGTACAGTATTGGTTGCATACTTGAAAAGTAATCTGACAAACAGGTTCAAACTGCCTACAAACAGTAATCTGTCTGATGGACAATCGAACCCATGTTTGCAATCAGTGAACAGGCAGTGAGCTGAACTGGTGGATGTTCGAGCATCCCTAGCAGTAATTTTCTTATTTATTTACTTAACGACTCGGTGCTTGCAAAGGGGACTACCTTTACCTTTAACATATTTATATTCTGCTTTTCCCTTCAAGGGGGACCTAAAGCAGCTAACAATAACCAGATGAAAAACAAGCCAAACAAGAAAGGGAAGAGATGCTTCCAATGGTTAAGCTGGTCTTCAAGTTTCAGCTATTACAATGTTATAACATAGGAATAATCATTGTTCTCTCCAATATTATATCACACAACATTTTTAAGATTGGAGTTTCAGAAGAATTCAAACCTTTTAAAAATGCTAATCAATCACATTTGTGTCATATCTGAGCTGGAGGTTGGTATATAGATGCAGACCCTTATCAGAGCCCCTTAAGGGATGCATGGAGATGGACAGAATTAAACTCAGACATGGGTGTAGAGAAGAAATGTATATATTTTTAAATTATAGTATGAGAATATGTTCCAATGCTACATTTAGCTAGTAAATAGCTAGCTGAGCATTTCTCTCAGGAACATTTAGCAGCGGGTTTGGGGTTTTTTTTTAATGTCCTTGTATGTAAACAATGTTGTATTTTTTATTAAATATCTCCATTGTGGAATAATTGTGTGCAGCAGCATATCAATGAAAGTGAGCTTATTCTTAAACATACCAATCCATTCATTTCAGAGTAAATGTGCAGAGAATAGTAGAGAACAGCAGTAGCATTTGCTTAACAATTTCAAGGATTCAAATTTACATTATCTGAGTAAATTTTACAATAACCCCATAAGCTAAATCAGCATAGTTAGACTGTTGTCTGTTTCTTCACCAATGCTGCCATCTGGCTGTTTGCCAGCCAGCCAGGTGTCCTTAGGCAGGCAGGGAAGGAGGGTTACACCACCTTGTTCCTTTTTTTGCTTTAGGAACAGCAGCACACTCCAGTTACCTCTTCCCTTCCCCCACCAGCTCTCTCAGCAGCCTGTGGTCTGGTTGGGCTGCCTGGGCTGCTGCAGGAGGAAGGTGAGACAGCTGCTTGGCTGGGGGGGGGGGGGTTGCCCAAGGTCAGACAGGAGTGCAGGCGACTGCCACTGAGATGGGGAAAGTGGCCAGGGCTCCATGGAGGCACCTGCAGCTGAGGTGCTGACAGAGGAGATGGTGCTGAGCCTGGGGGAGGTGCCTGCTGTCACAGAGTGCTGATGAGAGTAGTGGAAAGGAGGATGGTGTTGCCAGGCATGTGCCAGGCACAAGTTGCCTACTGGTTTAAAGCCATGAAAGCATAAGAAGAGTCTGATAGGTCAGACCAGTGGTCCATCTAGTCCAGCATATTGTTTCAAATGGTGGCCAGCCAGTTGCCCTGGAGGGCCAAACTGTGAATGAGTTCATAAATGAAGTCAGATTTGAACAGAACACCTCACAATTCACAGGCTTGTTCATTACACAAAATTTATTTAAGCAATTTGCTATCAAGGCAACTTACACAGAATACCCACAACAAAGGTAGATGTTAAACCCATCTTCATCCTTGTCTTGATGCTTTCTGCTGCTATCTGACACTGTTCTGTTATGTGAAAAAGGAAGCTTTGTTTCCTGAAAGCTCACACACTGAAAACCTTGTTGGTCTCTTAGGCGCCACTGGATTCAAATCCTGCTGTCCTACACAGACCAAAATGACTACCTACCTAAAACTGATCTAGTGGCAATCTAAATATCTCTGGTAGAGATAACCTTCCAGAGAAAGCCTGTCTCCCAAGTAATTGATTCCATTCTTGATGACATTTGGTGCTTTATTCCAGACAGCGAAATAATGGGAAAGTGTAGAGGAAGAGTGATGTCACAAAGTTCTTTTCCCAGTGTCCCTGTAGTCTTGGCTGCTGGTTGTTGCTGTCTCAATGTCTCTGCTGCTCAATGGCAGGGATCTTGTTCTTTCTTTCTTTTTGCAGGATAGCTGGCTACTGATGACATATGAGTACATCAACTCTGTGCTTTCCATTTTATTTATTTATTTTATTTATTTGTTATAGTCTGCTCTCCCTGCAAACAGGCTCATAGTGGACCGTATCAGTTTAAAAGATGTCAGATAAAACTGGTAGCATAAAATACAGATAGAATTTACAGATTCACCCTCAGCAGCGCACATTGCACAGTTCTGTATACAGTCATTCTGGGTTTGCAGGGGTCGTTGACAATCACCAGATGAAACAACAATAACCAGGGAGGGGACACTCAGTGAACATGAACAGAGCTGTGCAGATGTGGGCTGTAGCCTTTAACAGACCTTTCAGTTCATAAACTAATATTATGTCTCCCCAGGTTAATTCATGATCTCATAAATCCCGAATTTCATCATCAGAATGTTTTTTTTTCAGTTAGAGAATCTATGTAAATTAGGAGACTCTTAGTAAAAACACATTATTTCTTTGGGGTGGGGGCATTACCACTTTTCATCCAGTGAATCTCACAAAGCTCTTCAGTGTAAAAATGCTATCACTGAAGTACACTATATCATATATGCTGCCAGTTTCCTTTGTAGCTTCTTTACAGCTTAAACATGTTTAATTCAGTCTTGCAGCTGATGCATTCCATTCGGAACTTTTATCAGCTCTCTTAATCTTCATTTCTATTTTGCCTGCATTCATCTCAAAGTGCAGCAAACAAAAATCCAACACAGTATTCCTACTGAGATCAAATCAGTCCTGACTTTATTGAAGACAATGTATCTGTTGATGCATTACAAAATTATGTTTCCTTCCTGACTCATGTTCACCCTCTGATCATGCGTTCCCAGGTGCTTCTTCTCATTTATTTCTGACAACCAAATTTGTATTTATCCTTTTGTTTATCCTTCCTTCCCTTTGTACAACATTCTGCACCAATTTGTGTTTAACGATTTTTTTCCTGTTTATTAAATTAATCACTAAATATTTTGCATTTCAATCCTGTTTTCTGTATCTCCCATTGTTATATTAATTAAATATGTACTTTTTTCATCTCACAGTTCCATCTTAAGCAGAGTTACACCATTGTCTTCAATGGGCTTAGAAATAATTTGCTGTTAGGATGGTACTGCCAATCAGATAATACTGGATCAGAGTCCAACATCTCTGAAGTGCTATTCACTAAAATATCCTTCCAGTTTGAGACTGTTACATTAATAGTAACTTTTCTAGCACACTTTTAGACAGATGGTCCTTATATTACCATTATTGTTGTTGTAGCTTTTCCATGGAAGCATCATACAGTAGTGAGTGAAAGGCTTGCTGAAGTGGGATCACAGAATCACAGAGTTGGAAGGGGCCATACAGACCATCTAGTCCAACCTCCTGCCCAATTCGGGATGAGCCTAAAGCATCCCTGACAAATATTCATCCAGCCTCTTCTTGAAAACTGCCAGTGAAGAGGAGCTCACCACCTCCCTAGGCAGCTGATTCTACCTTTGAACTACTCTGACCATGAAAAAGTTTTTCCTAATATCCAGCCGGTACCTTTCTGCATGTAATTTAAACCCATTGCTTCAGGTCTGGAACAGCTCCTTACCCTCCTCCAAATGACATCCTTTCAAATATTTAAAGAGGGCAATCATGTCCCATCTCAATCTCCTCTTCTTCAAACTAAACATTCCCAAGGCCTTCAGCCTTTCCTCGTAGGGCTCAGTCTCCAGACTCCTGATCATCCTCGTTGCTCTCTTCTGCACCCTCTCAATTTTGTCCACATCCTTTTTGAAGTGAGGACCCAGAATTGCACACAGTACTCCAGGTGCAGCCTGACCAAGGCAGTATAGAGAGGGACTATGACCTCCTGCGATTTTGATGCAATGGCCCTTTTGATACAACCCAGGATTGAATTAGCCTTTTTTGCCACCACATCACACTGACTGTTTATATTTAGTTTACAGTCCACTCTTACCCCAAGATCCCTTTCACATATACTACTGTTTATATTTAGTTTACAGTCCACTCTTACCCCAAGATCCCTTTCACATATACTACTGCCCCCATCCAGTATTTGTGCTTCCCATTTTTGTGGCCCAGATGGAATACTGTGCACTTGTCTTTGTTGAATTACATCCTATTCACAGATGCCCACTTCTCCAGAGTATTCAGGTCTTGTTGAATTTTAATTCTATCTTCTTGGGTGTTTGCTACTCCTCCCAATTTGGTATCATCAGCAAATTTAATGAGCAACCCTTCCACTCCTTCATCCAGATCATTGATAAAAAATATTGAAAAGTACCGGGCCTAAAACTGAGCCCTGCGGCACCCCACTGGACACCTCCCTCCAATCTGATGAAAGGCCGTTGACCACCAGTCTTTGGTTGTGGTCCTCTAACCAGTTCCCTATCCACCGAGCTGTCCTATAGTCCAGTCCACAGTCTTCCAGTTTACCCATTAGAATGTCATGGGGAACCTTATCAAAAGCTTTACTGAAATCCAGATAAATCACATCAACAATGTTCCCACGATCCCGTAAGCTCATTACTTGATTAAAGAAGGAAACCAGGTTGGTCTAACAAGACCTGTTGAGGACAAAACCATGCTGACTTCCCCGGATCACTAAGCAGTCTTTCAGATGCTCACAGATTGATCCCTTTAAAATCTGTTCTAATATCTTCCCAGCAACAGAAGTCAGACTGACCAGCCTGTAGTTCCCTGGGTCATCCTTCTTCCCTTTCTTAAAGATTGGGATAACATTCACTCTTCTCTAATCTTGTGGCACATCCCCAGTCCTCTAGGAGGCCTTGAAGATGATGGACAAAGGCTCTACAAGTTCTCTAAGAAAGTTCTTTGAGCACTCTTGGGTGCACACCATCTGGCCCAAGAGATTTGTATTCATCCAGTGCAGCCAGGTGCCTCTCCACAACCTCTCTGTCAATGTCAACTAGCCACCCAGGTGTCCTGTCTACTACCATCTCTAGATGAGCTCAAGTTCTTCAGGGAGAAAACAGAGGCAAAAAAAATTTTTTCTCTGTCCTCCATCAGAGTTTCTCCTTCTACTCCCAACAGCAGTCCAATTCCCTCTTTTACCTTGTGTTTGCTTCTCACATATCTGTAGAAGTGTTTCTTATTGTAGCAAGCCCCCGTGGCCAGACCCAGCTCATACTGAGCTTTGGCTTCTCTGATGGCTGATCTGCAGTACCTAGCAACCCTCATATATTCCTCTTTAGAAGTCTGTCCTCTCCATTTCCTAAACATTTCCTTTTTCTTCCTTAGCTTATTCTTGAGCTCTCTGTTCATCCACATTGGTTTCTTGGAGCCCTCAAAATGTTTCTGTCTTGCTGAAATAGTGAGGGCTTGAGCCTGTAAAAGCTCATGTTTGAGAAGAGCCCACCCTTCACTCGCTCCTTTCCCTTCCAGCACACTCCGCCACAGAATGACTCCCATCTGAGTTCATTGAAGTCAGCTCTATGAAAATCTAACCTATGAGTCTGGCTACGAACTTCCTTGGCACCCCACAGCAACTGGGATTTGAGGAGGACATGGTCACTTCCCCCTAAGGTCCCCACTACCTTCACCCCATCTACCAATTCTTCCCTGTTGGTTAATATTAAGTCTAGTATGGCCGAGCCCCTTGTAGCTTCCTCCACCACTTGAAAAGGAAGTTATTGGCCAGGCAGGTCAGGAAGTTGCGTGATTCTTTTCGCTTTGCTGAGCTTGTCTTTCAGGACACATCAGGGAAGTTGAAGTCACCCATAATTATAATGTTCTGATGTCTGGATACTCTACCAATCTGTTCAAGGAGGGCAGCATCCATTTCCTCTCCCTGGTCAGGCGGTCTGTAGCAGACTCCAATAACAATACCCTTTGTCCTTCCTCCCCTTATTTCCACCCATATACTTTCCACTGGGCTGTCAACCACATTCTCCAGAACTTCCTAACAATCAAGCCCTTTCCTCACATACAATGCCACTCTGCCTCCTCTTCTACCCTTCCAGTTTTTCTTGAACAACTCATACCCATCCACTAGCACATTACAGTCATGGGAATCATCCCACCAAGTCTCAGTAATTCCTACTATATCGTAGCCCTCTGTTTGCAAGAGAAGCTCAAGCTCTTCCTTCTTATTACCCATACTTCGGGCATTAGTTTATAGGCACTTGTAGCCTTGTACCTTTGTTTGATCTGTCCTACCAAGGTTGGCCCCCTCTGTTATCACTTCTTCATTGAAATCCCCATGTTGATTGTCCCCTTCCCCTTGTGGCATCAGTTTAAAGCTCTTCTGATGAAGCTTTCCAGGTTCTTTCCAAATATTTTCTTCCCTGACCTTGAGAGGTGAAGCCCATCATGTGCAAGAAGGCCTTCTCTGAGAAAACTTATCCTGTGGTCCCAGAACCTGAAGCACTCCTGCCGGCACCACCACCTCAGCCAACGATTCACCTCGAGCATGGTCTGCTGCCTTCGCATTCCTCTTCCTTTGACAGGAAGGATAAAAGAGAATATCATCTGCACCCCCAATGTCTTCAACTGCCTTCCAAGAGCTTCATAGTCATCTTTAATTCTTGTGATGGTATTCGTGGCCGTGTCATTCATTTCCACGTGAACCAGCACAAATGGGTACTGATCATTCGGTCTGAATAGTTTCAGCAGTCAGTCTGTAATATCCTGGCCCCCTGCAAACAACACATCTCTTGGAGTAGAGGATCTGGCCTGGACACATTCCATACCTCTGAGCTGAGCATCCCTGATGACCACCACTTTCTGTTTTCTTCCACTTCTGTGTGGCCCCATGCCCTCTTCACTCCCTCCTCCAGGTCTTTGTGGTTCTCCTTCCACTCTCGTCTCTGTCACCATCTCAAGCTCCTGAAAATGATTCTTGAGCTCCAGTGGACCAAAGTGTCGTCTTAGTCTATGTCTTCTGGTTTGTACTACAGAACTGAGGAGGCTCAGAAGGGAGATCGACTCTTCCTTCTTCTCTTTGACATTACTTCGTGCTTGTGCAGAATCCCCAGCCTCCTGTCAATAAAATCATTTCCTTCCTTGATTTCCTGAAGGGTGGTGATCCTCTCCTCCAAGCTCTGAATCTTCTCCTCCAAAAGCCTGACCAGCTTACACTTCTGACAAGTGAAGTCTATTTTCTCTTCTGGAAGGAAAACAAACATGACAGACTCCATGCAGGTGCCTGGGAAGGGACCTTCTGTCGACATCATCGCCTTCCAAGTAAATTCCAAGAGTACTCTGTACAGAGTTTTGGGGCCCAGAGGCCAAAAGGCAGGAAGACAAAAAAAAAAACCCTTCTAGAAGCAGCTCACCACATGCTCTCCACTCCTTGCCTCAGCCTAGCTGTCTCAGATATGTTATGTGTATTCCTCTAATTGACTTAACTAAAGGATACAATAAGTTGCATAGCATTTGTTTGTTCTTAACAAATCCACATTTGTTACTAATCACCTATAGTCCTCCAGTTACGCATTCCTTGATGACATTATAATTTGCTATAACAAATTCCAAGGGGTTACAGTTGGCAAACATTCTGTAATTTTCCAAGATCTGCTTTAAAGCAAAATATTTGTTTTGTCTGTCTCCAGAATTCTGGCATCTTATCTGACTTCCATAATTTAGCAACGGTAGATGTTATATATCTGACAACTCTGCTGCCATATAACATTTCTATAACAGGAGTTTATTTTATCAAGAACTGTTCAATAACTTTAAGATAACTTTATCTTCCTTTGTTCTGTCCTAACCATCTTTGTGCTGTGTTTCCATTATCTTTGCAAATAATTGATACAAAGCATATCTTTTTATAGAAGGCTTTGTGGAACCAGCTGTCATTGGTTTTCATCCAGAGAAATTTATATGTATTCACAAACACTTTCATGTGTGCACGGGTAGTGGTAATAATTTTACTGCTGCCCAGCAGCCTGTCACAATGCATGGGTCACACCTCTGGAAAGGCCCAGTCTCCAACACCTTTTGTAGGGCTTGGGGAACTGCTTCTGGGAGAGTAAAGCTGAAAAGCCCTGTGTGCAACACTGGAAGCTGACTTGCACTTCTCTGAATTAATCTGTAATAACTTGTTGAAGGAGGTGATCGTTTATTTCACGTTACTTTGAAATATTTGTAAAACAACCTATTGACTCTAATCCTGAAATAGTTTTGCACAATATTGCATGTGATTTCTGCCGAACTATTAAAACATGAGAGCAGTAGCACAGAAATCAAATGTAGGAAGATATTTGCATTTGTGTTTGTAACAAGAGACTCGTGGGAAGACAAACCTTTATCCTTTCTATGTGGGAATCTTGGGTTACATTGTGTGGACTGCACTGACATATTCATATATTACTCAGTGGACCCACTGCCCACTATTCTAGGTTCAGTTTGATGGTCTGCACTGAGATCCAGAAATGACCTCTAACTGTGGCATGTAAATTTCTGACCTAAGCCACTGTGATCATGAGGCTACATTACTGTAATGCATTATATGAGGGGCTGTCCCTGAAAACTGTTCAGAAAATTCAGCTGGTACAGAGTGCTTTCACTAGATAACTGACTGGTTTATGTTTGTATGACCATATAAATCTTGTGCTTCAGCAGTTTACTAGATACCCATTTGCTTCCAGGCATAACTCAGGATGGCTTGGATAAAGAGATGACTTGTTACGAGTAGGGGTGTGCAGGACCAGGGTGATTCGGGTTTCTGGATTTGGTTTACCTGAATTGGGGAAAAGATTCAGAATAAAATGACTTCTGAAGCAGTGAGCTGCTTCGGAATACCCGATTCAGAAAGATTTGGGTTTGCTTCGTAAAGATTCGGCCATTATTTTCAATGGGGAACATGCTCTTGGCTTTCTGGGAGGGGGGGCATTTTCTTTACGAAGCAAACCAAATTTGGTGGGGACCTTCTCCTAATTCTCCTCTAATGACCCCCCAGGTTTCAGAATGATTGAACTTTGGGGGGCCATGTTATGCCCCCCCAAAGAAGGTACCCCATCCTCCTCCACTCTCCATTATTCCCTATGGAGAAAAACAAGGGATCTTTCTAGGTGGTTTGGTGTGGCATTTTGCAAGCCAAATGCACCCAATTTTCAGGGGACCTGTTCCTACCTCTCCTCCCACCCTCTTCCAAGTTTCAGGGATATTGCATTTTGGGGGGCCATTTTATGGCCTCCCAAAGAAGGTGCCCCTATCCTCCTCTACTCTCACTATTCCCCATGGGGAAAAACAAAGGGGCTTTCTAGATGGCTTGGAGTGGCATTTTGCAAGCAAAATGCATCCAATTTTCAGGGGACCTGCTCCTACCTGGCCTACCATGCCCTCCCCAAGTTTCAGGGAGATAGCACTTTGGGGGCATCTTATGCCCTCCCCCCAAAAAGGTGGTTCTCCCACCACACCATTTTATTTCTACTGTGGGAAAGACTCCCACACAGCAGAAACACATGGATTGTGGCTGCCAGTGGCCACAGCCACAGTTTGGCTACACACTACACACCCCAAGCATCCCCTCAGAACCAAACTTCCACACACATACACACACAAAACTAACCACCCCTGCAGTAACTGCCCAGCAACTCTCCATTGGTTTCTGTTGTGGGAATATCCAGACTCCCACAGCAGGAACCCATGGAATGTGACATCCATGGCCACATGCATAATCCCCCTTTCAATATACCCCCCAGCAGCCCCACAGACCCAAAGACATGCACCCCCAAGTTCCCCACCACCCCCAGACCAGGCTGGCCAGCCACTCCCCATTGTTCCCTATGATGGGAACTTTTAAACTGTCTTTCCCAGGGCATTTATGCACAGGCTAGGGTGCGACAGTGGAGGGCACACTCCTGAGCACCAGCTCGTCCCTGGGAAAGCACACCTGAACCACAGACACACACACCCAAGTTCCCCACCACCCCCAGAGCAGGCTGGCCAGCCACTCCCCATTGTTCCCTATGATAGGAACTAACCTCCACACTAGAGAATAACACACAAACACACATTGAATCAAGTTCAAAAAAAATTATTTTTTAGCTTTCAGTTACTGCATTAAAGGCACATGACACTAGTGGCACATCACAACAGTCTCCTAAACAGTAACACAAGTATCCCCACATTACAGAATCACAAACACGCACACAATTACTTGCAAAAACATTTTATTTCTTGGCTTCAAGTTACACAGCATGGAAGGCACATCACAACATATCACAAGAGTCTCCTAGACAGTAGTACCACAAGTATCCTCACATCAGAAAATCACAAACACACACAATTACTTGTAAAAACACTTTATTTCTTGGAGTTCCTGGGCTGAGGGTGGGAGACAGCATACAACTACAGCAGTACAACATTTATAACTCCCCCCCTCCCCCGCCAATATAACTATAATGACTCCAAGGGAACCAAACCATAGTGTCACACATCCATTCCACCCAAACCAAACTGAACTGGGGGAAACTCTTGCAACTTAGTCCAGCAGAACCACTGTCATTTCCTGCAGCTGGGCTCTCAGTTCAGCCAGTGGGGAAACACCACAGAGCAGAACAGTACGTAGTCACAAGCACAACACAATGGCATTTGCGGAGAATGGTTGCAGAGGTCCCCGTCCCCCCGCCAGCTTCTGGCTGAACTAGAAAACTCCTGTGAGGTAGTGTTGGGATGTAGCCTTCATCATCAGCTGGCCCCCACCCGCACCATCCCTACCTGCCCCACTCCTCCCCCACCCCTTCAACATGAACGTTTTAATGTTAACAAAAACAATATTAAACAACATTCTCTTCAGCAGCATAGCTAAGTTTGGCTGCTACTCTGAGTTTCTTGCTGTGAGTCCCTAACCTGTCCCTATCTAACCATGACCATTCCTGTATATGTGCTTAACTGTATGCATAAGAGTTTCTCTCCATTGAGAGTCGGACAAGTTTGTTGTAGAGGTGGACTGTGAGCCGTCCCCTGAGGAAGAGTGCTTGAAACAAGTCGATTTACCAAGACACTTGTAGGGCGGGGGGGGCCTTTGGGTCCTCCGTTCTCCTCCGTATTCCATCTGCCTTTGGAATTCACCACACCAGGATTACTACCATCTCTCACCTCTCCATTTTTGGAGCCCCATCCAGTTCAGTGTGTGGAATGTACTTAAAAGGACAGTATTGCACCACAGAACTGAGCAACTGGGCTGAGGATATACGGTCTGAAGTTTACACACCTTCATTGTTTGGAGTGTTTCATTCATGCTTGTATGGATTAGTACAAAGTATCGTTTTAAAGAGTTTTTGATATTGTTACACACAATGTTATTTATTGGAATGTTTCACAACGAGTTTCAATGAGGAATACATTTAAGTGATTTCAGTATTTGATTTCATTGTATTGGTTTCCTTGCTGGCCACAGCTCGTTTGTTTCACCAGTAAGCAGTTAGCAAGAGGTACGCATGCTACACAATAGAGCAGGTCCAGATGTCAAACATGAAGTCCACAGTTCTCTGGGCAGCGCGGGACAACTGTATCTTCACGTGGTCCCTGGCAGCCCTGAAAAATGAGGGCACCATGGTCCTGCTCAATGTTGTGCGAGCAGGGATCGTGTACTAGAGATAGGTATCACAGAGCAGCCCCTGGAATCCAAAGTGGTCAACTAAGGAGAACAGCTGACCATCTACCACTATCATGTTGATGATGTGGTGTATGGCATGCCAGGTCGCGTTCTGGATCCCCCCTCTGGGCACACTACCACCCTGCGTACCAAGCATCTCTGTCAGAGATGCTTGGCGCCCCTGCCCTACAGGAACCTGTGGGGGGAGAGCACCAGAGGAGCCTGCCTCCTTCTGGCTAGCTGGTAGCCGTGTGGTGCCATTTGAACTCTCCCCCTGAAGAAGCACCTCCTGGTGTTGCCTCTTCAGGTGGTTCCGCATTCCAGACGTGGAGAAATGGTTCACATCCCTCCCGTGACTGATCCGTTGCCTACAATGCCGGCACTGGGCAAACCGGGGATCCTCCATTCTCTAGAAGTGACTCCAAATATCGGAAGTAATGGGGGGCCCACGCCGCACAGGGGAGCTGCTTGCAGACCCCCCAGGAGACACCTCCTGTGAGATGATCAGGCCAGACACACCATGTCCCACTCTCTGCTGGGCAGTTGGAGATGGATGAGGATGAAGGGGCAGAGATGTGGGCTCTTCCACCACAGTCTCTTCCTCTTCCTCCAGCACCCTCTCCTCCTGCACAGCCATGAGAGGCCTGCTGCTGGCCTTAGAGAAACAAGGAGTAAAAATGAAAGTTTTGTGTGATGCCAAGGAAAGAGGTGGACTGCAATTGCCGAATATCAGATTATACTATGAAGCAGTTTGTTTGGTTTGGCTTAAAGATTGGATGTCATTGGAGAACTGTAAGCTACTAACTTTGGAAGGCTATAAAAAATTGTATTGTCGAAGGCTTTCACGGCCGGAGAACGATGGTTGTTGGGGGTTTTCCGGGCTGTCTTGCCGTGGTCTTGGCATTGTAGTTCCTGACGTTTCGCCAGCAGCTGTGGCTGGCATCTTCAGAGGTGTAGCACCAAAAGACAGAGATCTCTCAGTGTCACAGTGTGGAAAAGAATCTTTTCCACACTGTGACACTGAGAGATCTCTGTCTTTTGGTGCTACACCTCTGAAGATGCCAGCCACAGCTGCTGGCGAAACGTCAGGAACTACAATGCCAAGACCACGGCAAGACAGCCCGGAAAACCCCCAACAACCATCGCTATAAAAAATTGTTTGGATGGCATGCCTACTTATGCCACGATAAATTGAAAGCTGATTCTATGTTTCTGCATCACTATGTGAGATGGAGTCTCTTCACAATCTGGAAAAAATATAAAAGTTATCTGGGTGAAGGTATCCCCTCGTGGGTGGTACCATATGAATCCATCGACCCGAGAGTTATTTATAACAGAGATCAATGTCTGTCCTATAAAAAGATTCTCATTCAGGAACAAAATATGATAAGAATCAAAACAGAAGAAGAGCTAGCTTCATGTTATGGATGGTTTCAATATAGGCAGATAAAGGACTTATATAACTCGGATCGCTCAAAAGGTGGAATTAAATGGAAAGATTCGGAATTGGAAGAAGTTATATTGCAAGAAAGTAAGAAGAAAATTTCAAAAATTTATAAAATTCTTTAGAAGTGGCACACAGAGGATGAAACTGTTAAAGTCCAGATGGTGAAGTGGGTTATAAACTGTCAAAGAGACATAACAATGGAGTCATGGGAGTATTTGTGGAAAAATACAATGAAGATTTCAACTTGTACCAGTATTAAAGAAAATGTTTTTAAGATGATATATAGGTGGTATTTGACGCCAAAAAAAATAGCTTATGGAAATGCTAAAATGTCTGATAAATGTTGGAAATGTAAAAGTCATGAAGGATCATTGTATCATATGTGGTGGACTTGTGATGTAGCTAGGCAGTACTGGGGAGATATTTTAGAAATGATAAATGAGATTTTGCAGATTTCAATAATAAAGAACCCAGAACTCCTGCTACTGAACTTAAATATGCAAGATGTTTCTATGCAACACAGGACACTGTTATTTTATATGACAACAGCGGCAAGAATACTATATGCGCAGAAATGGAAAGTGCAAGAAATACCATCTATTGAAGAGTAGATACAAAAGTTGCTGTACATGGCAGAAATGGACAAGATGACAAGAAGGCTGAGAGATCAGAACTCTGAAGAATTTTTTAAGGACTGGGGGAGACTGAAGGAGTATTTGGAGAAAAAATGAGTATTTGGAGAAAAAATGGCAATTTGAAAGTTACTAATTGGGGAAAATATTGGAGATAGGGATTTTTACCATTGAAAGTGAAGTTTTAATTATTGTTAAGTTTAACAGTGCAATCCTATGGAGAGTTACTCCAGTCTAAGCCCATTGAAGTCAATGGGCTTAGACTGGAGTAACTCTCCACAGGATTGCACTGTAAGTTTTGAATAGATTTGAATTTAATGGATATTATTTAGTTTATTAGGGAAACATGAGATAGTAATATATAAACAGAATAGATAAGTAAGGAATACTTACTTGGGTTGGAAAGCTGTTGGAAGTCTGAGAAAAAGGGGGGAGGGAAAGGGTGGGGAAAAACTGAAATTTAGGTTTTAAATAAAAATGTTATTTGTAATATGTACTCACCTAATAAAAACTTTTATAAAAAAAGAGAGAGAGAGAGAAACAAGTAGGACCGTCCAGCAGGAGGTTCCTCCTGCAGTTCCTCCAACATCTGACAAGTCCCTGGGGTGAGCATGAAGGACGGAAAAGTCACATGCCCCACGTCCATCCCAGGAGACACCACATGCTGCCCCTCCTCCAGCAGCTGGGTCTCAACCACTGGAGGAGGGGGAACCTCAGCAGCAGCCCCCCTCCCAGTGCCAGCCCCTGCCTCAGACACCTGGGATGGGGGTGGCCCTCCAGCAGCTGCCTCAGGAAAGAGGGCCTTGCGAACCCTCTTCCTGTCACCAGAAGCCAGGCTGGTGAACGGCAGCAGCATAGGGGAGGGCCTCCTTCACTCAGATGGGGGGATAGCTGCAGCACTCCCCCTCCCATCCCCCCTCTAGACTTCCCCCAGGCTTTCCTATCAGCCATTCTTTCCCTCGAACCTATACTTACTACCTGTTTTTAAGTTTCCATAAAAGAACCCCAAATTTACAATTTAGTTTCAAAACCTGTCTGCCTATTTCTAAATCTATGTTTCTTTGGCTCTGTTACTACTGGAGATGGTCAGTCAAATCTCTTTTTAAACAGCCTTATTTAGTTTTGGGAACCTAAACCTACACACCAAACACCTGAATTCCTCTTCAGGAATCAAGCTGGCCCTAAACCCTAATATAAAGGAAAGCCTATTACAAAAAACATGCCCGGCCTGGCTCCAAGGGGGCCAGAGGTGGGCAGGGAAACTCTAGTTAGGGGAGTACTATTGGGCAGCCTACTTATATTTGAACAGAATCCAACCTAACTCTTACTGATTCTTCTCCTACAGAAGCCTATTTAATGGGGGAAACTAGTCTTCATTCCCTAACAATTTATTTTAGAGGGCAATATTATTCAATGCAACAAGGAGAGTGTAGCTCAAGGAAGCAAGAGAGAAATGCAATTAAGTCAGTTACAGTATATTGATACATATAATATAGTCATACAATATATCCAACAAAAGTCCATATGCAGTCTCTAAATTCCAATTGTATTTCTTTTACAGGTAACTGCGCAGCGGACGCCAACAGGATATCCAAGTCGTCTTCTAAGCGGACCTGCTGGTTAGGTCAGTCGTTAATTCCTTCATTGTGTTTGGCCAAAGGCTCCAGAAAGTTGGCAACGAGCCTGTCAGCTTATTATTCTCTGCTCATTTCGAAAAATTTCTTCTTCTGGCCACAATTTCTATAATTCACAATACCTAATTTACTAACATTCTTATTTCAAATATTACACTAAAATAATTAACTTGCAACGGACTTACTGTTTCCTTCAATAAACTTCCATTAACCAAAATTCATCATAGGCAATTCATCTGTCAGGTGCAGGTGCATCTCCGTTAGACTAATTAGTATTTAACAGCAAGCTCGTTTACAGTGCTCATTCTTTAAAGGGGACCTTAACAGTATCGGAAAGTGAATGTAATAAATAGTTATAACAGTACACTTCAAGAGTCCTTAATTTAAATACATTTGATAGAAAAAATACAATTGATGGAAAAATACATTTGATAGAAAAAATACATTCAGTGGTAGACCGTCATTAGTACATAAATACTGGTTACAAAGATATTGATTACAAAAATGTTGAGAAATCAATTTCATTATTAAGTCCTTTAGGGGCAAGGCTGTCCATTTTAAAAATCCATTGGGCTTCAACTTGGTGTAATATCTTGCTAACATTATTGGTTGGTTTTATCACTTCAAATACAGAAAATTTAAGTTCATGTTCATGTCTATGATGTAATTCAAAGTGCTGTGCTAAAGAAGCCTCTCTATTTCTACTCCTGATTTTCAAAAGGTGTTCCTGGATCCGTGTTCAAATTGGGCATGTAGTGCTTCCAATATATATTAAAGTGCAAGTGCATTCCAGAATATATACAACATTAGAGGTAGCATATGTAGAGAAATTTTTAGAGTAGAGAGGGAGACCAGTCTGTGGATGTTTAAAGGTATTTAAATCAGTGCTTAAAGGGCAAAAGTTGCAACAGCCGCATGCAAAATAGCCAAGCGGCATATTTACCTGTGAGCACTGTGACTTTAAGTCAGAGCTTACTAGTAAATCCCTTAAGCTTTTTGTTCTTCTATAACCAATTTTAGTTGGAGTATTACAACCTGGCAAATCTTGAATGATATGCCAGTTTGTTCTGATTGCCTGCGTGATTTCTCTAGACAGAGGTGAAAAGTCTAGTGCCCAAGTAATTTCGGTGTTAATATTTTTTATTTTATTATTATGTTGTAATAGAGAGCGTCTTGGGATACTGTTCACTCTTTCCCTAGCTTGTTAGATCACATGTAGTGGGTATCCACGAGAACTAAACGAACTACTCAATTTTTCAGATTCTCTGATGTAGTCAGAAGATGCAGATGCATTGCATTTTAATTGGAGAAATTGACCATATGGTATATTTCTCTTTAAATTACTCCTATGGAAAGAAGTGTATTCTAAGTAAGCACACCTGTCTGTGCTTTTACGATAGGGTCTCACTCCCAACTTTGTAGGTGTTTGTTTATACACTACTATGTCCACGAATGTAATACATTGTTGGTTACCATGGTAGGTAAACCTAATGTTCTAATCTACCGAGTTCATCCATTCAAAAAGATCCTTTGCACAGTCTTGCTTGTACAGGACCATGAATACCTCATCAATGTAGCGTTTTAGACAGACTAATTGGTTGAAGAAAGAGTTAACAGTACTGTTCAGAAAAAATCTTTTTTCTAGATCTGCCATATATAGAATGGCAATACTGGGGGCCGCTGGGCACCCCATGGCCACAACTCTCGCCTGGTAGTAGAACTGCTGTTGAAATCTAAAATAATTGTGTTCTAAGATTATATCTAGGAGGTTAAGTAAAAAAGGGGTAGGGGGTAATCAGTAGGTCAGGAAAACAGAATGGTTTCGATAACTTGTCTAGCTTCTTGATGTGGTATAGATGTGTACAAGGATTGTCATTAAGTAAGCACCTTCAGGTATGTCATGATCTTCCATAAAGTTAATAAAAGAGTTGGTATCCTTAATGTATGTGTCAGTTTTGCTTACATAAGGCTGTAAAATTTGATCCACAAAAGCTGCAAGGGGTTCTAGAATTGAGTTAGTCACCAAAACTATAGGTCTCCCTGGTGGGGGTAGTATACCTTTATGAATCTTAGGTAAACATTAAAAAACAGTACAGGGGTTATTATTAATTAGACCTCGGTACAGGACTTTTGTTGGATATATTGTATGACTATCTATATTATATGTATCAATATATTGTCATTGACTTAACTGCATTTCTCTCTTGCCTCCTTGAGCTAAGCTGTTCTTGTTGTTTTGGATGATAGGAGGTTTCGCTGTTAGGTAACGTGCAATATTATTCAATGACAGCAGCTTACCACTAGCCTACCTAACTCACAAGTCCACTATTTAAATCAAAACAAATTTCTCTGAGGAAACCAAACACTGCTAGAACTGCTAACACAACCACCCAACAAACAAAACAACAACAGTAACAATTAGCAAACAACAAGGCATAACTGTAAAACACCAACTGTAAGGAACAACTCAAGCAACTGTAAAATCTGCAATACAACAACAGTAAAAACCACCTAAACCCACAAGCCAGCCCCTCTGAACCCCAAATACACACACACACATGTACACTTACACATGCACACACAGCAAAGAAGCAATAACCAAATTAAATTGAAATTAAAAACTCAGGCCCAACCACTTAAACACAGCAATTAAAATCAGAACCCCCGACCAAGGCCCAACCTGAACCCTACCTAGACCTCCCTAACACACACTCACACTTAAAAACAATACCAGTTCGCCAACACCAGGATCAGGAAAAAAATGTAAAACACCAACTGGGAACTTTTAAACAGCAAAAAACTGGAACAGTTTCCCCCCACCCCCAGCAGGAAACAGCAGGAAAAAGTATACTTTAAAACAACACACACAGGAACAATATCCCCCCATGCCCCCACCCACACCGGCAGCAGAAAAAAAGTTAAACCCTCTCAAAATTGAAAACTGCACTAAAGACCAGCCTCCCCCCCAAACAAATACCCCAGCCAGAAGCTGCTTAACAAAGGCCCTCACACACACACACACACACACAAAGATGCAAGAATCCCTCCTCCCCAAAACTAAAGATTAATTTAAATTAACTTTTAAAAACAATCCCCCCTTCCCCCCACCCACCCAGACAACCAAACCCCCCCCCCCCGAGAAAACCCTGTGAGTCACTGACTCTCACCAGTCCTGCAGTCCAGCGATTGCCAGGCAGGCAGGCAGGAATCCTCCAGGTGAAATCCTCTCCTCCTTAGTGAAGTCCTCCAGCAGGGCAGCCAAAATGGAGGCAGAGAGCATCTTCCAGCGGCAGTGGGAGTCTCTCTTAAAGTCTCTCTAGGCGAGGAACAGAATGGAAGCTGGCCCAAAGGCCAGCCTCTAATTTAAATCCCCTGCTCCATCTCCTTCCAGAAAATCCATTGGCTGGAAGGAGGATGCAGCAGTGGGATTGGACACTCCTAACTCCCCCTCCCTTCCCTGATCCCTTCCCTCCTCCCCTTGAACTCATTCACCCCTCCTCACCCCTCCCATTCTGTAAATTAGACGGGAATCTCTGTAGACTTTGCTGGCTGCTTGCATTGCATTGCATTGCATTGCATTGCATTGCATTGCATTGCAAACAGCCAGCAAAGGTCTGAAGCAAATTCAAGCTCCCTGTCTTTTTTTACAAGATGGAAGGGGTTAGGAGGAGGTTTTAGTGAGTTATTCACTCATTCTCCCCCCTCCCCTCTCCTAAGAAAGCGCAGGAAGCTTGATTTAGCTTCAGAACTTTGCCAGTTGTTTGCAAATGCAAACAGCTGGCAAAGTACTGCTCCCAGCTGCCCTGAAGCTTTCCAAAGCGACCCGAATCTCTTCGGAAAGCTTTGCTTCAGTATTTCTGAATTGGAAATACCGAATCTTTCTGAATCGGGCCCAATTCGGGTTCATATCCCAAATCAGATACCCAAAGGGCACATCCCTAGTTAGGAGTCATCTACATTTTGGTGCTAGCCAACCCTAAGGCTTGAGGTGATTTCTGCCAAAGGATGCACAAAGATGTGAAAGGTTCAGTCTCAGCGGAACACTACAGATCACATTCCATTGATATGATTGTCTGTCACCGACAGCCATTGTTTGAGTTCTGTCAGTCAGAAAGGAATGGAACTATTTTAATGCAAAACTTTTCATCCCTAGGATTTATTTTACTGGGTGATACCAAGTTCTAGATTAATGAAGTTGGCAGAAAAACCTCTCTGTACCCTTGCTCTACATACAAATTCAATCTCATTTTATAAATATCGGTTATATCTCTGTTTAGCCATCTCCTCCCTCCCCCCCAACAGAAATACTTTAGCCCAGTGGTCCTCAGTGTGGTCTCCATAGATGTAGGGTTATCACTCCCCTTACCTTCAAACCTAAGAGTTGTGGTGCCAGCAGGGCAAGAGGGGTGCTGCTCCTCCTCCACATGCAGGCAAAGCACATGCAGACTCTGGGGGCCTTCTGCTAATGTCACTTCCAGTTTAAAATGGAAGCAATGAGGACTTTGCAGGTCCAACTTGATCCTGAAACAAAGCAAAATTGCTACGTTTGGGAACAATCTGGCCCCATTCAGCTCTATTTTTTTCTGTTTTAAACCAGAAGTTACATCAGTGGAAGACACTGGAGCTTGCATGTGCTGTTTTGTCATGTGCTTCAGGGGCTCCAGGCAGCCTCCCAACACTTCCCCCTACTGACTGGGGTGGCAGTGGGGAATCTCCTACCCTGTGGGGGGGGGGCTGGCAATCTTATATAGGTGTCACAGTGCACAGCAATGTGTTTCCTGGCACCTAATCCCTCATTCCACAAAGTAAAGAGCCAGCCCTGATTTTCCTCTACCTCATTGAAATAGGTAACACTTTAGAAGAACCCAGGCTGCATCACTTTTATGTCTTCAGAAACAGCTGCTTTCATTGTAAGAGAATGTTCGCAGATTCCCAACATTTTTTGATGTCATGGATACTCCACAGCAACCATTTTGTGGTGGTACATACTCCCACGTCTCGAAATTCCTGAAGTGCTCATAGTCTCAGCAAAATTAAGGACTCCTGTTCCAGCCTTTCCTAGAGAAGGTGTTCCAATCTTCTAATCATTTAGTTGTTTAGTTGGATGCAATATGGGCCAATGGAAGTCCAAGATAAATTGATCATGAGACAGTGATCAGCTGTCCATGTTAAGTAGCTATCATGTGGCATGTAATGTTTGTATTATTTCTTCATGGCTCTCCATAGTAACAAATCCTGCAGGCAGATACATATCTATATGGTTTTTGGTTCTTGAAAAAAAAATGCTGCCCCATTTGTATTCTCGTTGTACTTCTGACATTGTCTCTGCAAATCCAAATCAAGCAGATTGCAACAACCTGGTCCCATTTGATAGACAATATAATTCCTCCCCTTGTTAAGAGATTCAGTCCCAAAGTTGCTAAAAGCTGCTGGTTGTTAGTACTACGCATATTTTGAAGTAAAGTGTTCAGCAGAGCTGAAATTTACTAAATTTGAACACTTAGCCATCTGGAGCATTAGATGCTTAATTACCGCAGAAAGAGTTGAGAATTAACAATATGAGACAGATTCCACTTTCCAGTGGAAGATTTTGATTAGGTTTGAGCCTTTTATTTTTTGGAAAAAGGAAATATGCAAGTGGGTCACGTCATGCCTACAACTAAGCCTTTCTTTCAGATGCTTCTTCATTTCACAAAACCTTTCTTTCGAAGAAGCTTTATCCTACAGTGTAGGGGTAAAAATCCTTTCTTTTTTAGAAAAGTCATGATAATTACTGAAACAAGTTTCAGAAACACCAGGCAATGTTATTTTGAGGTGAATGCGCGTAATTTTTCTAAAAGGAATAACTTCTTGAGATTTCAATATTGTAAACTGTTTGTCATTTCTGAGAATGATAAAACAATATAAATTTGACTGGCATACAAGGAATGAAACAAGAAAGCCTTTGTCCCTTATGCCCAAGGCAAACTAAAGTATAATAACCCTACTATGCTTTGACAAAAGGCCTTGAGTCAACACTACAAATATATCTGACAACTAAGACAACAGTTAGGCCTAAGGCATTCAAACGTGACATTTTAAATAGAAGGTGCATTGAGGTGTAAGAACCATGTAGTGGATTTTCTAGCAATACAAAGATAAATTTGCAGGCGGCTGCATTCCAGTGTTCCTCATTGCAGCTTTGTAAAATCAATTGTGCTGCATTGGAAGAACAACATTTACAAGTTGCTTGAGACAGTAGCTTTTAGTGCTCCTTTGAAAGGAGTAAAATTTACAAGTTGCTGATTAAGGATTGCAGTACAGCACATTATTGGCTTTGCTTGATTTCCAGAAAGTCAAATTTACTAAACATTTTATGAGTAGCCTGTTTTTAGACTGCAGCAGGATGGCAACATCCATAGGCCACTGTCCAAAGTCATCCAGAGCAATTCTTCAATTGTACTCTCTTCACAGATATACTATATGACCACTTAATCTTGAGTAGGTCTAGTGATTTTTCCTAAATATGATGTACTCTATTTGTTCTATGTATGCCAACTAGAGGAAACTGCTTGGACCAGCACAAAGCCTTGCATGGTATCTGGCATTTGCAATCAAGTTGCATCTGCCAAATGAAACTCATGTTTTACCATGCAATGGCAGTTGCCACATGGCGTGATTTGAAGTACTAGCCTGAAAACAGCCCCACAGTAGTGGGGATGGCTGTCATCAATTTGCTGATAACCTCCAGTTCTTTATCTCCTTATCCATGTCACCTGTGACATGTTGTGAATCGCTTCCTGCCTGCTATGGCCAAATGGTTAAGCATGAATAAGTTGAATGGAATCTTGACAAGACAGAGATAATACTCTTTGGGGATGCAGAAATATTGCAGGACATTGTGCTTCCCACCTTTGAGGTTCAGCTGACCTTGTTGCCTTGGTCAAATGCCCATGGTCATTCTGGACCCAACATTACTGCTAGAGAAGCAAATTAATACAGCTGCAAAAAAAATGCCTTCTTACAACTCAGTTTAGCCTAGAAGATGACCCTGCCAGCTTGATCTGGCTACCTGATCCATGCACAGATCTCCGTTTGAAGTCAACCTGGAGACTCCAGTTGATGAAGAATGCCACAGCTTGGCTATTAACTGGCAGAACATGAATGTTACTCCCATTCCACAGTCACTCCTTGGCTGTCCACTAGTTACCAGTTAGGTATCTTCCATTGCCTTGAACTCTCATGTCTACAAGACTATCTCTCCCCCTTTGCTCCACCATGACTGCTTCACTCAACTTAGCAGGGCCTTCTGCTACCCTGCAAATGGGCCATATCAACCACTGCCCACAAACATGCATTCTCTGTTGCAGCCCCCACTTTATGAAAGGGCCGGCCTGATGAGGTCAGGAGGGTCCCCACTCTCTTGTCATTGCACAAACTATTAAACACTACTTTCCTGGGGAAAGACAAATGGCGCGGGTGGCCTCCCAGCCACCTGCACTGCCTTTTGCTTTTCCCGCAAGCCGGCCGCCCCTTGTCCTGCGCAAAAGGCAAAAGGCAGCGCGGGTGGCTGGGAGGCCGCCCGCGCCATACAACTTTCCCCAGGCGGGCTCCTGGGGCTAGCAACTGCACCTGGCGCCCCCTCTTTGGCGGCACTGGGGGCAGACTACCCCCTCCCCCTGTCTATCCGACCATGCCCAGGACAAGGGGCGTGTGGGCAAGCCGGCCTCCCCTTGTCCTGGGGAAAGGCAAAAGGCAGCGCAGGAGGCTGGGAGGCCGCCTGTGCTGTTCGCCTTTCCCCAGGACAAGCTGCGTGCGGGCAAGCCAGCCACCCCTTGTCCTAGGGAAAGGCAAAAGGCAGCGCAGGAGGCTGGGAGGCCGCCTGTGCTGTTCGCCTTTCCCCAGGACAAGGGGTGCGTGGGCAAGCCGGCCGCCCCTTGTCTTGCGGGGCAGGTGAACGGCGCGGGCAGCCTCCAAGCCACTTGTGCTGCCACCAGCTCCGCAGCACACCAGCACAGCCAGCTTGCTGCATGGGCGGGGGGGAGACCCATTACCGCGCGCACAAGAGCCTGACTACGGTTGCCCTGGGAGCTGACAAGCGTAGATCTGGCCCTGGTGTGAATGTCCCCTCCCTGAGGGGAGGTGGCTCATTGCCGTGTTAAAAACTTTTTCCCCCTCTGCTCTAAGTGTGTGTGTGTGTGTGTGTGTGTGAACGTCTCCTTCCTCCCTGAGGGGAGGTGGCTCATCGCCGCCTCCCCGTGCCCGCCAGGCCTGGCGGCCGCTGCCACCAACCGCGATTCCTATATCGCTGGAAACAGCAGGGCGCCCTCCCGCTTTGGCCTCCCCAATTCCCGATTCCAGATTGGAAACGGGACTTGATCGGTTAGAATCGGTGACCTGGGTTCGGCGGCGGCCTGGATCCACGAATGGCTTGATCAGTATTTTTTTTTTTATCATGCCCACCTCTAGTCACAATTGGTTATGGTGGCACCGAAGCGAAGGACAGCAGCAGAAGTGCATGGAATGGGCAACCCAGTCTGCATATGCTCAGTGTGGCTCTCCTTTAATAATTGTTTATTATTATTTCTAAATTTCACCCTAATCTGCATAACATGAGCCTTTTGGGCAATCTGGGACTGGATGCTGGAGGAGACCTCTCCCACCTCAAACTCATGTTTTTTAAGCCCACATGGACATTGGTTGCTTGCTGGCTTTTCCTTTCATTGTGCGCAAAAAAAAAGCAGAAAGGGATTGGAGAGGCAATGCCAATAGCGCTGTGCCATCTCCTGTTCCTCTCCTTAGTACAGAGAAAAACTTTTAAGAATTGAAGACATTCAATGTCAATGCCATTGCCCGGGAAAAGCCAAAGACAAAATGCTCGCCTGCACAGAATCCCCTTCCTGCCAATGGAGTTACGGTACACTAGAGCTCATTCTCTCCCCTTGAGATCCAATTGATTCGTTGCCATTAAGGAAAACAGTTACAGATGCTGCCACCTGATGCTGCTGGCCCCAGTGCCTGCCTGTGCTGCCGCTATGCGGTAAGAACTGAAACAAAACACACAAATTTTTCAGTGGGGCGGAATTTATTACAGCTTCTTTTCCCAAATTTGTTTCACCGTTCCAAAGGTCATTTTAATGAACCAAACCAGCAATTTCCAGGTGTATTTCTGGCTCATTTGTTTCATTTTGCACACTCCTAATATTCATACACCATGCCTAATTTTAATCTTAAAGTAGAAAACGTCACATTGAAGAAAAAAATGGTGGTACCCAAACACCCAGAGCCTAAAAACACACTTTCTCATAAAGCAGAAGTTGCACTAATGATTGCATTCATAATGGCAAATTTGAAATGCATATAGAATATTTTTGTACCCCAAGTACATATATTTTTGTAGAGAGGGAGAAGTTGTCTAGGTTATGCTTTCTGAGATCAATGTTTTCTGGGAGAAAAGTCATGGTTGTTGTTTTTTTAACCCCAAGCATAATTTATATGATGCAGTAAAAAGCACCTTCAAACACAAAAATGTAGGTGGCAATTGGCTGTATTTTGGATAAATTATTTTGTGATGTGTAGGACTGATATATTGCCTGCAACCCATTCCAGTCAACATTCTGGCAGCAGCATGCTGCACCAGTTGAAGGTTCCGAATACTTTTCAGGCAGTGTGATGCAGAGTGAATTGCTGTAATCGAATCTAAATATAACCAGGGTAATGCACCACAGCAGCCAAACATTTTCTGCCCAGGAAAGGCAGCAAGTGGCTATCCAGTCAAAGCTGATAAAAGGCACTCCTGGCCACAGCTGCCATCCACTTATCCAGCAGTAGGCCTGAGTTCAAGAGCACTCCCAGATTAGAGACCTGTTCCTTCAAGGGGAGTACAGCCCCACCCAGAATGGGTCATACCTTAAATTCCATTCAGACCTTCCTCTCATTTCCATCATTTCAGTATTAAGCCTCAGTTTATTGGCTCATATCCACTCTAAAACTGCCTCTAGATACAAGTTCAAGGTTTCTATAGTCTCCTTGGGATTAGTTGGAAGTGCAAGATAGAACTGAGTGCCATCTTCTTATTGCTGACAACTCAGCCCAAATATCTGGATGAACACAATCACTAGTTTCATGCAAATGTTAAAGCATAGGAAACCTAGGAAACAGATGTTAAAGCATATGAAACAAGATGGAATTTTGTAGGGCCCCACTGACCAAGTGCCAAAGGGCTGAGCAGCAGTCCTCCAACACCACTTTCTCAAAACTATCCTCCTGGTAGGACCAGAATTACACAGTGCCTCCCAGTACCAGCCTGGAAGGGCAGTCCAGAAGGGTACCACAATCAATGGTACTGAAAGCCACACACAGTGCCTCCCAGTACCAGCCTGGAAGGGCAGTCCAGAAGGATACCACAATCAGTGGTACTGAAAGCCATCAAGAGGTCCAGGAGAATGAACAGGGTTGTACTCCCTCTGCTCATCTTCAGAAGCATGTCATCCAGTGGGGCAACCAAGGACTTTTCAGTCCCAGGCCAGGCCCAAAACCAGATTGGAGCAGATCCAAGTAATCTAGAAAAGCTTGAAGCTGCCCAGCCACCACTTCTTCAATCACCTTGCTAAAGAATTGTACATTTGAGACTGGCAAATAGATATTGAAATTTCTTGGGTCCAGGCTAGGTTTCTTTGGCAGTGGACCATCACAGCCTGTTTCAAGGCTGCACCAACCATTCCATCTCTCAAGGAAGCATTAACTACTTCTCAGACCCCGTCGACCTCAGCACCACTCAGCAGATTTAACTAGCAAGGAAGGGCAAAGGTCACACAAGCTGGTGGTAGGTCTCAAACCTCCAAGAATCTTGTCCACATCTACAGACTGAATAAGCTAAAAAGTATCCCCCACAGTTGTACAAGTCAGCACTCTGGCACCATCTGACCCTGTAATTTACCAAGTTGAAACATATGTGAGATATTTTATCTGCAAAGTACTGAGCAAAATAATCACAGCAGCCCGCCAGGCACTTTCTCCTGCAGGCCAGATCCCAACAGGCCTCTGACTATTCAAATGCCTCAATTGGCCTGCAATGTGCAGATGCAATGGTGGTGGGAGAGTACTGTTTCTTTGCCATCACCACCACCACTGAGTATGCCTTAAAATGAGCTTTTGCCCATTCATCCCTAGTTTTACTCCACTGTTGCTCTAGCCATCTCCCCTGTCTTTTCATCACCTACAACCCCTACAGGGCTACACAAACTCTAAAACCTGAGAGAAAGTGACTGGAAGCAATTGTGTCAACCACTCTGGTTATTTCTTCATTCCAGAATCATCCAGGGCATCAAAGCATCAACCATATCAACAGGAAAATCCCCTGGAGCTGTTAGACATTTGAATCCATCTGACTCCAGGTGTGGATCATTTTAATAGATTTCCCTCTCCTGCAGAGTAAGTCTAAACCCAAGCAAACAGTAATTTGTCGGTGGGAAAGGAAGCTACAGCCTCCATATTCACCTGGGTGGCCCGGTTTGCTGTCCACAAATGATAGAGGGGTACGAAGCATGGCAGCCACCATGTTTACAGGCTCACCTAACTCTCCTTGGGTGAGCCCACAGCCAATAAGTTTACATTTCCAGGCTGCCCAATCAGGGGCAGCCAGGGAAGCTGCCATCTGAGCAGGACTTGGTAGCAGACCAGAGGGGCACAGTTTTCCCTCTGGTCCACCAGCCAGGTATTTAAGCCGCAGCTGGCCCTGCCCTGCTTCACTTGCTCTCTGCCAGCAAATCCCACTCAGCCCTCCCTCCATTTGGCTGCGTTTGGCTCTGCATGTGGGGGATATTGTGCATTTTCTCTGTAAACTCCTTCATCACAACTTTGTCTAGTTGTTTGGCATTGAGATTGGATTTCTTTGGAGAGAGGCAGGGCCTGCCTGCCCAGTTTCCCCATTTAGGGGATTCTCATAAAGAATCTTGAGAGTCAGTTATGGTGATGCATGCCCAGCTCAGGAGCTACTAGGGCATACTCACTCTCAGGTGGCAGGGGAATCACACAGGGGTGTACACCCACATGACCTCTCACTTGCTGTCACTCCTTGGTTTCCCCCCCCCCCTCAGCGATGGTCAGGGGGGTCATCGGCTGGCAGGCAGGTCAGCCGATGCTTGGGATCCAATCCCTATACATCACTAATGCTCCTATTTTTGTTATTTAATAAAGTTGTGGCCATTTTTTCTCCAGCCAACTGTGTGGGTGTGTGTTTGTTGCTATGCTCTCCTCCCCTCCTCCACCTTTAGTGCTGGGCAGCAACCATCAGTCCTTCCATCCTCCCACCCTTTTACTTAGACATCTAAATTTTTCTATTTTCCTTTTTATACAAAATATTCTTTATTTTATTTTTTATTTGTAGAATTACTGATAGTGAGACCCCTCCTGAAAAAGCCAACCTTGGACTCCACCACTCTGTCCAGTTACTGCCCAGTCTCAAACCTCCCATTTCTGGGTAAGATGATTGAGTGAGCAGTGGTGGAGCAGCTGCAGGGTTTCCTGGAAGATGTATCAGTCCTGGACCCCTTCCAGTCTGGTTTCCGCCCAGGTCACAGGACTGAGACAGTGTTGGTTGCCCTCACAGATGATCTCTGTAGGCATCTGGATCAAGGCAGGTCAGTGCTGCTGGTGTTGCTAGATCTCTCAGCAGCGTTCAACATGGTTGACCATGAATTATTGACCCGCCATCTTGTCGATGTGGGGATCCAAAGGACTGCCTTGCAGTGGCTTGTCTCTTTTCTCCATGGTCGGGGACAGAGAGTGGCGCTGGGGGAGAGGTTATCAGCACGCCAATCCTTGGTATGTGGCATCCTGCAGGGGGCGTTACTCTCCCCATTGTTGTTTAATCTCTGCATGTGCCCTCTTGCCCAGCTGACATGGAGTTTTGGACTGGGTTGGCATCAATATGCAGATGACACCCAGTTGTACCTGTTGATGGATGGCCAGCCTGGCTCTGCTCCTGAGGCCCTAATTAGAGCATTTGGAGCCGTGTCTGGATGGGTGAAGCAGAGCAAAGACAGAGGTCCTGTACCTGGGCCATGGGGGGTAGATATGGGGATTCAGCTCCCGGCCTTTGATGGGGCACCACTTGTGCCCGTTTCATCGGTCAGGATCCTTGCTGCGACGCTGGACTCCTCCTTGTCAATGGAGGCCCAGGTCAAGGCAGCTGCCAGAACTGCCTTTTTCCATCTTCGGCAGGCCAGGCTGCTTGCATTTATTTTTCAACCCATGACCTAACAACAGTGATCCATGCAACAGTCACCTCCAGATTAGATTACTGTAACTCACTCTACGCAGTGCTTCCCTTTGGCTTGACCTGGAAACTGCAGCGGGTCCAAAACGCTGCTGCTCATGTCCTGACAGGAATTTCATTCAAGGCACATGTGGCTCCAACTCTGCAGCAACTGCACTGGCTCCCTGTGGAATTCCGGATCAGGTTCAAGGTTCTGGTTCTGACCTATAAAGCCCTAAATGGATTTGGACCAGCATACCTGAGGGACCACCTCTCCCCATATGTACCTCGGAGGGCTCTTAGATCTGCAGGTAAACAGTTACTGGTGGTCCCTGGCCCCAGGGAGGCTCAGCTGGCCTCAACCAGGGCCAGGACATTTTCTGTCCTGGCCCCAACCTGGTGGAATTCTCTGTCAGAAGACACTCAGGCCTGCCAAGATCTTGTATCTTTTCAGTGGGCCTGTAAGACGGAGATGTTCTGCCAGGCATATGGTTGAGGCCAGCACTGAACCCATCTAATTAGCCTCCCTGCCGGTCTTCTGCCAGTGAGGGGGGAGCATGTGGTCCATCTGCCTCCCCATGCTTGAGGAGTTAGAGTTTCACCAACCTACACCTCCACCCTTTTCTTCCCTTGTATATGGTGGGCAGGGACAGGGGAAAGGTGCACCATCTGGAATGTTGAAATCCATGTTGGTACTGAGATGTATTTTATTGGTTTTATTTATTGTATTTATGATTGTAACCCACCCTGAGCCTGCTTGCAAGGAGGGAGGGCTAAAAATATAATCAATCAATCAATACTAACAGTTTCCCAGATCTGCTTAGACTTAAAAAACAGATTTCACAGTATGAAAATGTACTTTTGCAAAAAAAAAAATGATGTGAGGATTCCACACTGAGTGTAACAGAGGGTCTTTATCATATCTGATAATCCATGCTTTCCACTGAGAGTATGTTCCAAATCCTTGGAAAACATCTATCTGTTAGAGAATATGCTACAATGAAGAATAAATCTAAGCTATAATTTGTGACATCAGTTGATACCATATATTCTGCTCTGCAAAAGACTTTCTTTTATCAGATCCAAGCACTAAATGTATTCTCCAGATATACGCGGAATGATAATACAGAAGTGGAGTTCCATTTTCTGTCACCTTAAAAAAAGTGTAAGAAATTGCTTCTAAAATACTAAAGCCTCCATTCAATCATTCCTTCTATTATCAGTGTTAAAGGAACACACAGTAAACAGGATTACCACCAGCAGGGAACACTGCTACTGCTAACAGAAGCAATACACATTGATTTAGTGACAACCATATGCTATGTGCCAAAGGACTTACAATCTGCATTCGACAGGCAACAGAGATATGGGTAAAAGGTAACAAAATGTCAGATAATCAGTGTAGAAATATACGTAAGTCCAGGAAGTGGTTTCTGTGATATGCTGTTATCCTTAGTGCAAGATGGGATTTTGCTCAGGTAGATACTGAAGTATGCATAGCCCAGATGTCATGTTGCTCTTAGGAATTAAGAGCAGCTCATCAAGAGAAAGAGCTTATTTATCACTTTGTCTTTATTTTATTTTCTAGTAGGAGCATTTTTTCCTCTTTTACCTCCAAGGAGTTCAAGGCAGCCACCTTTCTCTATTTTACTCTTACAAAACCCTGTGAGGCTGAGATGGGCTGAGGATTTGATTACACAAGACAAAAAATGTGAGTTGAGGGAAACTCATGTTTAATGCGTGGCCAACACTTACCTTCAAAATGGGGGAGGAGAGTTGAATGGACTCCAGAGCATGAATGTGGAGGCCGGAACAGCTTTGCAATTCCCTCTCTTCTACCCCGGTATCCACCCATATTCTACATATTTGCCCAGGGGACACGTGTCTCTGACAATAAGATGAACAGCCTTGCCCACACACCTCTCTTGTCCAAACTGGGTGAAGGAGAAGGAATTGTGAAGCTGATTCTGCCTCTTCATGTGCAGTCAAGAACCCATTTCCCCACACACAATTTTGAAGGTGAGTGCCAGTCACATGTTAAATGTGAGTTTCCCCTAATCTAGCTCATGTTTAACATCTCATGTAATCAGACTCTGAGGGAGAATGACTGGCCCAAGGTCACGCAATAAATTTCATTGCAATTGGGATTTTGAATAGACATGGGCACGAACCAAAAAAAATTAACGAACCTGCAGATCGTGGTTTGGTGCAGACCACGATCCTGAATTCCCGAAACGCAACAAACATCTCCCATTGCCGAAGTGAACTGGATCATGGTTCGTGGAGGCCAAAGTGGCAAGCAAGAGCACTGTCCCACTCCACTGCTCGCAGAAAGTGAAACCCAGCCTGGGAGACCATGTCTATTTATAAGCATGGGTCCCATTCAGCAACACAGGAGGTCTGTGTTTGGCCATCAGAGCTGCCTATCAGGGTTTGCAGGGATGAGATTGGAGTGCCCATGGCTACAGAACACCCCCTTCCCCCTCCCTGCCCTGGGTGTCTTCTCCCAACTTGTAACTGCTTTGCAGCTCCATGGTTGGAAGGAAGCCCTGCTGATCAAGGAAAGCTGGGCTTCCATTCGGGTTTCCAGGGCAACAGAAGGAGGGCAGACAGAGCTCAGGCATTCCCCCGGCTCTGTTGCCAGGGGAATAGATTGCTGGTGCCTGAGTGTCTGGCTTCCCGAACGCAACGAACCAGGCCTCTCCCGACTGCTGGTTCGTTGGCCATGGCCGATCACAATCCGCTGGGTCACGATTGCGTGATCGCCATTTTCGTGGGTTTTTGAGGTTCGTAATGTGGATTGTTCCCATCTCTAGTTTTGAACTCTGATCTCCCAGGATCTAGTCCAACATTCGGACCTGTATGCCATACTGGATTATCTGTACATTTAAACAGGGCAAAAGGAAGACATTTGGAGGTATAGGTAAAGGGGACAATCTTCTGATTGTATTTGTGTGAGGCTGTAGGATGACCCTGTTCGATGTTATGTAAAGGAAGAGTGCTGTAACTCTGCGAAATGATTGCTCATAATATAACTATTCCACAGCAGCTGTCAAGGTTAATTTGTGATCTTTTGTTAAATATCTCCACAGAAATTAGTGTGATTGGTCCTTATCCAGGATGACAAAAATGTCACAGTAGAACATGACCCATTTTCTGCCATCTTCCCTGCTCTGGCCCTTAATTTTACATTGTTTGTGTGAACCAAAATCGGGGACAAAAAGACTGCAAACATTAAAAGAACTTTGACTTTGGGGATCACATCACTTACACTACCATCCTAGGCAGAGTTACACCCTTCAGAGTTCATTGAAATCAATGGCTTAGAAGGTTATAAGTCTATTATATTAATTAGCAAAATAACCCACATATACAAAGAGACATATAGGGCATGAGCACTAGACATGAACCAAAAAAAAATAACAAACCCGCAGTTCATGGTTCGGTGCTGCTGACGAACCCGAACTAACAAACTGCAACGAACATTTCGTGCTGATGAACCTGTTCATGGTTCGTGGGGCTCAGAACGGCCCCTGTTGGACTTAGAGAGCCTATATTCACAGGGAGTGTTTAGCAGGCTCTCCTCCAGCCAGCACCCAAGTTTGGTCAAGATTGCAATAGGGATCTTGGAGCTATACCCTCTCCAATCAGAGGCCCCCAGGAAACTCCCACTCGATACAATTAGAGCCACCAGTTGACATTGGCCCAGTGTACAATGGGTGTACTCGAAGGTGGGCTACCTCCCCTCTAGGGAGTGGGGGTATAGCCACTCGCTGGTGGCAACCCCCATGTGCCCGCCCACCAGGCCTCAGAGGAGCTCGTGTTTATTCCCAGCACAGGCCGGAAGGAGGGTGATGACAGTGGTCACCAGGCCTGGTGGGCACAGGGAGGCAGGGGCGTGCCACCTCCCTTCAGGGGGTGGTGAGTCTGGCCACTCACCGGCGGCACCCCCCATGTGCCCACCCACCAGGCCTCAGAGGAGTGCACGTTTATTCCCAGCGCAGGCCGGAAGGTGGGTGATGATGGCGGCCGCCGGGCCTGGCAGGCACGGGGAGGCGGGGGCATGCTGCCTCCCCTCAGGGGGCGGGGGGTCTGGCCACTCACTGGTGGCACCCCCCATGTTCCTGCCTGCCAGGCCTCAGAGGCGCGTGAGTTTATTCCCGGTGCAGGCTGGAAGGTGGGTGATGAAGGCAGCTACCGGGCCTGGTGGGCACGGGGAGGCCAACATCACCCACCTTCTTGCCTTGGCGGAAAAGATGGGAGGGAAAGGACATGTCATTTGGAGGGGAAGTGGCAAGATCCACCAGCAACCGCCTGGCCTCACTTGAGAGTCCCCCTGAGGAATTCTCCGGCAGCAGCCAATATCACCCACCGTCCTGCCTTGCCAGAAAGAATGGGAGGGAGAGGACATGTCATTTGGAGGGGAAGTGGAAAGATCCCCCAGCAACTGCCTGTCCTCACAGGAGAGTGCATTTATTCCCGGCAAGGGCCGGAAGGCGGGTGATGTCCCCTCTCTTTCTATTTCTATCTCTATCATTTTCTACATACAATTCTCTAACTATATACCATTCTCTAACTGTCAACGTACATTCTCTAATGTATATACATACATTCTAGTGTACATTCATTCTACTTATACATTCTCTAATGTTTGTATCTTTCTCTGTTTTTGATTTTCAATCCTTTTATCTATGAATGTGTCATGTTCTATTTGATTCTATATCTTTTTGTTGCATTTGCATTCTGTTTCTAGATCTAGAACAGTTGATACCTGTGTACCCTTTTCTATCTGTTTCTCTGTATCTCCCTCTCATGGTCTATTTGTAACTTTCTATCTCTATCTGTTTCCACCACTATCTATCTGAATCTATGTCTAGGTATATTTGCCCTTTCCTATTTCTTTCTATCTCTAGCTGTCTTTTTCTCTCTTTCTATAACTATGTCATTTTCTACATACCTTTCTTTATCTTCATCTATATGTATGTTTGTGTATCGATCTTTTTCTAATGTTTTTGTTTTTGTTTTTCAATCCATCTTTCTATCTATCTGTTATCTTTTTCTGTCATACTCTGAATCTATTTGTAGCATTTGCATGTCATTTGGAGAGGAAGTGGCAAGATCCCCCAGCAACCACGGGGCGTCACCCGAGGGTCCCCCTGAGGATTTCTCTGGCACCCGCCAGCATCACCCACCTTTCTGCTTTTGCGGAAAGGATGGAGTGGTGGGACACATTCCCACCCAGCTGAAAGGGGTCCAGTCAGTCCCATTGACAGGGGAGCTGCCATGCTGTGCAACCGACTGTACCCCTATATGATACAATCAGCTGTGCAATCACAGCTGAGCTGTCTATCTGACCAAGAAGGGAGCAGTAACAGGATAGTCCCTTGTGAAGCAGCAGCTGACATGACCTGCTGTCCTGCCTTTGCAGAAAGAAGGGGATGGGCAGGACAGAAGACATTGCTTGGATGGGTCAGAGTGGTTCCAGAGAGGGAGAGACAGAAATGTGTGAGCCCTCAGCTGATGTGCCCACTGAACTTGGCCCCAGGGCCTGGCAGCAGCCCTGGAACTAGAGGAGATAGATCCCTATCCCCAAAATCCAAGCTCAATTATACTCTCTTTGTCTCTCTCCCCAAAGGCTAGCAAGAAGCAAGCAACAACTCTGTGACTCTCCACTGCTCGCTGAAAGTGAAACCCAGTCTGGGAGCCCAGTGGTTTTTATAAGCTGAGGTCCCATAGAGCAACACAGGAGGTCTGTGGCTGGCCATCAGAGCTGCCTATCAGGGATTCGGTTTCGCTTTCTCAGCCATGCCGGACGCTCCTCTCGGCAGGTCTGGGAGGAAACAACCGGGCACCCTGACCGGGCGGCTGATCTGCAAGGATTAGCCCCCAGGACTCCCAGTTAGGGAGGCAGGGTCCAGGACGCTGTGGGAAGAACCTCCCGGAATCAATGTGGGGGGAGAATTGCCCGTTTGTCCCTATGGAGGCCGGCAGACGTGCGCGGCGCCTTGAGTGCCGCCGGGCAACGAGAAATGGCAAATAAAAGAAACAGGCGGAAGCCTGTAAACAAGCGAATCCCTTCTGTTCTACAAGCATTTGTGAAGGAGAGGTTGATCTGAAGAAGACTCGCTCTTCCCCTTCGGTGAGTTCCAGGATCTGGCTGGCGCCCCCCCCCCCCAAATGGCAGCAAAGAAGCAAAGTCCCGCTCTCGGTAAGTCAATCTCGGCTACCTTACAGAAGGGAGAGTCGCTCGAAGAGTTGGTGCGCAGGGCGGTGGTGGAAGCCATAAAACCCTTTGTTGACAAGCTGAACGAAACTGATCAAAGGGTGGGCTCAATTGAAAGCGAAGTGAAAACCATTAAGGAAGTAGCGGGGGGGCAGAGAAGTCTGCTCTGGAAAGTGCGTCACTTGTGAAGGCTACGAAAAAAGAGCTGAAGTTGGTGGAGAACCAGCTGATCGGGCTACAGGTGGAACGAATGCAGACAACTTTGCGTCTCCAAAATGTGAAAGAGGAGGAAAATGAGGATCTGTGGGATTTGGTCTCGGAACTACTGGCGACACCCGCGAGGACAACTAAAGAAGAGGTTAAAAGCGCCATTTTGGAGGTCCGTCGGGCTTCTTCAAAATATGCAACAAAGCGACAGTTGCCTCGCGAGATCATTATTGACTTTTCATTTTAAAAGATTTGGGACACTATCCTATATATCTCATACAATGCGGATTTGGACTTTATGGGTCTTAAAGTCAAGATTTTAAAGGACGTTCCATTTCTAGTCCGGAAAAGACGTTTTAAGTACAAAAAGTTCGCAGCTCTTCTGAGGGACCATGGAATAAAGTATAAATGGTTACTTCCGGAAGGAATATGGTTTAGACATAAAGATCAAGCCTATAAGATACTATCAGAAGATCAACTAAAGGATTTTGAGGATAAAAACCCGGAATTCCAGTGTACCAAGAACGAAGAAAAGGAGAAGCCTGAGGGGGGGGGGAGGAGGAGAGCACCGCAGCTGCGGTTGCACAGAGAGAATTGCGTCCGGGACCCAGAAGGGGGAGGAAAGTTTAATTAGAATTTGAAATGTGTAATCTGTATGATTAACCACCCCATCATCATTTTATTGAGCTATTTTTTTCTATTATGGCAGTATGAAGGGAAAACATTGAAGTGTAGTGTTGAATGTAGTTTATCCTTCCCTTTATGTCCCCTTTTCCCCGCCCCTTCCCTTTCTCTTCATCCTTTTCCTTTCCTTGTGATAGTCTTGTGTAGTGTTATTGTAGTGTTGTGTAGTATACTGAAAAATAAAAAATTTATTAAAAAAAAAAAAGAGCTGCCTATCAGGGTTTGCAGGGATGAGATTGGAGTGCCCATGGCTACAGAACACCCCCTCCCCTCTCCCTCCCCCTACTGTCTTCTCCCAACTTGTAACCACTTTGCAGCTCCATGGTTGGAAGGAAGACCTGCCGATCAAGGTAAGCTGGGCTTCAATTCGGGTTTCCAGGGCGACAGAAGGAGTGCAGACAGAGTTCAGGCATTCCCCCGGGTCTGTTTCCAAGGGAATTGATTGATGGTGCCCGACTGTCTGGCTTCACGAACCGCAGAAGAACGCAACAAACCAGGCTTCTTATGAATGCTGGTTCATTGGACTTGGACGCTCACGAAAAGCTGGATTGCGAACAGATGATCGGGCTGTTCATGGGTTTTTTGCATTCGTAATACGGTTCATGCCCATGTCTAATGAGCACACACCAGTGTTCAGGCATGCTAAGTTGCCTTTATTCCAACAGCACACAGTCACACCCTACCAACACTTCAGCATAAACTTGTGTCACCCACTCTCATGATCCTGCATGGTTGGTGATTCAAACATAAAGAGAGGCTAGTGTGAGGGAGGTGCCATTTTAGAAAGATTCCAGGCAACTACAGAGGAACCTGAGGTATTTCAATATACCATAAACCTAATAATATTATAAAGTCTTGAGTATGGTTACCTCCGAGCTTCATCCTACTCAGCCTCTTCCTATAACTGCCATAGACAACTTTGCTGGTAGCCTTTTGAATTTCAAAAAAGAGGCTACAACACATTCACTTTGTTTTGAATAAAATAGGATGAGTGGGTTTGGCTTGCAGCCAGGATGAGTAACGGTTTTAGTAACACTGATCTTGCCTTTGAGAGACCAAATTGACAAATCCAAGTTTGCCACTTACCCAATATATGGATTATGTTTGCTGAGTCACTATGCTTGCTCTTTGTGTTAAAAACATGATGCTCCAATTTTAAATTAAGATGAAATATAATGACTGACTTCTATAAAGGAAGGAATTAAAGAATTTACAAACCATGATAGCCTGCGGACAGTCATAGTTAATTACCTGTATAGGCACATTGCTTTAAATTGAGGGTGGTTTTGCAACAGGCGAAATCTTCTTTCATAATCCAGCCTCTAATACTTCTTGGCTTCTAAGCCAACAGTTAGGTAACCTTCTATTAACACGGGTATAATGCATGAAAATACCACAACATAATACTGCCCTGGATTTTAACCGAAGGGCCAAGCCCAAGAAGTGATCATTGAACAGTCCTAAAGAAATTCATGCCCATTGGCAATGATTACATTGCATCTTCTATTATGAACTATTTAGATTTCATCCTTGCCCCTCCTCTTTTAAAATATCACAACCTCAGAAGGTATAGCATCTTTGGGTTCATGAACAAGAGCCAAAAGTGACAAGACAGATTTCCATATTCTTCATTTTTATTTAAATACTTGCATCCTACTTTTCTCCCCAGTTCACAACAGCAACATAAAATAACACAATATCAAACAACCAAACAATACAACAAACTCTGAATTTTGGAACTGGCTCATCTAAAACCCTTCAGCTTGTTTCCAAATCACTGGTCACACCCAAGCCTTATAATGCCTGCAACAGGAAGGGAAAATTGGAGCTTTAAAAAGTTGATGAGTGGAGGGGAGCTAAACTACATGGTTAGAGTTATGCTACTGAGGACTGTGTTCAAATACATTGGCTCAAGAGTAAATTGTATTTAATAGGAATGTTTCATAAGGTCTGAGATATGCATTTTGGCTAGGTCTTTGCTATATGATATGTGGTTAATATCAGTGTCATAGGTCACTGCTGTTTGGACTGACATTGAGCTTGTCTACCATTGCCAGTAGAAATGAGAAGTGAACTGGTGGGCATAGGGAGGGGGGCCAGCATGGAGTCAGGGATCCCAGTCCTCTGGGGATATGGGAGGTATGGCGGTGGGAGCTGGTCTCGGCTGAGAAGGGCACGGAGATATGGTTTAGCTCGGTGCCCTTCTAACCTGCGTCCCATCCCGAAATATGCTGGGGATGGAGCTAGGAGAAGGAACCCCCCTTCGACACTGATGTTGTGCAATGCCAGGTCCATAAATAATAAGACTGCTACATTGCAAGACTTTTTTTGCGGTAAGCAATATGAACCTGGTATGCATGACCGAGACCTGGGTGAGGGAGGGTGAAATGGTTGCCCTGGGAGAACTGACCCCCCCCAGGGTATTCGGTCCTTCATCAGTCCCGAATAGGAGGCCGGGGGGGGAGGGGTGGCAATCCTCGCTCGAGAGTCTTTCTCCTTCAAGCCACTCCCCACCCCTGAGATCTCTGGCATTGAATGTGTAGGCCTGGTGTGGGGTGCCGAGGAGAGTTTGGCCATCTGTCTGGTGTACCGTCCGCCTATTGCACCAGCAGATACCCTGTCGCGCCTGCTAGAGGTGGTAGCGGGGTGGGCCTTGGAGTTCTCCAGAGTGTTGGTCTTGGGGGACTTCAATGTCCACGCTGAAGACACCTGCCTCCTCTGTGCAGGCTGCAGACCTAGTAGCTTCCATGGCAGCACTGGGACTCTTCCAATTTGTATCAACCCCCATACACAGAGCGGGCCACACGCTAGATTTGATCTTCGGGATGGGCCTTGATGTGGATCTAGAGGCAATAGAACCAGTGCCATGGTCAGACCACTCGGTTTTGAGGACTCGACTGGAGATGCCACCCCCCCCATAAGGGTGGCAAGCTGATTTATGCTCGCCCGCGGAGACTTATGAATCCAATTGGTTTCCAGAATGCTCTGCAGGATCCTATGCTCCACGGCAGTTTGTTAGATGAGGTGGTGGAGGACTGGCAATGACGGCTCTCTGAAGACATCGATGAAATCGCTCCCCATCGCCCTCTTTGCCCCCATGTAAGACGGGCTCCCTGGTATACAGAGGAGCTTCGAGAAAAGAAGCGGGAGCTAAGACAGCTTGAGTAAGTGTGGCGGCAATCTCGCGATGAAGAGGCAAGATCATCTTATAGGACGTTTATGAAAGCCTATGAGATGGTGGTGAAGGCTGTGAAGAAGGAGTTTTATACAGCCTCCATCGCATCAGCTAGCTCATGCCCAGCAAAATTGTTCAATGTGGTTCAGTCACAAGTCTCTCTCCCAGGGGGAGACTGCCAAATTCAGAATTCGGACATCAGCTGTGAGGCTTTTGGGAGCTTTTTTGCTTAAAAAATTTTGTCTCTCCGCCGTGACTTGCCAGCCACAGTTGATACAGTGAAGGAACTAGAGACCCCTTGGCCATCTTTAGGGTCAATATTTGATCAGTTCAGTCCACTCTCCGGGGAAGAGATTGACAGGACCCTGCAATCTTTCAGGCCCACCACGTGCCCCCTGGACCCATGCCCATCGTGGCTGGTAAAGGAAAGTGTCGATGGTCTGCGATCCTCGTTGGAGGCCATTGTTAACACATCCTTGGGCACTGGGGTTTTCCCTGGGCCACTAAAGGAAGCCGTGGTGAGACCGCTCCTGAAGAGACCATCACTGGACCCCACTGATCTGGTCAATTATTGCCAAGTCTCAAACCTCCCGTTTCTAGGAAAGGTGATTGAGCAGGCGGTGGCGGGACAGATACAGGGTTTTCTGAATGATGTCTCAGCCCTAGATCCCTTTCAGTCCAGGTTCTGGCCAGGACATGGGACGGAGACACTGCTGGTCACCCTCACGGACAACCTTCGCAGACATTTGGACCGAGGTGGTTCAGCGCTGCTGATACTACTGGATTTGTCAGCAGCGTTTGACACAGTCGATTACGATCTTCTGACTCACTGCCTCGCCAATGTGGGGATACGAGGGACTGCCTTACAGTGGTTTGTCTCTTTTCTCCACAGTTGGGGACAGAGGGTGGCACTTGGGGAGAAATTGTCACCCCGTCACCCGTTGGTGTGTGGGGTCCCACAGGGGGCAATACTCTCCCCTTTACTGTTTAACATCTATATGCGCCCCCTTACCCAGCTGGTGCGAAGTTTTGGGCTTGGGTGCCATCAATATGCAGATGACACCCAGCTGTATCTGATGATGGACGGCCAGCCCGGCTCAGCCCCAGACGTCCTGGAACATGCATTTGCAGCCATGACTGATTGGTTGAAACAGAGTCGACTGAAACTGAACCCAACAAAGACGGAGGTCCTATACTTGAGCCATGGGGGACTGGATTCGGGACTCCAGCTCCCAACCTTCAATGGGGCACAGCTTGTGTCTGTTCCAAGGGTTAAGAGCCTGGGGGTGATCCTAGATGCCTCCCTGAAAATGGAGGCACAGGTCACAGAGGTTGTCAGGTCTTCTTTTTTCCACCTGTGGCAGACCAGACAACTTGTCCCTTACCTGTCTACCTGTGACTTATCTACAGTGATCCAATCAACAGTCATCTCTAGGTTAGATTACTGTAACTCACTTTGCGTGGGCCTACCCTTGTGCCTGACCCAAAGATTACAGCTGGTGCAAAATGCAGCGGCGCGCATCATTATGAAAGCACCAAATAGGGCGCATATTACACCAATATTGCGTGAGCTGCATTGGTTGCCAGTGGAGTATCGGATCAGGTTCAAAGTCTTGGTATTGACCTATAAGGCCCTGTGCGGACTGGGGCCAGCGTACCTGAGGGTCTGTCTCTCCCCATATATTCCCCAGAGGACCCTCCAACCAGGAGAAAAGAAATTGTTATCAGTCCCTGGCTCCAAGGAGGCCCGCCTGGCCTTGACTACAGCAAGAGCTTTCTCAGTCCTAGTTCCTACCTGGTGGAACACTCTGTCTACCGAGACCAGGGCCTGGCAGGATCTACTATCTTTCCGCTGGGCCTGTAAGACAGAGTTGTTCCGCCAGGCTTATGGCTGAGGCTGGGCCTCCACTGGCTGGAGGATACATCATCTACTCCCCTCTCTATGAGAGCTGCCCACCACTGTTCTTAAGCTGCTGCTATGCTCAACTGTACTGTCGCACTTTTTGTAATCAACGGTATTGCCGCCATCAAGAAAAGAGTGCTGCTATTTTTAAAATCTTTGTATAATGTTTTTAAATGTTTTATATGCAATGTTTTATATGTTTTAATGTTGTTATCCGCCCTGAGCCTGCTTGCAGGGAGGGCGGAATATAAATATGATTAAATAAATAAATAAATAAATAAATAAATAAATAAATAAATAAATAAAAGGCAAATGCTCAGTATGGTTGCAGTTGACCAAAATGACCTTCCTGCTCTTTCTTTCCAGCATTATGCAGCATTTTGTTTTCTTCATTTCAAAGAAGTTGCTTCACTCACACATAAAAAGCACAGTTCAAAGGAGATTTTACACATACAGGGAACTGCTGCATTCTGCAGATTTCAGTTGCTACAAATTGCCACAGATCATCAGGCTAATTTACAAATGGATAAGAGGGAAAGTGTCGGATTACTTCACTTCCATCCCAGTTTTTCAATTTGATTTTTAAAAGGGAAGCGATATTGCTGTAGCACAGTGGTTAAGTAGTTCGGCTGTGAATCAGCACTCCACTGGTTTGAATCCCACTACTGCCATGAGCTCAGTAGGTGTCCTTGGGTAAGCCATTTCTCTCAGCCCCAGCTCCCCAGCTGTATTGTGAGGATAATAATAACACTAACTTGTTCACCGCTCTGGGTGAGGCTCTAATCTGTCTCGAAGAGCAGTATATAAGTGCTGCTGCTGCTGCTGCTGTTGTTGTTGTTTCAAACTTTAACAAATCAATTTCAAATTCCTCATTATTCACATTTTTCTATCAATCCGCACAGATTTTTTAAAAGTGGCTGTAAACGGCCCAAAATGGCCAAAGGCCCAGATCGAAGAACCATTTCCTGAACATGGAGAGGCCCTATATAAAGACACACTTTCCACGGAGTTCCTTGTATGAGTAAGCTCATGAGGCCAGCTAGCTTGAAATGTTTCATGGACTGCTAAAGAGCTTTTAAAATGTATTTACAGGACCCTTTGGAATGTAAAATACTTGGCATTGAAGCCACAGTCTAAGATGGATGTTCTGTCCTGTTTTTTGAATGCTTGAATGCTTTTTATTGGTTGTTACCATGTGTTTAATATTTGTAAACTGCCTTGAGAACCTTTCTAAATAAACAGACATTTTTATTGTATATGTTAGTATTACCTAGAAATGAAAGGACACAATCAGATAAAAGTGAATTTGTGCTCTATGAAGTTCTTCAGCTGTAACAATGATCTGGTAAGGAGCCAGCCTTTGATACTGGCTGCAGTCAGTTTAAGCTCATTCCCCACTACCACCATGAACCCAATATACAGGTACAAAGCATACCATGGTATTGTCACAGCCTTATGTACAAAACAATTCACATGAAATAAATTAGTCTGCATATGAAATGAGTTTTCTATTCGGGCCCCCATTGTTTCCCCCTACTCTCTTAAACTTCCATCTGTGAACCATCAAAGATATCACTCTTGTTCTTTAAAACAATATATTTTTCCTTACTGGACCTGATGTCCTTGAAGTACTGATTTGCTAGTTGTCTTTATCTCTTCACAGCAATAGTGACCTCCAAAGGTTAATATGACACTGTGCTAGATCTAGACTGGGGGCCCTCATCCTTCTCTATTCCATTATTCAAGGACACCATTTCTTCCAGTCCTCTCTTGCACTTTTATCTGCTATAGAAAATATGTGTATATACAGATCTCAGCCTTGTGTGTGTTTTGAAGAATCCTGACAGCTTTCATGTAGCTTTAAAGCTGAAAGGCTCTCCTTTCCCAGCAAGAGATGCTGAAAAGGAGTTTTCATTGATGATAATGGCCAGCATTTGTCACATTTATTGCTTCAGCAACTCCATATGATTTCAACACCCATCTGCAAGAACATGTTCCCAGGGTATGCTTTTTTATTATTCCTTTGTAATAGATTAAATTCAGACTCCTTTACATCAAGTGAGATTCCACTCCTTCTGGCTCAGTTTATGGAAAAAGCAATCCATTGACTTATTGCATAACCAGCACTGGAGGCATTGTTTTGCCATGGAGAGGCAGTTTGGTGTAGCCGTTAAGAGCAGCAGGATTCTAATCTGGAAACAGAGTTTGATTCCTCACTAGACATGGGCAAGAACCAAAAAAAAAATAACGAACCAGTGGATCATGGTTCGTTTCAGACGATGATCCCGAATTCGCAAACCGCAACGTCCATCTCCCATTGCCAAACCGGTTCGTGGTTCGTGGAGGCCAAAGTGGAGCACGTCGGTATTCCCAGTGATACAGGAATGGTGGGTGATGCCAGTGGCCACCGGGCCTAGCAGGCATGGGGAGGAGGTGGGGGTCTGGCCGCTCGCTGGCGGCACCCCCCATGTGCCCGCCCGCCAGGCCAAACTGGAGCACACTGGTATTCCCTGCGCAGGCAGGAACAGTGGGTGCTGGTGGTGGCCACAGGGCCTGGTGGGCACGGGGAGGTGGCAGGGGGTCTGTCCGCTCACCAGCGGCACCCCCCATGTGCCCACCTGCCAGGCCAAACTGGAGAGCGCTGGTATTCCCAGCAATAAAGAAACGGTGGGTATTGGCGGTGGCTGCCAAACCTGGTGGACACAGGGAGGTGGGGGGGGGGTCTAGCCGCTTGCTAGTGGCACCCCCCATGTGCCCGCCAGCCAGGCCAAAGAAGATCGTGCTGGTATTCCCTGCGACAGCAGGAATGTTGGTGATGACGGTGGCTGCCGGGCCTGGCGGGCACAGGGAGGTGGCGTTGAGCTGCCTCCCCTCAGGGGGTGGGGGGGTCTGGCCACTCGCCGGCAGCACCCCCCATGTGCCCACCCACCAGGCTGTAAAGGAGTGCGCTGGTATTCCCAGCTATGTAGGAACGTGGATACTGGCGGTGGCCACCGGGCCTGGTGGGCATGGGGAGGTGGCGATGAGCCACCTCGCCTCAAGGGGCAGGAGGTCTGGCTGCTCACCGGCGGCACCCCCATGTGCCCACTCGCCAGGCTGAAAAGGAACGCACTGGTATTCCCAGCTATGTAGAAAGGTGTGTATTGGGGGCGCCCGCTAGGCCTGGTGGTCACGGGGAGATGGCGATGAGCCACCTCCCCTTTAGGGGGTGGGGGGGTCTGGCTGTTTACAGGCGGCACCCCCCATGTGCCTGCCTGCCAGGGCAAAAAGGAGCATGCTGGTATTCCCAGCTATGTAGGAAGGTGTGTACTAGGGGTGGCCACCAGGCCTGGCAGGCACAGGGAGATGGTGACGAGCTGCCTCCCCTTTAGGGGGAGGGGGTCTGGCCACTTGCCGGTGGCACCCCCCATGTGCCCGCCCACCAGGCCAAAGAAGAACGCGTCAGTATTCCCGGAGTGGGTGGGAGAGGACCTGTCATCATGAGGAGGGGGAGAGGAAATATCCCCCAGCATCCGCAGGTCCTCACCCGAGGGTCCCACCAAGGAACAGTGTGGCGGAGGCAGCCAACAGTACACACCTTCCTGCCTTGCCGAAAAAGATGGGTGGGAGAGGACATGTCATCATGAGGAGGGGGAGGGAGAATATCCCGCAGCATCCGCGGGCCCTCACACGAGGGTCCCACTGAGGAACAGTGTGGCAGAGGCAGCCAACAGTACACACCTTGGTGCCTTGACGGAAAGGATGGGAGTTGTGGGACACATTCCCACCCAGTTGAAAGAGGTCCCGTCAGTCCCATTGACATTGGGACTGACCCATCCGTACACAATACAATCGGCTGCATGAGTGCAACCGAGCTGTGTAACCAAGGAGGGAGCAGTAACAGGATAGTCCCTCATGAAGCAGGGGCTGACCTGATCCACCACCCTGCCTTTGCGGAAAGTAGGGGGATGGGCAGGACAGGAGGCATTGTTTGGACGGCTCAGAGTGGTTCCTGAGAGGAGGAGACGGAAACAGGACAGCAGCAGAAGCAGCTGACATCGGCCACCTTCCTGCCTTTGCAGGAAGGACATCAGTCGAGCGACCCATTCCCCCCTGCTCAGAGGGCTCTGCGTTTGCGATGGATGGGGGCACCATGAACTATATGTGAAACAGTTCCTGAGCTGCTGCACAAGTGCCCAAAGGAGGCTTCCATCAGCAGCATCACCCACCTTCTTGCCTTGCCGGAAAGGATGGGAGGGAGAGGGCCTGTCATGTTGGGGGTAAGTGGGAACATCCCCCCACAACCGCCAGGCCAAAGAGGAGCTCGCTGATATTCCCTGCGTGGGAGGGAGAGGATGCATCATTTGGAACAGTGTGGCGGCAGCTACCTCCTGAGCCATCAGCCTCGAGGTTGTAAGTGGCACTGTCCCAGACCCCGAGGGGACAACCTCCGCCAGCGTGGCCTGCCAGAGCGCTCTACTCTCACCAGCATCACCCTCAGGGCAAAGTGATCCTCCCACTGACCCCCACTCAGAAGAGCGGGTGGCCCCCTTTCTCCCCCCAATGGATATTTCACTGGGTGAGGAGGAAGACAGGCTCGGGTGGTGCCTCTCCGGGTGCCAAGTCAGGGCTGTCGAAGACAGGTGCTTTGGGTTTTTGCCCCTGCGCACCAGGACATCACAGGCACGGCACCGCACTGCACGGGGGATATCAGGAAGGGCCCAAAAGTGACTCCATACGGAGGTGTTGTAACATTGACCACTAACTGTCCCAGGGGAAGGAGGATGAACGGTTACAGGCTGCACTGCGGGGCTGGACATGGATGATGGGGTGAGGGGTGGACTGCGGGAGGGGACACCACAGAGAGTTTGGGATGGGGATGGGAGGGATCTTTTGTAACACACATACCATTCCTCCAGGGATCCATCGCCCGCCCACCCCTCCTCAAAATGTTGAGAGAGATTCTCTCCCCTGCGCAAAGACCTCTTGGGCCTCCTCCATAGCCCACATAGGTGAATTGGAGGGAGCGGGAGGGCTCCCTGCGGCCCCCTGAGCCACACCCAAAACTGCTTTCCACAACTGAACCAGGAGGACTGCCATCACACTTCACCCCACAACCACCCTTGGCAGCCAACACAAGAGGAAGACTCATTGTGCCATCAAACTAGAATTAAGGAGGATAGGAAAGGAGATGACTCTGTGTGCCCTCCACCGCGGTGCTCACTGAGCTTGGCCCCAGGGCCTGGCAGCAGCCCTGGCACCAGAGGGAGGGAGGGACTAGAGCCCTAGCCCACCACACCCACAGACCTGACCCGATCAGGCACTGTGTGAGCCCTCAGCTGAGGTGCCCACTGAGCTTGGCCCCAGGGCCTGGTAGCAGCCCTGGCACCAGGAGGTGGGAGGGACTAGAGCCCTAGCCCACCACTCCCACAGACCTGAACAGATCAGGCACTGATTAATAATAATCAATATGAGCCCTCAGCCGAGGTGCCCACTGAGCTTGGCCCCAGAGCCTGGTAGCAGCCCTGGCACCAGAGGGAGGTAGGGACTAGAGCCCTAGCCCACCACTCCCACAGACCTGAACAGATCAGGCACTGATTAATAATAATCAATGTGAGCCCTCAGCCGAGGTGCCCACCAAGCTTGGCCACAGGGCCTGGCAGCAGCCCTGGAACCAGAGGAGATAGATCCCTATCCCCCAAAGCCAAGCTCAGTTGTACTCTCAGTCTCTCTCCCCAAAGGCTAGCAAGTGGCAAGCAAGAGCCCTGTCCCACTCCACTGCTAGCAGAAAGTGAAACCCAGCCTGGGAGACCACAGCTATTTATAAGCATGAGTTCCATTCAGCAACGCAGGAGATCTGTGTTTGGCTGTCAGAGCTGCCTATCAGGGTTTGCAGGGATGAGATTGGTGTGCCCATGGCTACAGAACACCCCCTTCCCTCTCCCTCCCCTGGGTGTCTTCTCCCAACTTGTAACTGCTTTGCAGCTCCATGATTGGAAGGAAGCCCTGCTGATTAAGGAAAGCTGGGCTTCCATTTGGGTTTCCAGGGCGACAGAAGGAGGGCAGACAGAGTTCAGGCATTCCCCTGACTACGTTGCCAGGGGAATAGATTGCTGGTGCCTGAGTTTCTGGCTTCCCGAACCGTGCCTGAATGCAATGAACCAAGCCTCTCCTGACCGCTGGTTCGTTGGCCATGGACGATTACGAACCACCGGGTCACGATCGCACGATCGCCATTTTGTGGGGTTTTGAGGTTCGTAATGTGGTTCGTGCCCATCTCTATTCCTCACTCCTCCACTTGAAGCTAGCTGGGTGACCTTTGTCACAGCTCTCTCAGAGCTCTCTCAGCCCCACCCATCTCATAGGGTGATTGTTGTGAGGATAATAATAACACACTTTGTAAACTGCTCTGAGTGTGGCATTAAGTTGTCCTGAAGGGCTGTATATAAAACAAATGTTGCTGTTGTTGTTGTTATTGTTATTGTTCCAGTCCTACCTCAAAGGCAGTTTAAGTATAGTGCTGGGAGGCTGCTACTCTACCCCTTGGCCTATGGGGTTTCACAGGGCTCCTTCTTGTCCCTCATGATTTGAAGCACTTATATAAAGCTGAGTTGCTACCTATATGCAGTTTATGGGAAAAGCAATCCATTAACACTCAGCTCTCACACTTCTAGCAGATACCAGGGAGGCAGTGAAACTATGAATAGGTGCCCAGAGACAGTTTTGTAATGGATGAGAGCTAACAAACTGAAACTTAATCCTAGCAAAAGGTAAATGCTACTGGTGGGGAAGGGAGGTCTGACCCAGGAACTGGGATGTCTCCTGTTCTGGATCAGGTTGTACTCCCGCTAAAGGAACAGTTTTTTCATTTCCTGGAGCCAGGCCTCCTGTTGGATAAACAAGTGGCAGCAGTGGCCTGGGGTGCCTTTCAACAGCTTCATCTGGTGAGCCAGCTGTGGCCCTTCCTAGATGGATCAGATCTTGTCACTGTAGTGCATGCCCTGATAGCATCTAGCTTAGATTACTAAAATGTGTTCTACATGGGGCTGCCTTCGAAGATTGTGCAGAAACCACAAATGGTGCAGAATGCTGCAGCCAAAATGTTAACTGAAGTGGATCATAGGAACAATATCACTCTGGTCTGTTTCCATCTATACTGGCTCCCAATTTGTTTCCAATTTCTTTCCAGTAAGGTGTTGAAAATGACCTCTACATCCCTATATGGCTTGGGACCAGCATACTTAAGTATCATCTTCTCCATATGGACCTAACTATCCACTCCAGTCATCTTCACAGGCCCTTCTTTGGCTGCCCCCACTGTCTAAGTCTAGACAGGTGGTAACCCAAGAAAATTGGGTTGTCAATCTCTAGGTGGTAGCTTGAGATCTCCCAGAATTACAACTGATCTCCAGGCAACAGAGATCATTTCCCCTGGAGAAAATGGAGGCTTTGGAGGGTGAACTCTATGGCATGATACCCTGCTAAAGTCCTTCCCCCTCTAAGCTCCACTCTCCACTTTGTCCCAGCACCCTCCCCTCCCCAAAAAAATCTCCAGGAATTTCCCAAACTGAAGCTGGCAACTTTGTGAGAAATGACCTTCTTGGTCATAGCACCAAAATGTTTGGAACTCCCTCCCCAGGGAGATTGTCTCCTTGTATTCTTGTCTTCCAGCAGCAAGTGAAGACTTTGGCATACCCCCCAATAATTATTATTGGCTTCCTCCCTGATTTTTGGTATTATATATATTATGCTTTTATTTAATTACTGTGTATATACTTGGTGTTAAATGTGTTTAATGTTGGAATGTTTTAATGTTTGATGTTTGTCACTATGGTGACCCTATTTGGCTGGAAAGGCAACACAGAAATGTTTTAAATAAATTAATAACTGAATGTTGATTATCAGATTTCCATGGAATTACTAGGTCAGGTTACAGTCTGTTTTACTCTCAGAATAACACTATCAGGAAGGGCAAAGTGAGACTGACTGACCAGCTGGTAGCTTGCTTTGAGGCCATACATTGAATATGGCAACATGGTCAGCACATATGAGTTATTGGAAAATCCATGACTGTATTTGTCCAGTGTCTTTAAAAGTTATATTTCAAGCATGTAGATCCCTGATCAGATTGGAGCCATGCAAGGAGGGGGTTAATCCTTCTACTACTGCATGATTTCACCTACTGAAACCACCTTCCCATTAGAAGGAAAAAAGATGGTTGTCCACCCTTTTTTCTCTCTTCCAAAGCTAATAGAAGCAGGAGAGAAGTTTTAATAGACTTGATTTTGATAGACTTGACTACTGTAGCACTCTCCATGGGACTACCCTTGAAGACTTGGATAATTCAATTGGTGTTCAGTTCAACATGGCAACTGTCATGTATGCCAGCATACCTGCCATGATTGTATTCTGCATTTTGTGCTGATCATTACTGTTTTGCTAAAGTTGTATTCTGTTATAGCATCTGAGAGTGTATAAACTGCTAACCTAAAATGCAGGAGAGCCAGTGGGGCCTCTCCATTATCTGTTGAAAATATGTACTTTAGCTTTTCCAGCAAGTGTCCTTGAAGGCAAGCTGCTAGCAGCGAATGTTGTATCTTTTCCCAGAGACTGGGATATTTTCACTTTGTACTTCATTTAGTCTAAACTAATCAGTTCCCATGTAACTTCTTTGGGGTTTTGCGCCAGAATGTCAATGGACTCTGAAGGGCGGGAAGTTTCCCTATAATTAGTAATGCCTTTGTTTGAATTATCACTTCTGCCAATCACTACCTTTGTGTGAACACCCTGAACTGAATGGATCTCAATAAAGTTGCTTTAATTGGAACACCTGTGTGTTAACTATGAAGAGCTTAAGGGACCTAACTGACAGGGGCTGACACCAACTTGCCTTTTGCCAGTAGCAAGCAGATTAGATCATTATACAAAAATTCTGAGACAACCTTATTGGTTACCTGTCTGGTCAGAGTCAGTTTTCGTGATGATTTTTTTCATTGATAATAACATGATTGTCTATCTGTTTTAGCTGTTTTCTTATTGACTAGTATTGTTTCGGTTAACTGCCTTTTGGTTTCCTCTGGTAGGAGAGAAATGTGGGATAGATTTTTTTAAATAAATAAATAATCAGGGGAAAGCAATTGCCTTTCATGCCTGAAATTTAGCTTTTAAAGATGCTGGGAGACCTAGACTCTGAGCAAGGACCTAAACTTGGGTATCCCATCCCCTGAGCTGAACACATTATGCCCCAAATAGCACACTGACAGCATGAACTTTTGAAATACATGATGCTCCCAAATCATGCATAGGATCACTATTTAGAACACATTACTGGCAATATGCCATGAAAAATTGTTTGCATGGTGGGATTATATGTTCTTGAAAATATATGCTTCAAATATGTGTTCTGAAGTATTTTAAGGTATACCATGAGTATTAAAAATCATAGGCTTCAGTAGGGAAAAACGTCCCAATCTATCCTGATTCAACATAAAGGCTTTTAATCATGTCTACTTCCTCTTAACTTGTCTAGGGTGGGACATTTTGGGCAGGAACAAGAATAAATACTCTTAGTATTAGTGTATAAGACCACATACAATATTGTATGATCCAACATCCAATTTCCTGGATCCAGATTTGCAAAATGAAGGTAAAATTATTTAGTGGTTGGGTAATTGTCACTTTGCAGGTTTGCAGTGGAAGCAGTGGTCTGACTTTTTCTTGCATACTTTAATCTCTAGCAGCCACAATGTATGACTTTGAAATAAAGGAGATATACACAAGAGAAAATAGGATACTCATCCCAAGAGAACATGCACAAGACAAATTCCTGCATAGCCCCTGTGCCAGGGACTAACTACATGGTGATTGCAATTTTATGATTCTTTTCTCCATGAGTATTTTTTCAGAAGGCTTGAATCTTTGAGAACAACAATTTAAACTATCCTGGATAGTCATTTGTCTATTCAATCTCCCTGCAAGCTGCTTTTCAAACATACAGGAGAAAACTGTGAGATAGCATATCTTTTCTTCCCAAGGAAACTACCTGAGGGGGGGACACAATTTTGAGTGGTCAAATGGATTTGTTCCTCATTAGTCCTTCCCAGCCTCCCACATATGTTTTTTTCTTCTTTTTAAAGTAGAAGCCTAGTCACGAAAAAAAAATCATGCAATTATTCCATATGGCAAGTTATTCTGAAACCAAGTTACTTCAGTTTTTTTAAGTGTAATAAAATTCTGAAATTGTGCCTATATTTCATGTCCACCATATTGCCGTGTCATTTGCACCATCAAAATATTTATAACATGCTTGTCACGTTGCAGTAGCTTATGCCTAATCAATCAACTTCATTGAATAGCTTTTTCCTACATATGGGGTATATCTTGAATTGGCTTTAATGTGCTATGCTTCTGAGACAGAGGTAATGGGATTTTTAAAAAGCATGCCTTGTTGTGTGACCTTTACGTTCCATAATGACAGCAGTAAACACATATTTACAGTATATGAGCCAATCAGCAGTCAATAGAAATATGTTTATTGCAAATATAAGCAACTTCAGAGCAGTAATCTTCCAAACCTCTTTCTGAAATACCATTTCAGCAATATTTATGATACCGCCTATCAACTTCTTATTTATAGGGTTTATCTTCCTTTTCACTTGACTCTGGATGAGTGGATGTATTGCTGATACATTCAATAACCCAATCTCAGCATAGCAACATCTCAGTTACACACTTACCTAGGAGGTGTAATCTTCACCTGCCAATTGTGAATGAAATTTATATTTTGGTTTCATTTTTATTACATCTTTTATTGCATTCATTCTATTTTGTTTTCCATTGTTCTCTTGTGAGAGAGACACATATAATTAGGCTATAGCTTTTTTGCCTACCATCTGATTGGAAAGAGATCCTTTCAAAGTTACTACCACTCTAGGGAAACTCATTGCTATATTTCAGGCATTTAGGAGAAAAGATATCACGTTCACAGGCATTTTAAATAACACAGAGTGCGCCAAAGGAAACATCAGAAATGAGGTTGCTATGGGGAGGGGAATTTCTTTTTTCAAAATTTAGTTTGTTCAATAATAGTCATTGATTCATTTTATTCTCTTTTTTTCTTCTTTTAAGAGCAGGATTTTACTTTCATTTCTTTTCAATCAAGATACCCTTTTGTAACTTCAGTCCTTGCAGTTGTTTTATGTTATGCACCCCAGGGTGGTGTTCTAGCAGGAAGGCATGGGAAGACATTGCCTGCCTCTGACCATCTACAGAGCGAAATGCTGAAATTTTGCAGCACCTTCCTTCTTGCCCCTCCTCTTTTCAAGTTTCTCTTTGATCAAAAAGGAATCGATTAGAAACTGACTCCAAATTCTTATAATAATACACTTTGTAAACTGCTCTGAGTGTTAAGTTGTCCTGAAGGGCAGTATATAAATCTGTCATTGTCATTGTCGTTGTCGTTGTCGTTGTCGTTGTCGTTGTCGTTGTCGTTGTCGTTGTCGTTGTCGTTGTCGTTGTCGTTGTCGTTGTCGTTGTCGTTGTCGTTGATGATGATGATGATGATGATGATGATGATGAAGAAGAAGAAGAAGAAGAAGAGGATTGTTGGATTTCAGGGAAAACTAGATAAAGAGGAATTAAAAGAATTTCTCTTAACAGCCCTAATTAGGAACCACCAGAAGGCAGGCAGAATTACAGAGGAGACAGAAGGAGGTATTTGTTACCAAAGGGAAAGCAGATAGCACAACAGTCTAAGCACCAAAATAACATTTGGCAACCTAAAGTAAATTAATAGCAAGCATAAGAAGGTAGTGTCCACCCTAAGAAAGGTGGGTAGCACTGCAGACAGAGCACAGAGGCTCTCTTTTTTGGAAGCTCAAACTGGGACTGCCGCTGCCTCAGTACTTTTTTACATTCCCTAAAAAGACATGTACAATTGGGGGTAGGTGTGCAGGGTTGATACCAAGGGTAACAGCAAAATCTCTGAGGAGCCCCTTAGTGCCAAACTTGATGCTACAGCACCCAGGGGTATGACTCGTGGACATCACTGCCATTTTAGAACTAAACTTCAGAAAAGGGATTTGCTGTCATATTAGACTGAGGTTAAGTTGTGAGAAGATTATGTGCCCATTGCTCTGACTTGTGAGTGCAATTAGGGGTGTGCAGTTCGGGTTTTGGAAACCCGAAAAAAACCCGAATCACCCCAATTCGGGTTGATTCGGGGAAACCCGAATCGATTCGGCAAACCCGAATCGATTCGGGTTTTCCGAACCGCCATAACCCGAATCGATTCGGGTTGATTCAGGTTGATTCAGGTTTTTCAATGGGAAAATGCCTCCGTCTTCCTGGACGCCTGGGGGAGGTATTTTCCCACCGAATCAACCCAAAATTGGTGGGGACCTTCCTCTAACTCCTCTCTAACAACCCCCCAAGTTTCAGACCGATTGGACTTTGGGGGGCCATGTTATGGCCCCCCAAACCAGGTCCCCCATCCTCGCCTAAGAAAGGGAAAAGTGAGCGTCTTTTTAGCTTTCTGCTGCTAATCTTCTTCATTATTTCCTATGGGGAAAAAATGAAGAGGCAGGCTTCCTTTGCCAGGGGTGGCATTTTGCATGCAAAATGCCCCCCAACCCTCAGGGGCCCTTCTCCCACCTCTACTCCCACCCCCCACCAAGGCTCAGCCTGCTCCCACTTGGGGGGGGGGCATTTCATGGCCTCCCCAAGTAGGTGCTCTTTTCTCTACTACTTACAGCTGGGGGAGGCTTGTCTTGCCAGGGGTGGCATTTTGCATGCAAAATGCCCCCCAACCCTCAGGGGCCCTTCTCCCACCTCTACTCCCACCCCCCACCAAGGCTCAGCCAGCTCCCACTTGGGGGGGCATTTCATGGCCTCCCCAAGTAGGTGCTCTCAGCCCCCAAAGTCCACCCCCTACAGCCCCACACAGACCCAATTCCCCCCCAGCTGCCACACACAGACCCAAATCCCCACATTAGCCCCTCACAGACCCAAATCCACCCCCAGCAGCCCCACACCCATAACCCCAGGAACAGGCTGGCAAAGGCCAGCCCTCTCCCTTTTTTCCCTATGCTGGGAACTTCTAAACTCTCTTTCCCTGGGCAATTCTGCACATCCCAGGGGTGCCACAATGGTGGGCACACTTCTGAGTGCCAGCTGGTCCCTGTGAAAGAGCACCTGAACCACAGACACCCCCCCATTCAAAGTACAAGTAGGCAAAGCATTATGACACATTACACAACTCACTTCACATTAAAGAATCACCCCAAAAAATTGCTGTCAAAAGCACTTTATTTCTTTAACTGCTTTAGGTTACACAGTAGGAAGGCACAACAGGGCATGAAAACAGTGTACTACACAAAAATAACACAACTCACATCACATCAGAGAATCACCCAAACACAATTGCTGTCAAAAACGGTGAAGTGGGTTGTATTATTTTGTGTAGTACACTGCTATCATGCCCTGTTGTGCCCTCCTACTGTGTAACCTAAAGCTGTTCAAGAAATAAAGTGTTTTTGACAGGAATTGTGCCTTTGTGATTCTCTGATGTCAAGTGAGAGTTGTGTTATTTTTCTGTGTGATTCTTTAATGTGAAGTGAGTTGTGTGGGGGGTGGGAGGAAAGGTGGGAGAAGGGACCCTGAGGGTTGGGGGGCATTTTGCATGCAAAATGCCACCCCTGGCAAAGGAAGCCTGCCTCTTCATTTTTCCCCATAGGAAAAAATGAATGAAGATCAGCAGCAGCAAGCTAAAAAGACGCTCACTTTTCCCTTTCTTAGGCGAGGATGGGGGGACCTGGTTTGGGGGGGCATAACATGGCCCCCCAACGTCCAATCGGTCTGGAACTTGGGGGGTTGTTAGAGGGGAGTTAGAGGAAGGTCCCCACCAATTTTGGGTTGATTCGGTGGGAAAATGCCTCCCCCAGGCTTCAGAGAATCCTGGGGAGGCTTTTCCCATTGAAAAAGCTAACCCGAATCAACCCGAATCAACCCGAATCGGCATACCCGGATCGGCTGTGCGATTCGGGTTTCTGCTGTACCCGAATCGGCTTCTTGATTCGGGTTTGCCAGATTCGGGAAACACGAACCAGGGTGCCTTTGCACACCCCTAAGTGCAATGGCTACTGCTATTATTTCAAGCTAAAATACAAATACATGAAGGCAAAAGGGTTCAAAGAACTAGTCTGATGTTCAGTTTTGTTTGAAGTTGGCTATGTATGGAGGAGAAAGACTGTTTGCAGGACAACAAAAACTGGAGGCAGGCCTTTAGTTGGCTCTTTGCTATGCTTGCTTGGTTCTTTTCAAATAACTTTCTGGCTCATTGAGGCTTTTTATCACCTTTTTGAATGGCTATTGCTTATTAACTATTTGATTTCTGCCATCTAAGATGTGATATAATCTTCCCAGCTTGTGCTATCATCAGCTTCCTTCAAACAAATATTGTTGCAAATGAAATTATTACACATCGAAAGTGCTGTGATTTTTACATTAATTTTTAAATTGATTTTGTGTCTGTGTCTGTGTGTCTGTGTACACGTTTTCAAGATATGACAAGGTCAGATTAGCCTGAGCCATCCAGGTGAGGGCATTACTTACACAGACAAAAATAATAATGCATCATTACTCAAACATTTTATTTAGCAAATTTCATAAAGGATGAAGATGCTTAACTACCAATATATATAAAATTCTCAACACAGCCAGATCTGGGGATACATAAATACAGAGACTGAAACCATGAACAAACAAGACAGATCTTTCTACAAACATGAAAAAGGCCCCAGGTTTGCAGAAAAATCTGATGGGGTTAATAAAACAAAATAATAGAAGTTGTGCCTGTAGCTTTAAGAAATAAATATCTTCAGTGGCTGTTGCTAGGCAACCACAACAGTATTGCTAGCCTTCCAGCCTTGAACTAAATATGTAGAAAATCTACGTTTTGCTGTTTTGTTAATCATCTGTATTACTTTTACAAAAAAATGCAGCACACTTTTTTAAAAAGAAAAATCAGAAATGGTAGTTTGGAAAACTAAAAGTGGGATTTTAACATTTTGGATACATTTCACTTTAAAAAAATACTGTTTATTATCCTCCCCATCCTTGTGATTCATTTTCTGCCTTATTTCCTTTACCAGTTTTCTTGCTTTTACCTCTAGTTCAAATACATTTCTCAGTATTGCTTGAGGCCAATATCAGCATAACAGAGTTGCAATGCTAAGCTTAACCAGCAGCAAAGTCAAGAAGACAATAGTAACACTGACAGACACTCCCACAGAATTCCTCTGTATCTGTTGCCAGTCTCCAATTGTGACATTGCCAACTGGTGTCTCCACACTCCATACATGAAAAGCAGCAATCAGCACACTGTGATGGTTGAACAACCCCATGGTATCATTCTACCAGTACATGTATAAATATACAAGCAGGCTTTTAATTTGTTTTAATAACAGCCAAAAGCAGGGGCAGGCCTCATTTGGACTGTAACCATGATACTGAGAAGGAATAACTCATTACACAGATAGAACTCAGTTCCCTGACTAGCTATTATACCCATGGTAGAGAAATAAGTTATAATTACTTTCCTTGGCAAACCGTCAGTGTTTATGTGAAACTGATAGGCAACAGATTCAGGATGGACAAAAGGAAATATTTCTTTACTCTGCTTCTTTATTCAATGAGTAATTGTGGAACTTACTCTCATAAATGGCTTCAATGAGGGGTTAGACAGACTGATGAAGGATAGCTCCATCAGTGGCTACTAGCCTTGCTGGCTAAAGAGAATCTCCAAGTTCAGATATAGCAAATTTCTGAATGCCAGTGCTAGAAGGCAATATTGGGGGAAGGCCATGGACTCTATGCCCTTCAGAGTAACTGGTTTGCCACTGTGTGGGACAGGATGCTGGACTAGATGGAACCTGGAGGATTAAAACGCCCCAAAATAATAGAAACAATATTGGTTGCTTTAAGAAATGAATGCACAATGAACTCTTATGAGACTATATTCTGACATCTTAGTGACCATTTGGGGAGGGGGGGTCCACTGGGCTCCAACACTACTGCCTAGCCTTCCAAGCTTTGGTTTCTCTCAATCAAAGGCTGGGAGGAGAGCAGGGGTGGAAAAAAGGCCAAGACAGCCCTGGACAAGGTTTGTTGTCATGTTCCCTTATGTACAGAGGACTTTCTGGGACCAGACTAAGAGCAACCACCAGGTAGCTTGCTACTGTATTACTTATACAGCTTTGGTGGGCCCAGTGGTGGGCACAAAGAAACTCACCTGGTCCCAGAAGATCTCATTAAGTAATTAACCTAGGCAACTCACTACTCCTCACCTTGGCAAGGCCCAGTTACCAAGCAACTCACACAGTTTAGATGGGTCTGGTAGTGGCCACCAAGCAACTCACTGCCATGTTACTTACCAGACCAAGCAATGGCCAGCAGACAACTCATCTATGTCACTTGCTATTGTACAACTCAGGCAGGCCTGGGGGTGGCTATGACACATTTCACCTAAGTGACATTCTACCACAAAACTTTTCACAACTTAGCCAGACTTCTCCTCAGAAAAGGCTGTCAGGAGCAGAGAAGGAGGGAAAGTGGAAAACTGAGGGAGGCCAAAAAAGTTTAGTTAATGTCTAGGTGGGAAGGAGAGAAGGAAGCTGGAAAGGTGTAGAGAATGTGAGGTGCTAGTGGGGAAGGACATTGAGGGGGAAGTTATAGGGGAAATGAAGTGCCCCCCTAAGTCCTGGCAGGTCCTCTACTGGTAGCGAGCATATTATCATTCCTTACTTGCACTCTTTCTTTAACATGCTCCCAACTCTACCCACTTGTCCCCTCTTTAAGGTACTACTGGACCCAAATCCTATTAGTACAAGTTTCCACTAGCATCAGTATCCTACCGCCATAAGGATATTGCAAAAGCAGCATAAAATTTGCTTCTGGCATAACTCTGTTGCACAGCTGCAAGAACATTTAAGAGGTGACTCCATCCCACCCATTGGACATAACTCAATAGAAACTCACTCTGTTACTTAAAATTATATGGCATAGAAACAAAGATACCTTTATGTGGGGGGGGGCGGAGCGATGCTGCTGAAAATGGCAGGCGCTCCCTTCTAGAGCTCCAGGCCCGACCCCCACACACAGCGATTATACAGCCTCTCAAACTCCCCAAAAAACGATGGGAAAAAACAGGAGTGGGCAAAATAAACCCCCCCCCTATCACAATCTGCTTCAGTTAAAAGCTACTTTACAGCAGAAGACTCAAAAACAGCCGAAGAAACTTCAGCCGGTAAGGACAATAAAATGGCGGACGCGAGGCACGAGTACCTAACGAAGCAAGACCTTTCCGCTTCATTAAAAACCCTAGAAAACAACATTACCTCGGCAATTTCAGCGACCCTGGCTGAAAAAGTAAACAATTGCCTTGAACCCATCTCTAAGCAACTTAAAGAAATCCAGGACTCAATCTCAGCAGTAACACAGACTGCTGAGAAAGCTATGGAACTAGGGCTGTCTCTCCAAGAAGAAACAAAACAGATGTTAATAGTGGAGGACCTACTTTCTGCAAAAATATTGGATCTTGAAACGAAACTTAAAGTGAAGAATTTGAAGATTAGGGGTCTCCCTGAAAAGGAAGAAGCTAATGTGGACCTTGCTATTTTTATTTCTACGTGGCTGGCAGAAATACTTCAGCTTGAGGACGGAGTGACACCAAGCATTGATTTAGCATACAGAATGGGCTCATATGCTTCAGCCAAAGATCGACCTCCCAGAGACATTCTAGTTACTTTTAGAGACTTTAGAACTAAGGAAAGAATTCTGCAGGAGACCCGCAGAAAAGGACACCTGCCTTATAAGAATGGAGAAATTCAAATATTTCAAGATTTACCAGCTGAAATATTAAAGATGCACCGGGATATGAAACCAGTCACAAGTGCCCTGTCAAAAGCCAATATTCGCTATAGATGGGCAGGTCCCACAGCCAAACTCTCTGTGCTCCACAATGGAACTGTCATCTATGCTAAAGACCCAGAAGAAGGCCAAATCCTACTGGAAACGATGAACTTAACAGCTGCATCTGAGCCCAGCATTAAACCACAAGCAAAGGATACGAAAATCCCTAAAATAATGAACAGATGGCAGAGAATTCCTAAGAAGACATGAGAGAAAAATATGGAAGTTAACCCCTCCTTATTGACTTTAAGAAGGGGGGGTACTATCACTTTATACTTTGATCAGTCGTTGTTGTGTGGTGGGCCGTGAGTCTAAGGAGCTCAGAAGACCCCTACTGTTTGGTGTCGCCCTCCAGGCATAGAGGTTATGCCCTCTACTTGTTCATCCTTTAGTGAAGGGGTGAATCCAGGAGGACAAGTATTTTATTGTCAACAATGTTATATTTTCTTTCTTCTTATTACTATTTATTTTCTATCTTTCCTAGGTATGTCTAACAGCAACCCTTTACTCTCCAAGGGTGACACAAATCGAGAAGATAGTCGTAGGGAAAGGAAAGAGATAAGTGAAATGGAAAAAAGAAGTAACTGTGTAAATAGTTTTGCTTTAGTGGTAAAAGGAAGTTATGGTAGATGGATAGCAGTTTTTGGGAGTTGGGTTACTTATATGTCGTTCTTTGCCAAGTCGTCACACTCTCTGAATAGACTCTCTATGATTGGGACAAAAATTGAAGAACTTTCTTTAGGTTTTGGAAGGCAATATCTTATTAGTATTCCTGAAACCCTCTTATGCAGTTTTGTCTGTAAAGGCTCTATTATACAAACACTGCATGTTATACACCCAATGTGACAATGGCGCAACAAAATTATAAAATTATTTCAGTTAACTGCAGGGGGCTTAATAATAAGATAAAAGCCAAAAGAGTAGCTTCAGCTATGACTAAGTTGAGACCTTCTATTCTTTTTCTGCAAGAAACACATCTAAGAGAATCAACCTCACCTGCATTGTATTCACGTTGGTTTGACCAACAATATCAAGCATGTGGCTCTTCTAAGTCACGAAGAGTGGCAATTTTGTTTTCTAAAAATGTACCATTTATTTTATCCGACACCCTAAGAGACCCTTTGGGTAGATTTCTATTTTTAAAAGGCCAGCTAGACCAAAAAATAATGACATTGGCAGTGGTATATGCACCAAACCAAAATCAGGTTTCATTTATAGAAAATACTCTAACTAACCTACAATCTTTTGCAGAAGGTGAAACGATTTTAGCTGGAGACTTTAATTATATCATGGATTATGATACTGACAAAACTCAAAAGAAGTGTGGGCATTATAAACAGAAAAAAGGACCTTCTGACTTATCACAGCTAATGACTAGATTGGGATTTGTAGATATTTGGCGTCTTCACAATCCACAGGTAAGGGATTATACATATTTTTCTTCTATACACAATACTTATACAAGAATTGACTACATTTTTCTTTCCCCAAATTTGGTTAATCAGGCTATTTCATCCAGCATAGGTGATAAGGTGTGGACAGATCACGCATGGACAGAATGCATTCTTTCATTAGACAGTAATAAGCAGACAAGACTAAATTGGAAATTGAACACAACACTTTTATTCAATAAACAAATTTCTTTGGAAGTATCTTCAGAAATTAAGCAATATTTTGAAATAAATTCAAACTGTGAGGCCTCCCAGGTCCATATATGGGATGCTATGAAGGCAGTACTCCGGGGGAAAATTATATCCATAGCTACATACCACAAAAAACAAAAAGAGAAATTTAAAACTGAAACATTAACTAAAATTAAGAGATTAGAAGAGAGGCATAAAAAAACCTGCAGTAAACAAACATATAAACAATTGCAATTAGAAAGGAAAGTCCTGGAAAATTTAGAACTATCTCAAATTCAAAAACAGTTATTATTCACCAAGCAAAAGTACTGGGTAAGGTCTCCAAAATCTACAAAATTATTAGTGCAGAAAGTGAAAGAAAGAAATTTGTCCCACTTAATAAAAGCTATAAAGGACAAAAATGGAGACTATCACACCAAATCAGAAACTATCGCAAATATTTTTGCAGATTTCTACCAAACCCTTTACACTTCTGACAACCCCAAGTATAATGAGATCTTAAATTACTTGTCACGTAAAGATATTACTCAAAAAATCTCACAAGAGCATCAGTCAATTATGGAACAGCCTATCACATTACAAGAAGTCAAAAAGGTTATTAAATCTCTTAAAAACAACAAGACTCCAGGCAAAGACGGCTTTCCAGCCGAATTCTATAAAAAATATATAGACTTGCTTTCAGCCCCGTTGGTAGATACATGTAATTGGGTTATGATGTCTGGCGCACTACCACCTTCCTGGAATGAAGCAGAAATTACAGTTATTCCCAAGAAAAATAAAGATCCATCAGACACCAAGTCATACAGGCCAATTTCCTTGCTAAATCAAGATCAAAAAATTTTCACTTCCATTTTAGCTAACAGACTAGCCAGTTTCATTACCTCATATATTCATTCTGACCAGGCTGGCTTTATGCCATCTAGAAACCTGTTTGACAACATACGAAAAACTTTGAACCTAATAAATTTCTGTGATCAAAATAAAACTTCCGCCTTGCTCTTAGCTTTAGACATAGAGAAAGCCTTTGACAAAGTGGAAGTGTTATACCTTACGACTCTGCTGCACAAAATGGGCTTTGGAGAGCATTTTTTACAAACTATTAAAGCACTCTACCTTTCACCTACAGCTACAATTAGAACTAACAATATACACTCACCTGCAATCCAGATATCAAGGGGGACTAGGCAAGGATGTCCACTTTCACCTATCTTATTTGCCGTTGCCATGGAACCCTTGGCTTTGGCTATAAGGACAAACTCAGAAATAAAAGGTATAATAATTGATAGTCAGGAATACAAGATCAGCTTATTTGCAGATGATTTAGTTTTGTATCTATCCAACCCCCAACAATCTTTATCAGCCATAGAAGCAAGTTTAGCTGAATTTAGACAGGTCTCAGGCCTTTCTGTAAATCAATCTAAGTCAGAGTTATTCCCTTTAAATTTACAACAGGAAGATATAGCATATATTAAACACAATCATAAATATAAATGGGTTAAAAAATCCTGGAGTTACTTAGGTATCAAGGTTCCTACAAAACTAAGTGAAATTTGGAGTCAAAACTTTGAAGAACTCTATGCTTCTATATCTAAAACTATGGCAAATTGGAGAAGAATTAATTTAACCTGGCTAGAAAAAAATAATCTAACCAAGGCTATAATCCTTCCCAAGATTCTATTTTTCTTTAGAGCCCTGCCAATCTATATCAAGCCTAAAGCTTTGGAAACCTGGCAAAAATTAATTAACTCATTCATTTGGGAAGGAAAAAAGCCTAGAATTAGACATTCTGTAATGCGAAGCCACACTTCACACGGGGGTCTGGGAGTGCCCGACATCAAATTGTACTATGATGCAACACATCTCACTTTTATATCACTTATGCTGGATCAAAATTTTCATTCAGATTGGAAAACCATAGAACATTCATTCACAACTCCCAAAAATTTACAAGAAACTATTTGGAACAAAGCAAACGAACGTCCATTGACTATCAAAAAAAATATTTTTTTACAAGCCACCCTGAAAGTCTGGGACAGAAATAGAACCAAATTAGCTCCCGCCATATCCCCCCTCTCTTGTTTTACGGGACAAAGCTGGTTTGAACCGGCTAGATCCCCAGAAACCTTTAACATCTGGAAAGTAGGCACTCTGACCAGGCTGACAGACATATCAAAGAATGGAACACTTTTTTCCAAACATTCAATTGAAATGAAGCTCCAGAACAAGATACCATGGTTCCAGTATTTTCAAATTAATCATTTATTTACTCAGCCTTTCATGAAAGAAGCACTGAAACGCAAGAATACTGACTTTGAAAAATTTTTAATGCTTAGGAAAAATAACCATTAGGGGCTTCTTTCTAAAATTTACAAAATCTTACTTTCAATCTCCAGATTAAAACCATTTCCCTACCAAACAGCCTGGGGAAAAGATTGTAACATTAAATTTTCACCTACACTGGTCTAAAATCTGGAAATCCTCGGTTATTAAGTCTAGGTCTATTAATATCAGGACACAAGCTATCAAACTTCTAACAAGATGGTATATTACTCCGCAGAAACTTAATTTTTGCAACAAAAACATTCCTTCACAATGTTGGAAGCAGTGTGGTGAGGTTGGTTCTTTCTTTCACTGCTGGTGGACATGTAAAGCTATCCAAAAGTTCTGGAAAGAGGTGGTAGACAGTATTAAACAAATTACAGGACATGAAGTTCCACTTAAGCCTGAATTAATTTTATTAGATCTTTGGACGGATTGTGACATTCCAACAAGTTTGAAGGATCTTATTGCAGCTTTGCTATCTATAGCCAAAACAGCTATAGCCACTAACGGTGCAATCCTAAGCAGAGTTACACCAGTCTAAGCCCATTGAGTTCAATGGGCTTAGACTGGTGTAACTTTTCATAGGATTGCTCTGTAAGTGGAAGAATCCTCAGCCTCCTTTACTTGCAACCTGGCACAGTAAAATATGGGATCACTTTTTTATGGAAAAAATATCCCACCAACTAAAACAAGCTGAATCGATTACAATGCAATCCAACTTTTGGGAGGATTGGCAACCAGTTTTGGAATATATGATAATGCATGAGATATACCCTGGTAAAAACTATCCCATGGATTTTTTTAGTTTTTAACCAAACAAAGTTGGAATACTGTACAGAGCTTATATATGAGCACCTTGTCTTCAATAAGTGCCTGATAGACCAAGCAAAGGGTGGAAGGATATTATTAATTCACAATGAGTTGTAGTGACCTTGTTATTATTGTTACTATTGTTGTTGTTTCTGTTATTTCTTATTAGTGTTGTTTAATTGTTGTAAAAATTAAAAATTCTAAAAAATAAAAAGTTAAAAAAAAAAAGATACCTTTATGTGAGCAATAGTCACTTCCGCCCACACAAGGAAGGAGCTGCAATTTCTAGGGATTTTTCTCTTGAGCAGAAGCCAACCACCCCCATTCCTCAGTCATAGTATTCTGTGATAAGTGAAAGGGGGTAAATCCATTTTGTGAGCAGAGCTCCACTCAAAGTATGTTTTCTAACCGTATGAAAATAATATATATAAGAACTTAAATTTTAAAATGTTGTTGTATGCAGCGCAAGTAGATCTATGTTGCATGAATATTGACTTCCCCCTCCTGCTCTGGTCATTATGCAACCTGGAAATGTTCCCCCATAGTTCAGTGGACCTTTTGGAGTATCATGGAGGGTTCATTGTAGGGTGCTACAGTGAGAGAAGAGAATCAGCAAAAATCATATTCTTCTGCAAGTGCAGAAGAGAACTTCACATTTATGAGTATCTCTAAATGAGACACATTACATGAGGATGCTCAAGTGAAGATAAGAGTAGAGTAGGGATGTGCGTTTCGGCATTCAGAATGCCGAAAGAATGCCGAAACAAAAGTGTTTCGGCTTCTTTCGGGGAATGCCGAAACGTTTCGGGGAATGCCGAAACGTTTCGGGTAGCCGAAAGAAAAAAGCCGAAACGTTTCGGGATTCTTTCGGCTTTCTTTCGGCTTTTCTATGGGAAAATGCCTCCGTCTTCCAGGACGCCTGGAGGAGGCATTTTCCCACCGAATAAGCCCAAAATTGGTGGGGACCTTCCTCTAACCCTTCTCTAACAACCACCCAAGTTTCAGACAGATTGGACTTTGGGGGGCCATGTTATGGCCCCCCAAAGCAGGTCCCCCATCCTCCCATAAGAAAGCGAAGGAGCAGCATATTGTTAGCATGCTGCTGCTGATCTTTCTTCATTATTTCCTATGGCGAAAAAAATGAAGAGGCAGGCTTCCTTTGCCAGGGGTGGCATTTTGCATGCAAAATGCCCCCCAGCCCTCAGGGGCCCTTCTCCCACCCCTCCTCCCACCCCCCACCAAGGCTCAGCCTGCTCCCACTTGGGGGGCCATTTCATGGCCTCCCCAAGTAGGTGCTCTAATCTCTACCACTGACAGCTGGGGGAGGCTTGTGTTGCCAGGGGTGGCATTTTGCATGCAAAATGCCCCCCAATCCTCTGGGGCCCTTCTCCCACCCCTCCTCCCACCCCCCACCAAGGCTCAGCCTGCTCCCACTTGGGGGGGGCATTTCATGGCCTCCCCAAGTAGGTGCTCTGCTCTCATCTCTACCACTGACAGCTGGGGGAGGCTTGTGTTGCCAGGGGTGGCATTTTGCATGCAAAATGCCCCCCAGCCCTCTGGGGCCCTTCTCCCACCCTTCCTCCCACCCCCCACCAAGGCTCAGACTGCTCCCACTTGGGGGGGCCATTTCATGGCCTCCCCAAGTAGGTCCTCTCAGCCCCTAAAGTCCACCCCTTACAGCCCCACACAAACCCAATTCCCCCCCAGCTGCCACACACAGACCCAAATCCCCACATTAGCCCCTCACAGACCCAAATCCACCCCCACCTGCCCCACACCCATAACCCCAGGAACAGGCTGGCAAAGGCCAGCCCTCTCCCTTTGTTCCCTATGCTGGGAACTTCTAAACTCTCTTTCCCTGGGCAATTCTGCACAGCCCAGGGGTGCCACAATGGTGGGCACACTTCTGAGTGCCAGCTGGTCCCTGTGAAAGAGCACCTGAACCACAGACACCCTCCCTCAAATTCCCCCACCACCTACAGAGATGGTTGGCCAGCCAGCCCCATTGTTCCCTATGATGGGAACCAACTGCACAACAAAGAATAAAACAAGAACAACACAAAATAAAGTTTTAAAAAAATTATATTCTCCCTTCCAAAGTACAAGTAGGCAAAGCATTATGACACACTACACCAGCAGTCCCCCACACAGAAAAATTAAAACAAAACTCACTTAACATCAGAGAATCACAAAGCACGATTCCTGTCAAAAACACTTTATTTCTTGAACAGCTTTAGGTTACACAGCAGGGGGGAACACCAAAGGGCATGGCAGCACTATCTTACACAAAAATAACACAACTCACTTAACATCAGAGAATCACAAAGCATGATTCCTGTCAAAAACACTTTATTTCTTGAACAGCTTTAGGTTACACAGCAGGGGGGAACACCAAAGGGCATGGCAGCACTATCTTACACAAAAATAACACAACTCACTTAACATCAGAGAATCACAAAAACACAATTCCTGGCTAAAACACTTTATTTCTTGAACAGCTTTAGGTTACACAGTAGGAGGGCACAACAGGGCATGATAGCAATGTACTACAAAAAATAATACAACCCACTTCACCGTTTTTGACAGCAATTGTGTTTGTGTGATTCTCTGATGTGAAGTGAGTTGTGTTATTTTTGTGTAGTACACTGCTTTCCTGCTCTGTGGTGCCTTCCTACTGTGTAACCTAAAGCAGTTACAGAAATACAAATTACAAATTGCTTTTGACAGCAATTTTTTGGGGTGATTCTTTAATGTGAAGTGAGTTGTGTTATTTTTGTGTAAGATAGTGCTGCCATGCCCTTTGGTGTTCCCCCCTGCTGTGTAACCTAAAGCTGTTCAAGAAATAAAGTGTTTTTGACAGGAATCATGCTTTGTGATTCTCTGATGTTAAGTGAGTTTTGTTTTAATTTTTCTGTGTGGGGGACTGCTGGTGTAATGTGTCATAATGCTTTGCCTACTTGTACTTTGGAAGGGAGAATATAATTTTTTTAAAACTTTATTTTGTGTTGTTCTTGTTTTATTCTTTGTTGTGCAGTTGGTTCCCATCATAGGGAACAATGGGGCTGGCTGGCCAGCCATCTCTGTAGGTGGTGGGGGAATTTGAGGGAGGGTGTCTGTGGTTCAGGTGCTCTTTCACAGGGACCAGCTGGCACTCAGAAGTGTGCCCACCATTGTGGCACCCCTGGGCTGTGCAGAATTGCCCAGGGAAAGAGAGTTTAGAAGTTCCCAGCATAGGGAACAAAGGGAGAGGGCTGGCCTTTGCCAGCCTGTTCCTGGGGTTATGGGTGTGGGGCAGGTGGGGGTGGATTTGGGTCTGTGAGGGGCTAATGTGGGGATTTGGGTCTGTGTGTGGCAGCTGGGGGGGAATTGGGTTTGTGTGGGGCTGTAAGGGGTGGACTTTAGGGGCTGAGAGGACCTACTTGGGGAGGCCATGAAATGGCCCCCCCAAGTGGGAGCAGTCTGAGCCTTGGTGGGGGGTGGGAGGAAGGGTGGGAGAAGGGCCCCAGAGGGCTGGGGGGCATTTTGCATGCAAAATGCCACCCCTGGCAACACAAGCCTCCCCCAGCTGTCAGTGGTAGAGATGAGAGCAGAGCACCTACTTGGGGAGGCCATGAAATACCCCCCCAAGTGGGAGCAGGCTGAGCCTTGGTGGGGGGTGGGAGGAGGGGTGGGAGAAGGGCCCCAGAGGGTTGGGGGGCATTTTGCATGCAAAATGCCACCCCTGGCAACACAAGCCTCCCCCAGCTGTCAGTGGTAGAGATTAGAGCACCTACTTGGGGAGGCCATGAAATGCCCCCCCCCAAGCGGGAGCAGGCTGAGCCTTGGTGGGGGGTGGGAGGAGGGGTGGGAGAAGGGCCCCTGAGGGCTGGGGGGCATTTTGCATGCAAAATGCCACCCCTGGCAAAGGAAGCCTGCCTCTTCATTTTTTCCCCATAGGAAATAATGAAGAAAGATCAGCAGCAGCATGCTAACAATATGCTGCTCCTTCGCTTTCTTATGGGAGGATGGGGGACCTGCTTTGGGGGGCCATAACATGGCCCCCCAAAGTCCAATCTGTCTGAAACTTGGGTGGTTGTTAGAGAAGGGTTAGAGGAAGGTCCCCACCAATTTTGGGCTTATTCGGTGGGAAAATGCCTCCTCCAGGCATCCTGGAAGACGGAGGCATTTCCCATAGAAAAAAGCCGAAAGAATGCCGAAATAATGCCGAAAGAATCCCGAAAGCCGAAAGCCGAAAGAGATTCTTGTTTCGGCTTTCGGCTTTAACGATAGAGAATCTTCTTTCGGCTTTCTACTTTCGGCTATAGCCGAAAATTTTTGGTTTGCACACCCCTAGAGTAGAGTTAACGGTATAATATCTTATAGGGCAAAAAAAAGGGTCACATTATGCTTCTCTGAACTCACCATACAGGACTATGGTTATCAGTCACCATAGAAAGCTGAATGGACATACAAAATATTTTTATCAGATGAGTGAGTTGCAAAAACTATAGAAAGGAAATATCAGCTGTGAATAGACAGGAAGTGTGAAGCCTTATTAGGGTTGCCACCTGAAAAGCTCCAAAATAAGGCAAATATTGTAAGACCATAAGAAAATGATCTATTACACGTATCAAAAAATTACCAAAATACTTAGATTGCTTTCTTCTGTTAAACAGTAGTGAAATATGTAAATACAATACAGGGGCTGGAAAATATAAAGTAGGAGAAGGCTTGTTTCTCTCAAAACAGTTAGAATATTATTGCACGTTTTGCTTCATATTCTGCCGCTACAAAGGTAAAACACTTATCTTATGACTGAAACAAGTTGCATGTCCTGAATCCATACAAAACATGGAAAGCCATATGGCAACCCTAGAGGTGAGAGTCACTTGGTGGATTTCAGCCCAAAAAAAGCTGGCTGGAAGGTCGCACAAATTAAGAGAGATGTTCACATTTCTAGAAACAGATCCCAAAAGTATGAATATATTATTATCTGAACATGCATAATGTGGAGAATCATGGTAAATTAGAGGGGGGAGTTACAAAAGAGGCTGTGAGATGCATAACAGAGAAAGGAAAAACAGATATGATCTGCCGTTACTGATTATTTTCTATTCAGACATTCTCACAAAAACCCCTGTAGCTGCTGACCTGGGTGGCAGCTAGTGCAATACATTGGCAAAAGGTGTTTGCTTTGAGTTTTCTACCAAGTTTGCCATTTGTCTATGCCCTATGCAATGTATAGCTGGGGTGCTGAACTAGGATCTGTGAAACCCAGGTTCAAATCCCCACTCTGCCATGGAAGCTCACTGGGTGACCTTGGCCCAATCTACCTCACATGGTTGTTATTAGAGATGGGCACAAACAGCAATATGAATTTTAAAAAGCCACGAACAGCCCAATCTGCTGTTCACGAACAAGCTGTTCGTGAGGCCCCATTCTAAATGAATGGTCATTGCAAGCTTTGTTCGTTGTTTGCAACAAACCCCTTTTCAAGTTCCAGTGTTGCTGCCAGGCTCTGGGCCAAGCTATTATTTATTATTGGTACCTTTCCTGCTGCCTGCTCAGGTAAGGTTTCTGGGAGTGGTGTGGTAGGGATCTACCCCTTCAAGTTCCAGGGCTGCTGCCAGGCTCTGGGCCACGCTATTATTTATTATTTGGTACCTTTCCTGGTGCCTGCTCAGGTCAGGTTTCTTGACGTGGATGATGGCTGGAGTAGAGCCTGCTGGCCCCCACGAACAGCCAACCACGAACATGTTCATGAACAGGGCCATGTTCGTAGTTGTTCATGAATCCCTGTTCATGGATGGCAACAAACAACGAACATCATGTTCAGGTTTTATTTCTGTTCGTGCCCATCTCTAGCGGTTATAAAGATTAAATGCTGCTTTGTGTCCTCATTGGGAAGAAGTGAGTAGTATGCATAATTTTTTTTAAAAAATGATCTAAGCTTTTTTTTATCATACAGAAGACAATCTGCTCTTGATCACAGATCTACAGCAGTATTTATACAACTCCAGATAAATAAAACTATTATAAATGGCCACAGTCATATTATATGCATCTTCTTTTTCACACCCAGAAAAGTATAAAGAAGCTGTAGTATAAATGAGATTGCAGACATGCTTGGCTTAGTTATAGTAATTCATTTTGCAATGAGATCTAGGAATTCCAGGAAACTTAGAAAGGTCTAAGCTGAGCTCTTTTCACATTTAAAGTTTCTGCTTCAGATAGCACAATAACTTTCTGGCAGAGCAAAGGGGAAATGTCTTCAAGTCTGACATTCACTGTCACAAGAAACCTTCTTGGTATCCATGCACTGTATGGAAAGTGGAAACTGAGTTTATCTGTTGCAATAAATTGAACAAACAATTTTTATTTTTATATTATAATCACTTAAGTATGAGATATTATGTAAGCCTAAGTGATATTCCTCAGTTTTCATAATTGTTATTCATTTATTCTTTATATCCTGCATGGTGATTCCAGCAAAAAAAAGCCAAACAACTGAATCCTGTTCTGATGACAATATTTAAATCTGCAAACTTGTGGATTTCTGCGATCATATGGAGAGTTTTCATGCTCTTATTGGCTACTCCTTGCAGCCATTGGTGAAATGTGAACAATTTCAGCATGATGGCACTGATCCTTATGGCCCTGATTTAAACATTATGTCTAGAGCACAAATCACACACCATGGGGAGGTAGTTCAGGGCATCTCTTTCCCAATGTAACTTGCACCAGAATTCACTCTAATGGGAAGGGTGGGGGAGGTTACATAGATTCAGCAAAGCTCCAATCTGTTTTTCCACAATAACACAATTAAAGAGGATCTGGGATGGAGAACCCAATGGTCTTCAGTTTCCCATTTTGCAAACATTAATGTGTTTAACTATATTCATAATTATTTGCATAGAAGTCCAACTCTCCTTTACATGTACAGATCTTTACAGTACTCTAGCCATGCAGGGGTACATTGAAGTTGAGTAAAATACTCATTTCAAAGCCTGTTTTTACGTGTGGTTGCGGCATTTTAGTCAATGCCAAAGGATACTAAAATTTCATCAGTGTACTCTCCATGTTAGTGGAGCCTACATAACCACCCATAACCACCCATGGATATTTAGTTTTTCCACTAGCTGGAAAGCTTCCTCTCAATTGTATGTCTGGGTTGTTTAATTTTCCTGCAGAAATGAGCAACATAATTTGATAAATCTCACTTACTTGAAAATATTAGTTTTGTAATTTTTGTTTTGACTAATAGAGAAGCAGTCAATGTTTGTTTGTTTCTCACAAATCATTTGGATGTCATTTACTGCAGCAACACAAAGGTAAGCATCTGTGGAATTAAAGCTTTTAGCTAATTCCATCTTTAATGAAAGAGCTCCTGCTCAGTATTTAAAACATACATCAAATGAAGCCACTTCTTCTAGCAGTGTAATTCATTTATGTGGCCTCAGTGACAAACCCATGAATATCATTCACCACATTCCACATAAACAGGCAAAAGACCTTAAACTGCAAAAACACCCAGGCTGAGGGAAGTTTACTTATTTCATTGCTCACCTGGTATTTGCATTTAACACTGGACAGCCTGGATGTGTGAAACTGCTATTATCTATTATCTCGTGATCAGTAATCATGGCTCATTGGCTTTTATTGGGCAATTGCCCAACAGTGGAAGTAGCTACAGTTTGTTTATTGTAACTTCACAATGAACAGATGAACACTGGACTTGTTTTGAGTCTGGTAAAAGAACAACCAGCTGTTCCAAAGTCTTATTAAGAAAACATCATGGGTAATACAGGAGTTGGAAAGGTATCTGGCTATCAAGGAAACTAGGAATTTGATGGGGACACTTTGCAGTTCACTAAGACTGGCACAAACATCCAATGTTAGTTTCTCAGAATATGAAACATTCTTTCATCACCAGCCACTGGTATCTCCCTTTCCCTGAAATTATACTCACTGGGAGTACTGAACATCAGCTTTCAACACAAAGATGCAAGATGGTTGAAACTGCACCCCCAGGACCACCATATAGAGTCTTGTAGAAGACCCATGCAGATCAATAGCACACACTGTGAAAAATCCATGGCTGTTTTGGACTAAAGATCTCAGCTCCCAAATGTAGCAGAACTGATTCCTTAATTGGTGGGGCGGGAGGGTCAGAAAATGGAAACAGGCACTTCATGTTTTGTTTGGCTGTTTTAATGTAGGAATAGAAAAGATCCTTCCAATGACTTATTATCTTTGGGTCACCATTGTTCTTTCTGCATGAAATTTTAAAACTTACCTTACAAAAGAAGTTCTTGAGGGCAATTTTCATTTTGAGTGTCTTTCACTTGATTCAAAATATTAAAAACTTTAATTTAAAAACAAAATATCCCTATAGAATAGAGCATTGCCTTCTTAATTCCAAACATGCTAGGTGCATCTCTAGTATTTAATCCCTAGAGAGGGACCCAAAACAAATCACAGGTATTTCCCCAGAAGCCTTTTCTCCTAATCCCAAATAAGCAGGGATTTTTGTGGTTTCCAGTTGGCAAGGAATGTTTGCTGTTCACATACACAGAAGTACTCTTTTCTGATTCCCATGTCCCATATTCTAAGAATGACCAGTCACAGGAAAAACACAGTACCATGCATTAACCTTGGTGAGCCTTGCTCATTGTCTGTGCTGGTTTACATTCTGTTGTATTTGCTCTGTTTGCAAATGTGGTGATACAATCTCCTTTCCAAGAGTATTAGGAATTAGAGCTAAGTTGTTTGTGAATAAATACTTCTTCCAAGACTGCTGGAATTTACCACTTTTGTTTAATAGACAAAAACCAGTAGCTCCCATTCTATTTTTGTACACTTCATTCTCTTTCATATACAATGTTCTCCACACTTATAAATCTACCACACAGAGAGGCAGAACATTTATCCATCTATGCCATTATAGTGTCAAATGGACTGGTAATGGCTATCCAAGGCCTTAAACCTACTGAGATCCTATAAATGATAAGCAAGAAACTGAGATTGCTAGAAATTATACATGGCATTTTACATATTCAAGATGAACCCCTAAATTATGGCCATCCACAAGAAAGCTATAGGGGAGGGGGCTTCTTAACTTGACAGCCTAGAACCAGAGATGTTAGGGACTGAGGTAATGCAGCCTCAGTCACAAGAAAAATGGAAGGTGTCATTTGTTTGTTTGTGTGTTTGTGTGTTTGTGTGTTTGTACCCTGCTTTTCTTCCCAATAGGAACCCAAAGCACTTTATATCATCATTCCCTCTGCTCCTTGTACCTTCACAACAACCGTATGACATAGGTTAGGCTGAAAGAGACACTAAGCTGAGAGAGACAGTGACTGGCCCAAGGTCACCCAGCAAGCCTCCATGACAGAATGGGGTTCGTACCTGGGTCTCCCAAATCCTAGTCTGTCACTCCAACCACTAGACATGCTGCCTTTCAAATATTGAGCCATATCATTGGTCCATTTAGCTCTGTGCTCTGACAGTAGCCCTTCTACCTGAGATGCTTTAAATAAAAACTAGTGATTGATTGAAGGATTTTCTGTATGATGTTCTCAGCATGTTCTCAGTCATTGAATTTCAGTCCCTTTCATTGCATTACTCTTTTGCTTATTGCAGGCATTATTGAAAACCCAACCTTTCCCCCACTTAAGCCTACAGGGAAACAAATGTAATTCTTGGGCCTTTGCTTTTTGCTTTGTTTTAGAACATCAATGTTTGTAGGAATCTTGGTTTACAGTTTCCTTGTCTGAATCATTCCTACCACGTAATCTGCATGGGAATTCCATCAGAGGAACAGGACAAAATTTATTGTGTGAGTAGTCTCTATTATTATCAGTATCATTCAGTAAAAACTGAGGTTCCCCACTCCCATTATTTTTACTATTTAATTCAATCCCTTCTTTAATGCCCCAGACTAGCTGCAAACAGAAAGGCATTAGAAGGTCAGGCTTCCGAAGATCAAACTTCTAATTGTCCTTTGAATGAGAGACTGTATTTGAGCACAGAGTTTTGCATACGAATGAATCCTTTTCCATGTAGCAAGTCAGCTATTTTCAGCTCAGTGCTTCAAACTTCAGTTTCTTAGTTGTAGCTATGGCAATAGGATTAGATGGCATTCAGTAAAATTCATTTTTACAACTTAGCCAACGAGGGTGCCCAAGACTTTGCTAGTGGGACAATGCAAAAACATTATGGAAGGAAAATTCCACCAGGACTCAGAACATTTTTCAAAATAATGATGCTCAAACCATCCAGCGCCATCTGTTTGTTTGAGAGTGATTTACCATTCAGCACAATGAACAGGTTGGGGCAATGTGCCTGAGAGAATGTCCTTCTTACCCATATGTTCTGATAACACTACACCTTCCCACATTACAAAAATAAACTTAACCCTTCTATGCATGTTTGTGCTGTTCTCTTTGATATGAAACTTATAAAAGGAGCCATTAAATCCATTTTAATAACATTCATTATACTCCAACTTCAAAGTTCATTATTCAGTTTAGGAGGAAAAACCTAGTTTAACCCTAAGCCTTAGGCCATGTTATAATGAAGGTAAGAATAAGCTTGGAGGTGCTATACAGAGTCATGTGCTTTGCATTTTCTTTCACTGTGCTACATTGAATATTCTCTCCCTCTCCCAATAAAATAGCATATCTCAATCTACAGATCAAACAAGGCCTCTTAAATTTCCCCAAAAAGATCATTACTAATGAAATAGTCTCCAGGCTATTTCTTCTAGCTTTTAATTATATGCGGAAAACCAAGTAAGAAAGAAGAGAAACGTAGTGCCGTTCATGCACTAAACTTATATGTCCTGATCAGTAAGTGTGACCGAAGTTCAAAAGTAATAGTATTTCTGTACCCTCATGGTCCTCTAGATCAAATCCAGTATATTCATGTGGGATATGTAGGAAGGTGAAACCTCCACAAGTAAAACAGGAGATGAGCATAAACTTCTTCAGTTAGTCTAATAATCTCTTTGTGGGTGGAGAGACTGGATCATGTGGTCAGAGCTGATAATGAAAGCTCCAGTTATGTGCTGTGCAAAAAAAATATATTAATGAGGGCTGTAATAAACTTTTTAAAAATTGTTTCTTCTACAACAAAATTGTTCATTTCAATAAAATCTTATATAGAATCTCCCTTCTTGGTTTTTATCGATCCAATAGAGGAGAAAATTCAATATTGTTTTCAAAACCATTTTCTATATGATTGGATTTTTTAATGAGCCCAATTTCCCATTGATCTTTCAGATGTGAGTTTTCTAAATGATTAACTTACTGTCCAACATCCCATAAGAAATTAGTATTTGGACTGTATTGTAGACATTCTGAACTTTAAGGAATGTTCCTCATGTTTGATTATCTGAAGTGTACATGCGCACACGCACACACACACACAAATATAAACGGCAAGTCTGCCTTTGAGTTATATTTATATCACATTTGTGAATGATGTCCACAATCCCTGAGACAATGTCAACAGAAAACCAAATAAATATTTTGACTGAATCAATTGGGGAATGTTTTGTCATATGTCCCACAGAATTTGCTCACATTATGATTTTTCTAAAATTAGCAGAATTACTAAAGATTTTCCTAGAATGGGACTGAAAACATGTTTCTATTTCCCTGGTTCCAGTGCACTGTATGAAGATGGATTTACAGATAATTTCAGAAGCATTAGATCTCAAGCTCACAGATCTCATCAACTCATGCAAAGTAAAGCATCAGAGTTTTTGATTCTGTTAGGGATTATATCATTTTATTTATTTTTGATATCACTTTGTAATGATTTGCTGTTTGTTTTTAAACCTTTTAAAACTTTTGCCTTTGGATCTTTAGTTTGGCTCCTCTTTACTTGACCTTAAACATATACTTCAGGAGGGTCCTAATTAGACAGGGGCGTGAACAGCATTACGAACGGGAAAAAACACACAAACAGCCCATTCGTCTGTTCGCAAAAAAGCCGTTCATGAGGCTCCATTCTAAACGATCAAGTGGTCGTTGCAAGCCTCGTTCGTTGCCTTCGTCAACTGTTCATCAAGCCAGACAGTCTGGGGCCTTTCAATCAATTCCCCTGGCAATGGCAGGGACTGAACTCTGTCTGAACTCTTTCTGGCTTTCCTTCTAGCTTTAACCCTTCAAAGTAGCTTCCACCAGAGAGTCCCATTTTTGCCACTGTGAAGAGAAAATGACAACAAAGGGGAGGAGCCATGGATCATGCCTTTCCTGGGGTGCAATCTCTCTGAAACTTGGGCAGGGGGGGTCTTCAGAGGACAGTGAGGACTATGTCCCCTGCAAATTTGGTGGGTATTGGACATTGAGAAGGTCAGTTTGTAACCCCTCAAAGTAGTTGCCTTCCAACAGGCAGCCCCATTTTTGCCACTGTGAAGAGAACATGACAGCAAAGGGGGGGACACATGGATCATGCCTTTCCTGGGGTGCAATCTCTCTGAAACTTGGGCAGTCTTCGAAGGACAGTGAGGAGTATGTCCCCGGCAAATTTGGTGGGTATTGGACATTGGGAAGGTCAGTTTGTGGGGTGTTTAAAGAGCCCCGCCCCTTGTACGTGGCAGGAAAGGGCCCTTTAAACTATCAGCTGGCAGGAGGCAGGGGGGAATTCTCCCTGACACCTGCCAGCTGATCGTTTAAAGGGATCTTTAAGGGGCCATGAACAACAAGCAACGAACATGTTTGTGGTCATGTTCGTTGCTGTTCGTTGTTCATGGATGGCAATGAACAACGAACAGCTTGTTCACTTTTTTTCCATTCATGTCCATGTCTAGTCCTAATAAACACTCCTCGTATTTCCAGTCACATAGAGCTTAAGTGTTCTCTACTTTACCCAAGCTTGTACCACAAGAATACCTTTCCTTTTTTGTGAGTATAACCGTTATATTTCTGTCTCCCCAAAAGGTTTTCACTGCCACCAAAAGCTTTCACCTTAGATCTCTTCTGCTTAACTGGTACTACTGGAAGGCTTTGTTATAGATGGTAGTTTGATGGAATGGTATTATGAGCCTGGGTCACGAATGTGATTTCAATAGACTTGGATCGCATTTCTACTTTCCCCATCCCCCCATAAACTATCACCTATCAAACATCTTCACAGCAAAATTTAATCTATACAAAATTATTTTAGTTAATGTCATTTTAAGAGTTCATTCGCGTATTATAAATAAGCAAGAAGAAAATAATTGGGTTGTCAAAGAATATTTAGTTGATAAAACATTTAATTTTCAATAACTCACATTTAAATAAATTTGCTTATTATAAAAACAACATGATATATGTTTTTGGGGAGACGCTGAAAGAAATCTAATAAACTATTTAATGAGCAAAGGTTACCATGCATTAGAGATGGGCACTAACAAAAAAACAAATGAACATGATGTTCGTTGTTCATTGCCATCCATGAACAGGGACTCACAAACAACCACAAATATGGCCCTGTTCATGAACATGTTTGTGGTTGGCTGTTCGTGGGAGTCAGCAGGCTCTCCTCCAGCCATCATCCAAGTCAAGATCTCTACTGCACCACTCCCAGAAACCTTACCTGAGCAGGCAGCAGGAAAGGTACCAATAACAAATAATAGCTTGCCCAGAGCCTGGCAGCAGCCCTGGAACTTGAAGAGGTAGATCCCTATCCCACCACACACAAAGAAAATTCAAGCTCCTATGCACTCTCCCTGTCTCTCTCTCAATATGCCAACAGCAACTGTCTCTCCCTCGCTGTCTGCAAAACCAGAGCTGGGAGCCCCCCTCCCCTCTGTTCTTTGCTTCCTTGTAATAAATTTGGAGCTCCACACTTGAAAGGAAGACCTGCCTATCAAGCTAAATTGGGCTTAGATTGGGGTTTCCAGGGCAACAGCAGGAGTTCAGATGGAGTTCAGACAATCCCTGCCTAAGTTGCCAAGGGAATTGATTGCAGGTGCCAGACTGTCTGGCTTGATGAACAGCAAGGAACGGCAATGAACAATGCTTGCAATGACTACGTGTTTGTTTAGAATGGGGCCTCACGAACAGCTTGTTTGTGAACAGCAGATTGGGCTGTTCAGGCTTTTTTTTGGTTTGTATTGCTGTTCGTGCCCATCTCTACTATGCATCCTAAGAAGGCAGGAACATATTTATCATACCATTTTCCCTCTATTGTTCCTTAAAACTGTTGATAGTGTTATGGATCCATTTGGCCACCAATATAAATTGTTATATAAGTACGTTGGGCTGTGTTTTGTGGTTGAAGGATGGAGAGAGGGTACACTGTTCTCTGTCTGTCTGTCTGTCATTTGCCAGGTGACAGCTGGTTATCTGAGTTCTTTGTGTTGTCCAGACCCAAGTGAGAATTGGCTCTTGGACCTGCTTATTTCTTGTTCAGATCCAGAGAGTGTTTGTGTCTCACCTGTTGGTCAGGTTGATGTGTTTGGGAAGGAGCCCAATGGGGTAAAGAATGGTGCCACAATCAATATGATGTGTGATAGTGGGAGATAATAGAGGTGGGACCAGATAAGAGGAAGAAACATCAGACATCTGCAGGCTGTAGCCTCTTTTGGTTCTAGCTGGGATGATGCTGGTGACCGTAGCAACAACTCACTGGACTATAAAATCCCATTGTTAAATGATATCTCTGTCTCAGACCAAACAGCAACCATCCAGAGTTTAATCCTGAGTAAGAGGGCCAACCTGGCACGCATCACTGAGACCTGGTTGGGGGAGACGGGTGGAGTTAATATCTCCCAATTGCCCCTGTAAGGTACTCAACCTAGATCAGGCAGGTGGGGAAACGGTGTCGTTGTTATCTGTAAGGACTCTATTTGCTTTGCTGCTTTTTGTGTGCTTAGTGTTGTGACTGCAAGGCAGGTATGAGCTTCAGTTGGTGCAGCACCTATCCTGCTGCCTAACCATCTCCTATCCTGAAGCTGAAGTAGTCTTGGGGTGCTGTTGAGAACCCCTAGGCTGGAGGACTTCAACATTCATGCTGAGGCTGCTTAGTCAGGATTTAATTGTTTCCATGATAACCATTGGCCTGTCTCAAGTAATAATAGGCCCCAATGTGTAAACAGTCTCTTTACGTGGTATTTTGTTGTGGACAGAAAGAAGGTGATCTGACAGTGCTCCTGTCATGAATGGATAACTACCTGCTGACTTACCTAGACTCTGCATAGGTGAGAGATCGGTTCAGATGATCCATCCCTATAGTCAGATGGATCTAAATGGTTTTCTGATGGCTTTAAAGAATTTTTCCTGTTGATATGGTTGGTGCTCCGGTCAATGCCCTGATTGACCTCTCAAATTAGAAGAGGATCTGAGCAGTTTACACAATTCCTCTCAAGTGCCCTTTCTCAGGTCTTAGAACCTTTCCAAACTTTCTATACTTAGCTAGATTATAACAACAACAACAACAACAACAACAACAACATTTGATTTATATACCGCCCTTCAGGTATATAACTTAATGCCCACTCAGAGCGGTTTACAAAGTATGCCATTATTAACCCCACAACAAAACACCCTGTGAGGTGGGTGGGGCTGAGAGAGCTCCAGAGAGCCGTGACTAGCCCAAGGTCACCCAGCTGGCTTCAAGTGGAGGAGTGGGGAATCAAACCCGGCTTTCCAGATTAGAGTCCCACACTCTTAACCACTACACCAAACTTGCTCTCTTATTTACCAAGATATCCAAAATTAGTTCAAATTATCATTTTAGATTATGATGATTTGTGGATTAAGGGATTTTGACACTAGAAAATAGAGAGCTTTCGATCATTACCAAAAGTGTAAATTTGACATGATACAAATATTTGTTTTAGAGAAAACTGGAAACCTTTTAGTTTAGATTCTTTTTGTTTGTTTGTTTTTCTATTATGTATGTTTTGTCATGTTGATTAGTTTTTTTATTTTATTAGTATGTGTGTAATTATAGTACTTTGTTTTTAATTATATAAAACTCTTAATGTTTGCTTTTAATTATATAAAACTCTTAATAAAAAAATTATCATTCTAGATATCTACTGTAATTGAAGGCCCAAAATATCTCCCAGTCCTCACACTTAGGTCTCTAGGCCCTAGTGCTTGATAATGCCATCACTGCTGAGGGCCTGGGTCTAGAGACCTTGGACACTACTGCAGCTTCCCATGCTTTGAGTTGGACCCTCTCCCTACCTGACTGCCCTGGATATGAAGGATTATAAGTTTCATTTGAGTGTTTAATATTCTGCATGGTGCATGCAGAGGAGCTATGGATCATGGGAAATGTAATTCCCAAAATCCTTAGTTGTCCTTTCATTATTTTGAGTCTGCAGCTACCCTAGAATGCAGCACTCCCAGCTGGTGACAATAGCCACTGTGGCCAGGGGGCATGATTTGCCTCCCCAGAGGAGGGGAGGCAGCGATGTCTTCCCATTCACCCAGATCTGCCGGGGGTGGGCAGAGCTGGAGGTCTTATATGGCCTCTCCACCCCTCAATGTTGCATCTTATGCTTTGCCCACCCACCTCACCCGATTTCAGTTCAGGTTTAGCCAGTTGCCATTTATCGGGGCCAGGCAGGAATTTTTTCTCCTTCCCTTCAATTGGTAATTGGATGAGGAGTTTTTCGCCTACCTTGCACTGTCAGAAGAGGGGGGCAGTTGGCAGAGGTGGGTTGCATTTCTGTCCCTTGGCAGGTTAGAAGTTGGGGGAAATGAGTGGCCCAGTGACTACCCTTGGCATATCCTCAATGGTGGGGAATTGGGGTCTGTCAGGAGTGGCTGGCTGCTTTATGGCCCAATTGCAAGGACAGATGCCCTAGTGGGGAACTCCTGGACAAGCCAGTCTTCCTCCAACTTTATGGCCAGGTGGAGGAGCTTTAAAGGGGTGAACCACTTTACCTGGCCAAGCTGGAGCCATACAATAGATGGCTTGCACCCGGGGCAGCAGATGGATTGCCCAGACATGTCAGGGCGGAGGTCTAGGAGTGATCCCAGGGCCTGCTCTATACCACTAGTTAGGCCTTTGCCATGTTGACAGATATGTTGTTGTAATGTTAATAAAGTGGCCCTTTAGTTCTCAATACTTGTGTCTGCCTCTTCATTCTGATTGGGGGAGGGGCAATTCCTCTGACATATTTCTAAGGAATATTACATTATATTTCTAAGGAAGATTACTTGCTCAGATACACAGGAATATATTCAAGAATTTGTATTCCTATTTTCACAATGTGCTTTTCAATACTGGCCTATTATGGCCAATGGACACATACAGAGTGGTATTCATACTTGCTGTGTACAAGTGTGACATGGTGAGTCACTTTTCTCCACCCTAATACTTTACTTCAAATAAATTTAATTCCAAACCCTCAGTGAAAGCCAGGAACAGGGAGATTACTTCACTCGGTATATAATGCATTATCCAAATTGCTTGTGTTTTCTCCTTAGGTAGAAGCACAAACTGTCGGGGAGGAAATTTACTTGCTTTCACCACCAGTTATCTAAATAATTGTTTGCAGTTTGAGATAAAAATAAACAAAGGTTAGCATATAAATAATAATACTGGTTTCTTGCCAACAAAGCATATTTCATTGGTGGCACAGGAAACACTGGAATAAAAGTTCTGGAGTTTTTTAATGACTTATTCTCCAGAATATAATACATTTTGCACAGTATAAAAGACATAGCAACAGCCAGGCTAAACTGGCAACTATTTTGACAGACAAAATCAGCAAGTGGGGCATTTAAAATGAGGAAGTTTATCTAAACCAGTTTATTTAACCTGGACTAAGATTCAATATGTCCACAAACTGATGTTGATACCTTCCAGATTCCTAAAAACGTTCCCTTGTTTCTATGGAAGGTGTGAACTAGACAATCTGATCCTAATGCCTTCCAGATTCCTAAAAATGCTCCCTTCTTTCCGAAGGTGTCTAGAGAATCTGGAGGAAGTTCCTCTGCCAGGCTAACACTCTACAAAATGAGATTCTCTGCTCTGAGCCTTTTGCACCCATCAATGTTTTCTTGGTGTGCCAGCCCTCCAAGTCCCTTCCTTATAAGCTGAACTTTGCAGTATTTAGATTATCTCATTAAATGCAATGTTTTTAAAACAAATAAATATTGCTGAACCACTGTGGGGGGACACATATGATGTTTTCTTTCTGTCTTATTGTAGAGCAATAAAGATGAAAGAAATTGAGCAGTGGTCAAAACTGGCATTTAATTGATGTATTGTCGAAGGCTTTCACGGCCGGAGAACAATGGTTGTTGGGGGTTTTCCGGGCTGTATTGCCGTGGTCTTGGCATTGTAGTTCCTGACGTTTCGCCAGCAGCTGTGGCTGGCATCTTCAGAGGTGTAGCACCAAAAGACAGAGATCTCTCAGTGTCACAGTGTGGAAAAGATGTAGGTCATTTGTATCTACTCAGGAGGGGTGGGGTTGAGCTGAGTCATTCTGTAAGAGTTTCCCAGGGTGTGGAATGCTAATGGCGGGAGGCTTCACTGTCTCCTGAGGAGGTTCTTTTGCATATGGATTGGTGCTTGATGTGCTAATCTTCTCTGCAGGGCTATTGTCGGGTGTGGAGTGTTTTGTTGGCCTGGTGTTTTTCAGAACCGGAGCCCATGCTCTGTTCATTCTTAAGGTTTCTTCTTTCCTGTTGAAGTTTTGCTTATGCTTGTGAATTTCAATGGCTTCCCTGTGCAGTCTGACAAAGTAGTTGGAAGTGTTGTCCAGTATTTTGGTGTCCTGGAATAAGATACTGTGCCCTGTTTGAGTTAGGCTATGTTCAGCCACAGCTGATTTTTCAGGCTGTCCAAGTCTGCAGTGTCTTTCATGTTCTTTTATTCTTGTCTGGATGCTACGCTTTGTGGTCCCGATGTAAACTTGTCCACAGCTGCAGGGTATACGGTATACTCCTGCAGAGGTGAGGGGATCTCTGCTGTCTTTTGCTGATCGTAGCATCTGTTGTATTTTTCGGGTGGGTCTGAATACTGCTTGAAGGTTATGCTTTTCCATAAACTTTCCCATCTGATCAGTAATTCCTTTGATATATGGCAAAAACACTTTTCCTGTAGGTGACTGTTTTTCCTTGGTTGTTTGGTTCATCCTGGGTTTGATTGCTCTTCGGATTTCATTTCTGGAGTAGCCATTTGCCTGAAGTGCGTGGTTTAGATGATTAATTTCCTCATTGAGAAAGCGCGGCTCACATATCCGTCTTGCACGATCCACTAATGTTTTCATTATGCCTCTTTTCTGTCGGGGGTGGTGATTGGAGTTTTTGTGTAAGTACCGATCAGTGTGAGTTGGTTTCCTGTAGACCTTGTGACCTAACTGAAAGTTTGCTTTGCGGATGACCAAGGTATCCAGGAATGAGAGTTTTCCCTCACTTTCTTTCTCCATTGTGAATTGTATGTTCAGGTGGATGTTGTTGAGATGATTCAAAAACTCCCTCAATTCTTCCTCCCCATGGCTCCAAATGATGAATGTATCATCCACAAACCGGAACCATACACTGGGTTTGTGGGGTGCTGATTCTAGAGCTGTTTTTTCAAAATGTTCCATGTAGAAGTTTGCTATAACTGGGCTGAGTGGGCTCCCCATGGCCACCCCATCCATCTGTTCATAGAATTCGTTGTCCCATTGGAAGTAACTGGTTGTCAGACAATGATGGAATAAGGCTGTTACATCCTCTGGGAAAATCTGATTAATCAGTGCAATAGTGTCTTTTACTGGAACCTTGGTAAACAGGGATACAACATCAAAACTGACAAGTATGTCTTGTGGATTGAGTTTCAGAGAACTGATTTTGTTCATGAAATCTGCTGAATCTTTGATGTAAGACGAGGTTTTCCCGATGTGGTCCTGCAGGAGATCTGCCAGATGTCTAGCTAATTCATATGTCGGTGAACCAATGGCACTCACAATGGGTCGGAGTGGGACTGAATCTTTATGTATTTTGGGGAGTCCATATAGTCTAGGTGGCTGTGCTTCAGTCTTGCATAGTTTTCTGTGCGTGTCGGGATGTAGTGAGGAATTCTTGATCAGCGCATTTGTTAGCCTGGTGATTTTGCAAGTGGGATCTCGTTTTAGTTTTTTGTAGGTGGAGGGGTCCAGGAGTTCCTTAATCTTCTTTTTGTATTCCTCCGTTTTCATGATCACTGTAGCATTGCCTTTATCAGCTGGTAGAATGATGATGTCTGGATCTGCATTGAGGGTCTTGATGGCATTTCTCTCCTTGCGTGTTATATTGCTGGTGGGAAGCTTTGCCTTTCGTAGAATCCTGGCTGTCTCTCCTCTTATTTCCTCAGCTTCCTCTTCAGGTAGATGACGGATGGCAGCTTCTACATTTGCAATGATGTCTTCCACAGGAATTCTGGTGGGGGTGACTGCAAAGTTTCCTCCCTTTGCCAAGATGGAGGTTTCTTCTGGTGAGAGTTGACGGTCTGTCAGATTGATGACAATGCGTGCATTGTCGAGCATTGGGCTTGTCTTTCTTTTTTCCTGTAGTTTGTTAAACTTCTGCTTCTGTCTGGATGTGTGGTTGGTAAACACTTGTTCCATCTTCCTGTAGGTGAGATTATCGACCTTGTCCCAATCCTGACTTCTCATTTTATGGCTGGTGTTGATATGCAAGCAAAATAGCTCCTTGTCTGTGGCAGCAAGTTCTCTGCGGGTAGTGTGGATTCTCTCACGTAAGAGGGCCTGTTCTAGACGGTCATAAATGCGGTTCGCCTGTGTGGTTTTGAAGATTCTTTTAGTTGTGAGAAAAGATGGAATGGTTCTTGTGTCCCTGCAGCGTAGAAGAAAGGTCAAAGAACAGAGTAGATGTGCTTTCTTGTTCCGAAGTGTTTCCAATCTTCGGGTCTGTTGGAATGTTTCCTCCCCGTAGAGGTGTTCGATGTATTGTCGAAGGCTTTCACGGCCGGAGAACAATGGTTGTTGGGGGTTTTCCGGGCTGTATTGCCGTGGTCTTGGCATTGTAGTTCCTGACGTTTCGCCAGCAGCTGTGGCTGGCATCTTCAGAGGTGTAGCACCAAAAGACAGAGATCTCTCAGTGTCACAGTGTGGAAAAGATGTAGGTCATTTGTATCTACTCAGGAGGGGTGGGGTTGAGCTGAGTCATTCTGTAAGAGTTTCCCAGGGTGTGGAATGCTAATGGCGGGAGGCTTCACTGTCTCCTGAGGAGGTTCTTTTGCATATGGATTGGTGCTTGATGTGCTAATCTTCTCTGCAGGGCTATTGTCAGGTGTGGAGTGTTTTGTTGGCCTGGTGTTTTTCAGAACCGGAGCCCATGCTCTGTTCATTCTTAAGGTTTCTTCTTTCCTGTTGAAGTTTTGCTTATGCTTGTGAATTTCAATGGCTTCCCTGTGCAGTCTGACAAAGTAGTTGGAAGTGTTGTCCAGTATTTTGGTGTCCTGGAATAAGATACTGTGCCCTGTTTGAGTTAGGCTATGTTCAGCCACAGCTGATTTTTCAGGCTGTCCAAGTCTGCAGTGTCTTTCATGTTCTTTTATTCTTGTCTGGATGCTACGCTTTGTGGTCCCGATGTAAACTTGTCCACAGCTGCAGGGTATACGGTATACTCCTGCAGAGGTGAGGGGATCTCTGCTGTCTTTTGCTGATCGTAGCATCTGTTGTATTTTTCGGGTGGGTCTGAATACTGCTTGAAGGTTATGCTTTTCCATAAGCTTTCCCATCTGATCAGTAATTCCTTTGATATATGGCAAAAACACTTTTCCTGTAGGTGACTGTTTTTCCTTGGTTGTTTGGTTCATCCTGGGTTTGATTGCTCTTCGGATTTCATTTCTGGAGTAGCCATTTGCCTGAAGTGCGTGGTTTAGATGATTAATTTCCTCATTGAGAAAGCGCGGCTCACATAACCTGTAGCATAACCTTCAAGCAGTATTCAGACCCACCCGAAAAATACAACAGATGCTACGATCAGCAAAAGACAGCAGAGATCCCCTCACCTCTGCAGGAGTATACCGTATACCCTGCAGCTGTGGACAAGTTTACATCGGGACCACAAAGCCTAGCATCCAGACAAGAATAAAAGAACATGAAAGACACTGCAGACTTGGACAGCCTGAAAAATCAGCTGTGGCTGAACATAGCCTAACTCAAACAGGGCACAGTATCTTATTCCAGGACACCAAAATACTGGACAACACTTCCAACTACTTTGTCAGACTGCACAGGGAAGCCATTGAAATTCACAAGCATAAGCAAAACTTCAACAGGAAAGAAGAAACCTTAAGAATGAACAGAGCATGGGCTCCGGTTCTGAAAAACACCAGGCCAACAAAACACTCCACACCCGACAATAGCCCTGCAGAGAAGATTAGCACATCAAGCACCAATCCATATGCAAAAGAACCTCCTCAGGAGACAGTGAAGCCTCCCGCCATTAGCATTCCACACCCTGGGAAACTCTTACAGAATGACTCAGCTCAACCCCACCCCTCCTGAGTAGATACAAATGACCTACATCTTTTCCACACTGTGACACTGAGAGATCTCTGTCTTTTGGTGCTACACCTCTGAAGATGCCAGCCACAGCTGCTGGCGAAACGTCAGGAACTACAATGCCAAGACCACGGCAATACAGCCCGGAAAACCCCCAACAACCATTGTTCTCCGGCCGTGAAAGCCTTCGACAATACATCGAACACCTCTACGGGGAGGAAACATTCCAACAGACCCGAAGATTGGAAACACTTCGGAACAAGAAAGCACATCTACTCTGTTCTTTGACCTTTCTTCTACGCTGCAGGGACACAAGAACCATTCCATCTTTTCTCACAACTAAAAGAATCTTCAAAACCACACAGGCGAACCGCATTTATGACCGTCTAGAACAGGCCCTCTTACGTGAGAGAATCCACACTACCCGCAGAGAACTTGCTGCCACAGACAAGGAGCTATTTTGCTTGCATATCAACACCAGCCATAAAATGAGAAGTCAGGATTGGGACAAGGTCGATAATCTCACCTACAGGAAGATGGAACAAGTGTTTACCAACCACACATCCAGACAGAAGCAGAAGTTTAACAAACTACAGGAAAAAAGAAAGACAAGCCCAATGCTCGACAATGCACGCATTGTCATCAATCTGACAGACCGTCAACTCTCACCAGAAGAAACCTCCATCTTGGCAAAGGGAGGAAACTTTGCAGTCACCCCCACCAGAATTCCTGTGGAAGACATCATTGCAAATGTAGAAGCTGCCATCCGTCATCTACCTGAAGAGGAAGCTGAGGAAATAAGAGGAGAGACAGCCAGGATTCTACGAAAGGCAAAGCTTCCCACCAGCAATATAACACGCAAGGAGAGAAATGCCATCAAGACCCTCAATGCAGATCCAGACATCATCATTCTACCAGCTGATAAAGGCAATGCTACAGTGATCATGAAAACGGAGGAATACAAAAAGAAGATTAAGGAACTCCTGGACCCCTCCACCTACAAAAAACTAAAACGAGATCCCACTTGCAAAATCACCAGGCTAACAAATGCGCTGATCAAGAATTCCTCACTACATCCCGACACGCACAGAAAACTATGCAAGACTGAAGCACAGCCACCTAGACTATATGGACTCCCCAAAATACATAAAGATTCAGTCCCACTCCGACCCAGTGTGAGTGCCATTGGTTCACCGACATATGAATTAGCTAGACATCTGGCAGATCTCCTGCAGGACCACATCGGGAAAACCTCGTCTTACATCAAAGATTCAGCAGATTTCATGAACAAAATCAGTTCTCTGAAACTCAATCCACAAGACATACTTGTCAGTTTTGATGTTGTATCCCTGTTTACCAAGGTTCCAGTAAAAGACACTATTGCACTGATTAATCAGATTTTCCCAGAGGATGTAACAGCCTTATTCCATCATTGTCTGACAACCAGTTACTTCCAATGGGACAACGAATTCTATGAACAGATGGATGGGGTGGCCATGGGGAGCCCACTCAGCCCAGTTATAGCAAACTTCTACATGGAACATTTTGAAAAAACAGCTCTAGAATCAGCACCCCACAAACCCAGTGTATGGTTCCGGTTTGTGGATGATACATTCATCATTTGGAGCCATGGGGAGGAAGAATTGAGGGAGTTTTTGAATCATCTCAACAACATCCACCTGAACATACAATTCACAATGGAGAAAGAAAGTGAGGGAAAACTCTCATTCCTGGATACCTTGGTCATCCGCAAAGCAAACTTTCAGTTAGGTCACAAGGTCTACAGGAAACCAACTCACACTGATCGGTACTTACACAAAAACTCCAATCACCACCCCCGACAGAAAAGAGGCATAATGAAAACATTAGTGGATCGTGCAAGACGGATATGTGAGCCGCGCTTTCTCAATGAGGAAATTAATCATCTAAACCACGCACTTCAGGCAAATGGCTACTCCAGAAATGAAATCCGAAGAGCAATCAAACCCAGGATGAACCAAACAACCAAGGAAAAACAGTCACCTACAGGAAAAGTGTTTTTGCCATATATCAAAGGAATTACTGATCAGATGGGAAAGCTTATGGAAAAGCATAACCTTCAAGCAGTATTCAGACCCACCCGAAAAATACAACAGATGCTACGATCAGCAAAAGACAGCAGAGATCCCCTCACCTCTGCAGGAGTATACCGTATACCCTGCAGCTGTGGACAAGTTTACATCGGGACCACAAAGCGTAGCATCCAGACAAGAATAAAAGAACATGAAAGACACTGCAGACTTGGACAGCCTGAAAAATCAGCTGTGGCTGAACATAGCCTAACTCAAACAGGGCACAGTATCTTATTCCAGGACACCAAAATACTGGACAACACTTCCAACTACTTTGTCAGACTGCACAGGGAAGCCATTGAAATTCACAAGCATAAGCAAAACTTCAACAGGAAAGAAGAAACCTTAAGAATGAACAGAGCATGGGCTCCGGTTCTGAAAAACACCAGGCCAACAAAACACTCCACACCCGACAATAGCCCTGCAGAGAAGATTAGCACATCAAGCACCAATCCATATGCAAAAGAACCTCCTCAGGAGACAGTGAAGCCTCCCGCCATTAGCATTCCACACCCTGGGAAACTCTTACAGAATGACTCAGCTCAACCCCACCCCTCCTGAGTAGATACAAATGACCTACATCTTTTCCACACTGTGACACTGAGAGATCTCTGTCTTTTGGTGCTACACCTCTGAAGATGCCAGCCACAGCTGCTGGCGAAACGTCAGGAACTACAATGCCAAGACCACGGCAATACAGCCCGGAAAACCCCCAACAACCATGGCATTTAATTATTTACTGTGTCTAGAAAAGTGACAAGTCTTTGTTCCAGATATTAGAAAGCAAGCCATGAGGCAGGTAAGTGAAGACAAAGTTCCTCTTGTTTGCAGTGCTACCAAGTTTCTTAGAGGCTATTAAAAATGAAGCTGGAAAGAGTTGGCATGCATATTGCAAAGAACTTCCTAACTGCAAGGCTTGCTGAGCATTAAAACAGATTGGCTACAGTCCTTGTGGAATCACATTAACTGGATAAGAACTGGTTGGAACAAAACTCTGGTTATGTTAGTAGTTGACTCTGACCCTCACATGAATAGGGAAACTTATGAAAATGGCTATATCATAAGCCCCTCTCCTCCTGTTTTAAATATAGAAATGCTGCCTGGAGAGGCAGGAAATGGCTGCCAACCCCTAGCCGGGAGTTGGAAAATTACTGGCTTGTGAGCCATAGGCAAGACTGGCTATCAGCCCCACACCCCCAGAGACGTGGAAAGATCCTAAGACAAAAGTGTCTTTGAGGAGTTCCTGAATTAATCATCTCCATTTCTTGCCAATCTTCCATTATCCACTTTCCCAAACTGGGCCATTCAGGGATCACCTAAGTCCCACCTGTCCAAACATCACAGATCATTAAGCACCTTTCTAACTTTAGTAACACTCAGGAAGGTTTAATCAAACCTTTCTCAGTTTTATTGTCTCACCTCTGGAGACAGCCATTACATTATTGTTTTTATGCAAAAGACACCATCCCGCCCCAGGGTACATTCCACAATATAAATGGACCTTCCCACACACCCTTATACTGCATGTTTGAGCCCCCTTCTTCTTGCCATGAAGCGTTGGTCGCTCAAGCTGCTCTTCTCTATGGACGTCCTCTTCTTCTAGATTGGTAAATATAACCCAACCCTTAATCTTTGTGCCTCTTCATCACTGATTTCTACTTAGCAGTGTATAAATGTTGTGTGCTATTTCTCTGTGTGTTTTATTTTGCTATCCCTTCAGTAAAAACCATTCCTGCTAATCATCCACTTGTCTTTATTAAGAGTTCTCTAGAGGAACAATCCCCTTATATATTGGTGGAAGAATCTCACCAGTTACCCCTCTTGCTGCTTCTCCTTGTATGCTAACTCCCCCAATTTACAAGGAGATCACTTACTAGGGTAACAGATTACTTTTGCTGGGGCAGAAGGACAAAATGGATGAACTCTTAAAGGAACTTCCAAGTCCATATACAAGAGTGTAACTTCTGGTTAGGAGTTTCAGAAAACTGTTTAGGTATGTACCACTTCAGGCAGCATATTGGAATGGATGACTCAGCAAAGGGCGCCTGATACCAACTCTCCCTCTGCCACAGCACTTCCTAAATTCAACTGACAGTGCCTACACTCTCCTAAATCAACTGGCTTAGAAGGTGCAACTCCACTTAGTATTGCACTGTGACTCCTCACCAGGAGCACACAAATGGCCTCAAGAAGATCATAACCAGGCACAACTTTTTTACTTCCTCCCTCTCTTAGTTTTTAAATTTCCAGCCTGATGAGGAGTTTTTTTGTATTTTGTATCATTTGTATAATTGTGTATCATTTTATTTATTTTATTTATTTTATTTGATTTATACCCCGCACTCCCCACAGATGGGCTCAGGGTGGCTAACAACATTCAAAAAATACTAACAACATTCAAAAAATACATTTTGTTTCACAATGACAAATGACCTTGTTTCAGGTTCTAGTGTGAAGTTGCCAATTGTTGCATTTTGTCTTTCTATGTTTTAATAACCACGTCCTCCCATCCTATCCAGCCAAAAAACTAAAATCCTCCTCACATGTTCTCTCTGTGCCCCCATCTTGAGAGAAAGGGTGCCAACTCCGGTTTAGGAAATTCTTGAAAATTTGGTGGTGTAGCCTGGGGAGAGCAGTGAAAGGGAGGGGAGGGACCTCAGCAAAGTGTAATCCTATAGAGTCCACCCTCCAAAGTAGCTATTTTCTCCAGGGGAACTGATTTATGTAGACTGGAGATCAATTGTAATTCCAGGAGATTCAGAGGGCCCACCTGGAGGCTGGCAACCTTAGAAGTGAGGTGGGCAGTGACAGAACTTTTTCAGTGGTGGTCCCTCACCTGTGGAATGTCCTTCCCCTTGAGGCTCACGCGGTATTACTTTACTTTCTTTTAGTAACCAGGCCAAAATGTTTCTCTACTTTTCCAGACTTTTAATTAAGATGTTGATTTTTAAAAAAATGTTTTATAGTCTGTTTTTAGCCTGAGAAACGTCTAAGACCCATGTTCCATGTTTTGTGCTGTTTTTTTTCTCTGGTTGTGTTTTTGAATCCTGGGTTTTAATTACTTTTATGATGTTTTGTATCATTATTATGTTTTATTTTATAAGCCAGGTTGGTCAGGTTGCTTGGACACATGACATGGAAATTTTCCAGATAAATATATAACAGCCAATGTTTTACCAGCAGTGTCACTAATTGTATTTCAGTAACCACAGAATGTTTTAAAATTCCATACAGAATGTTTTGAAATTCCATACAGCTCAAAATAAATGCATACAGGTATATTCCATACAAATGTGGATTCTCTCCTCTTAATTTGTGAACAAACTATTCTATGGTGCCTCTGTCAGACTGAGGGAAATGTCTTTATGTAACAGGAGATTGTGGATAAGGTTTACTCTCCCTTGTCTTTGGCATGTGGGAGAACAATATACAAAATGAGTCATTACTTAGCAGACAATGTAGCAGATCTGAAGTAGCTGATATTTATCTAGGCTTAGGAAGGCATCTCTATAGTTCTTTTTACCTATGCAATTTAAAACCTTCCCTTTAATCAGAGAAAGAAAGGAAGTTCTGTTAGTTTTTTAATGAAATATATTAGAGTTACAAAATACAAAAAGGTCAGAATTTCCAACATCCTTTGAAAGAGATCCCCCTTCTCTGTCCTCTGTTTGTGTGTTTGCATGTGTGCACAAGCTGTTTTTTCCAAAGTGACTTCCCCACAGGAACATAATTTTGTGGTTTCCCCATTGCTGGTACAGCTGAAGATAAAGCAGAGCAGTAACAGGGTTTCCAAATGGCACGTTTCCTCACAGTTTCCCTACCCCAATCCCCTGGAAGTGGCTGTCCTCCCTTCACCCCCAGCCACCAGGGCTTTTGCAGCTTGTTTCCAATCAGCACTAGAATTTGGTTATATCATTCTAACAAAATATGCAACAGTCTGGTTGGATTTTCCATTTTCATTTTTTTTTAAAGTAAGTCTTTAGCTCCTTCCCTTGTGAAAATATGCCTTTTTCCTTATACCTCCACAAGAGGAAGAACTAAACACTTTTTATAAATGAAAGTTGAGAATTCAGACAACCTGCTTACACCAATTATTACAATAATATATAGATAAGATATTCCAGTGTGTTTTTTAAAAAAACAGTGGCAAGGGTAAGAAATGGCTGCCACAGGGACAGGGTCACAGGAAATGGCTGCCATGTGAGCTGGAAAATCCAAATTTTCTTACACACACAGCAGCCATCCAGATTATCTTTCTCAAACCTTTGAAGCAAAGCAGGTTTGAGAAAGTTCAAATAAAAGCCAGGGAAACCCCTGGAGATGCAGGTATGCTCCATGAAGCTGTGGAAAATTGGGGGGGAGGGGAGGAGAAACACTTCCGAAAAGCACTGAGCTTGGGGCAGAAATCACCTATATGTCGCCACATTTTGCATTTTTGAAAGATATTGGAGGATTGTACCACCTTTGGACCATGCAAAGGGGCTTTTGCACTAACATTGTGTCTAAGTATTGCGTTCCCAGGTATGTATTTTGGAGACTCTGCTCAAATATTACAGAGCCAGTGTCTTTACTGCTGCCTCCTGCTCTCTGTTGCTTCATCTGGAATCTATTGGCCTACTGGCCATTGTTGTATCTGGCCAGTGCTCATCTATATTCACACCTATAAAAATGGCCGATTGACAGAGACATACACATATCTGTGTGTGTATCTGACAAAGTAAGCTTTGACTCACAAATGCTTATACCCTGGAAAACTGTGTTAGTCTTTAAGGTGCTAATGGGCTTGAATTTTGTTTGATTAGTGTGGCTAGCCATCTGAAATATATAATGTATGCATATCCCATGACAGTCTATTGTTTACACAGAAAAGCATTATTTTGCAGGTGTTCATAGGTGTAGTAGACCAGAATCAGCAGCATCAACATGTGACATTACCAGGAACAAGGCAATGAAGGAGCAACTAGGGATGTGCATAATGTAAAAACTAACTGAAAATACACATAGAAATCACTGGTTCACTTTGTTAAAGTGACTTCTGGAATAGCAAAACAAATTCGAGAAACGAGACTGTAACATCTCCACCCCACTGTAAACTTCATGTGTTTTATTTCGGTTCTTACCATGCAACTGCTGCACAGGCAGGACAGGCAATGATAGGCAGTCCAGTAGCATCTTATTTTCCTTAATAACAAGTCTGTCTGAAATCATTATGCAACCAATTGGATCCAAAGGGGAAAGACTGAGCCCTTAGATTAGGGTGAAAATGGGGGGGGGGGGGGTTGAAAGTACAGTATAGAACTATTAAAAATGGAAAGAAAAGCAATTATTAAAGGAGAACTGCACTGAGGAAGTCCCATCCATGTGGAGCTAGTTCATGCCTATCCGGTGCCCTTCTGCTGCTGCTGTCCTTTGCTTAGACTACCACCGTGACTAAAGAAGTCCTGCAAAGAGAGTGAGTTAAGAAACACAAGGAGGAATTTCACCTTGCCTAGAAAGCCTTCTGGCTTTGGGGACTTTTCTGATTAAAACTGTTAACCTAGTGTTAAATGGCAGAGAAGTAGCAGTCATGTGCATTGTACACTTGCACACACTTGCACATCCAAGTCTTTCCAGGTCAGTGTTCCACATATAAGGACCAATCTGGTCAGAATTTTTATTTTCAGGCACAGCAACAAGACTCTCTTCTTGCTTGTCGTCCTGTGATTTCTTCTTTTTCCTTTTAATTCAACTCTGGTTTAATAGTTTTAATTAGAAAGAGACTGGCAGCCAGCAACATGTCCAGTCTCCCACTTTTTCTAGTAAAAAATAAAGGGGAAAGAGGGCCATCCTCCCTCTATTTCCCTTCCTGTGAAGATAAAACCAACATCTCTCCCTCCCTTTCTGTGCACTTTTACACACAGTACAAGGACAGGCAAACAGTCAGCAGGTTTAAACAGGAACGTCCTGGGCTGCTACAAAGCAGATTAGGGTGAAGAGGATTTGCCCCTCATCATGAAAATGAAACTAGCAGGCAGAGGAAACATGGCATAACAGCAGGACTCAAAGGTAATAATTTATTGACTTTGTCCCTAAAGCAGGATTATTATTTTTTATTTCACTGGGCTGTGCCAGTTGGCAATGGAGTGCTCTCCTGCTTGTGCCCATGCCAGAGCATGACACTGGCTCTACTTTGTCAGTAAGTTTCCCTCCATTGTGTGCACCTGCCAACACTCACCTTCTTTCTCGTTTATTTTCATGTGAGTTTTCATGTACTTGAGGAGAAGCTCATTGGATGATGGGTTTTTGACCAATGAAGTTTTGGGTTAAGCACAAATATAGCCTCATTTCCCAAACCTGCCTACCCCTTGGAAAAGAACAATATGTGCATGCATGAGCAACTGCTCCACACTCACCTTGACACACACTTTCCCCAAGCATTCCTCTGGGTCCATAAACATGGAGCACCATTGTTATGTGCTCTCAGACTTGGTGGGTCAACAGCTGCTCCAGAGCTTTGTTTCCCCACCCCCATTGAAAAGAACAGCATGCATGTGCAATGGGCTAAAACTCACGAAAATGAAAAAAAGATCAGATCCGAGTTGGCACTGCCCCAACCAGAACAAACCAGTAATGGAACAAAATTATTTGGGAACCCCAGAACCAAAACATAAAGGGAAATTTTCTCAGTATGCATCCCTAGGAGCAACAGTGAAAGCAGAGACTATAAAATTTTAAAGCTAGAGTAGGACTGTGGATTTAAGACACCATGAATCACCAGTACAATTTTATAATTCTAGGGAAAGTATGTAAACCTTCAGGTTATACTGAATAGAATAGAATACAGAACAGAAATCAAGGTTACATAATTGCCTGGTAAGTGCTAAGCAAAATTGCTTGATTTTTTTGTCAGTTTGGGTGAGCAATGGACTAATTAAAGTCATTCAGCACAGGAAAGAAATGGATCCAACAAACTGTGAATAGAGCAGAGTTCAAGAAGGAAAGTTTGCCAACTCATCTTTCTGCTGCAAATCTCTGCCTCACCTGAGCTGCTCAAAAGCAACTTCTGAAAATTGGGGCATGTGGGGTAGGGGAATGGAAAGAGTTCTGCACATTGTTGAGTTACCTGTTGCAAGCTTGTCCAAGATAAAATAATTATTTCTGCTGTTTTCCTCTTCCCAGTGCAGCCTGCAACATCCCATCACATGTCATTCCTGAAAGTTCCTTAATGCAGATTTCTGGGGGCTCCAGGAAGCTGTGGTAAAAAGGGAAAGTCCACAAAAAATTCTTCAGCAAATTCTATTTCATTCATGGTGGACTAAGTCCAAACCTCTAAACACACACAAAACAAGGCATTTACAAGCAGGGGGTTGACAGGGGGTTGCCAGCCGTAGTCAGTGTGGTGTAATGGTTAGAGTGTTGGACTAGAATCTGGGACACGCAGTTTGAATCCCCACTCTGTCATGGAAGCTCACTGGGTGACCTTGGGCCAGTCACACACACTCAGCCTAACCTACTTCACAGGGTTGTTATGAGGATAAAATGGAGGATGATGTAAGCTGCTGTGGGTCCCCTGTGCAAAGAACAACAGGATATAAGTGAGATAAATAAAATAAAAACAAATACATAAACCTTTCAATGAAAGTGGGGAAGTTGAGTTTCAAAGAATTATCTTTTAATTTCCGCTAAGGTGAAAGGTACTATTCATAAAATTATCCCCTAATGTGACAGATTTTTGTATATCAGTTAATACAAAAGTCTGCAAATATTTGATTTCCTTAAGAAATTAAAAATACTAGGATAGAAGAAAAAGAATATTTGGTTCCTTTGCACGTGAAGAATATTTTATTCAATGTTAGGGGTTTTTTTTATTATGGAGGGCAGGGTACAAATAAACTTTCCAGTTTAGTGCCAGATTGAGACATGCCTCTCCTCTGGTGTTTTCTGTTTTCTGCATCTCTTCCCTTGCTTTCTTTCTTTCTTTCCCTAAAGCAACAGATGAATTAAAAAAAATAAATCAATAACAAAATATGTGTATCAGCTTATTGTACTTTTTCTGAAAAAAGGAACTCAGAAAGCAAAACATTCCTGACATGCAGCTAGAAAAACAGCCTAAAGGAACACAGCACAGATTTATTTAATCTGCCAAAGATGTAAAGCTTCAGTTTTGTTCAGTTCCTAATTACAATTCAAAACAGAAGAATTCTGTGCCAGAGATCTTATCAGCCTTTTCTTTATCAGTCCAGTCATCACCGTTTGACTGAAAAGAGTTCAACTAACCTGAATTAAGTCTTGCAGCTGGTTTAGATTGGCTACTGCATCTTGGCAAAAACAATATATTGACAATATATTTCATTACCCGGAATCTGTTGCAGAGCGGCCACTTTTAATACATTTTAGGCACCTTCTAAAATGAAAGTATTTTAGTTTTAAAAGCCTGGTGAATAAAATGTAATGTTAGCTCAAGTGAAAGGCTAAAAAGATGTAAGCTCTGTAATCTCGCCAAAAGCAATGACATTTTTGAACACAAATGTGCTTGTTTGAATTGTTTTGTTATTGTAATTTATTGAATGACTTCTCTTATTTGAAGCCTTTAGTGCCATTACAAGTTCTCTGAGGCATACACAAATCTGCTGAATTGGGAGCAAAATGTCTTACCATTAATATGATGAGGAGGACCCATTGTGGATGCAGGTCTGAAGGCAACACAACTGCAATTCTGAACATAGATAGATGCTTCATATACCAATCATCAGCTGTTCCTGTGGCATTAACTGGCCAACTTCATAGACACATCTAACTGGAATTTTCTGTTTCTGCTTTCTATGAGTGAGCTACATTGGGGTCTGCTATGGGCAGTCCATAGGACTAAGCGATCTTTCTGGGTGATATCTTTCTGGGTGATCAGTACCACAGAGTGTGTGCAATCCTAAGCAAGTCTGCAAAGAAGTAATTTCCATATTCTTTGAGGGGGTTATTCTCAGAAAAGTGTTCTTAAGACTGTAGCCAGTTGTGTGAATGAGCAATGTATGACTATAAGAATAGTCTCATAGGTGGGGGTGCTTAGCCCTGCCTTTCATGGGTGTTTAGCTCCACCATTTCATGCCAAAGTGATTCCCTACCTCCAGCAGAACAAGCTGACTAATGTGTTACGTAGATTCTAAATACCTATAAGCATAATGCCCAGACCTACCGCATATATAGCATTGAAGTGCATAAAACTCTCCCTCAGTTAGACCCCAAATTCCCAACTACATTTTCCATTAGTCCAATGGAGCTTTCTTGCCTCCAGTTGCAGCTTACTGATCTCCATAAAATGCTGTCCCTGGAGGATAGAGCCAGAGGAATTAGCCGTGTTAGTCTGTAGTTGCAAAATAGTAGAGTCCAGTAGCACCTTTAAGACTAACCAACTTTATTGTAGCATGAGCTTTTGAGAACTACAGCTCTCTTTGTCAGATGTATTGTCAGCTTTTGAGAATCTGATGAAGAGAACTGTGGTTCTCGAAAGCTTATACTACAATAAAGTTGGTTAGTCCTAAAGGTGCTACTGAACTCTTTGCTATCCTGGGGAATAGGGGATCGTGAGCAACAAATTGTGGCAAATCTACAACAGGAAGGGGGAATCAGTAGAAACTGCCTATACAGTCTGTATCCAACCCCGTGCTTTTGAGATGAGTCTATGAAACAATGAGTTATCAAGCTCCTAGTGGTACACAATGAATAACTAGTATTCCCTATATGATCTAGGGGAAAACGTTATACAGGCCAGATGCAATACACAGGAGAGAAAGTTTGAAGATCACCATAATAATCTAAGTGTATATAGACTCTAAGTGTTTTTGGAACACCCTTACATTTCAATTGCAGAAACAGAAGAATAGTATTCATTGAGCCTTGAAGTGAAATCGGATTCACTTTTAGATGTGAGTAAGGGGGTTCTAAGTGTGACATGCATCACACAACACGTGGCAGCTTGTTCACTGCATTGTACGATCACAGCTTAGTTCTTCCTCGTCACAATGCTACCTCAATCCTTTCTCATGAGCCTGGGACACAACTTTTATTTTTATTTTTCCTTCCAGTCATCTCATCTGAAAAGCTATCAGCCCACACTTTCCACATTTGGATCGTTCATGGACCTTCCAGCACTTCCTGATCTCCCTCCTCCACATTTCCTTACGTTCATCATACCAAAACTTGATACTGGTGGTCTCCCTTTCTTGATTGTTTCCTTACAGTCATGCTTCCAGGACTGCAAATCTGATGTATCCAACAGAACTAACACTTGCTGTGTTTTGCAAGCTTCCAGCTAATTAAGCTCCGGAACATGGACAGTAAATGATGTCCAAATCTGCAGGTTCATGTGGGTTGCGGATTTCTAGAGAGTGTTTTTATAGTAACTGTACACACATGATGCATGTGAATAACCAGGAAAATCTGACAATAGACATTTTTTCCTGTTATACTATCAGTTATACACAAATTAGTTGCAGTGATCTTAGAGAGATTTATGCATGACTAAAGAAGCAATTGTTTGAATATAAATCTCAAAGGACAATTGGAAGGAAAAACAGAGTTTTCTATTTATGCAGCACTGTATACGTACACCAATATAAGCTACAGAAATAGGATTGCTTTATTTCATACCAGTTTTGCTTAAGAAAGAGTTTTCATGCATGAAATTATGTTGAGAAATAGTCTCCTAGCTCAGCTTCCCGCATCTTTCCTCATGCTTCTTATTTAAAGCATTTCTGATCCAGTCTGACTTTGATTTTAATTTCTACTCTTGTACTATGAAATGATTATTTTTCCACATCTGATAACAGACAATATAATCACTATTTTTCTTCTCTTTGCTTCCATTTAGAAGACCAGACTATCTTAAAGACAGTGGCTGGCTTTCTTAATTGTTGTTGCTTGTAACTGGAACACTAAACAATTGAAATTTATATTTTTAACGTGTTCTCAAAATACCTCTGTGATTTGTAGCTATTTAACTCATTTTTTCTTACTGTTTTTATCCATATAAAGGTATGATACATAGCACATATATTAGTGATAAGAACACTACCACACACTGTTTGAACAAACTTCAACTGCACTTTTTAATTGTTAGATTCACAGTGCAATTCTAAACTGTGTTACTCCAGTCTAAGTGCATTGATTTCAATGGGTTTAGACTGGAGTAACTCTGTCTAGGATTGTGCTGTTTGTCATTCAACTTATTGAATACAGATGAGAAATAGGTAATTAGCTTCCTGTGCAATCACAATGCAATTATAAATAGCACCCTAAAGTGATCATTAATGCCCACTCTCAGATCTTGCAGTCTTGTTTCCTCTCCCATGACATGAAAGATTTTGTTGAAAGTGCTTTGCCTTATCTTAGCCTCCGAGCCATTTATCACTATGGCTTCCTAAATCAGCCAATGTTAATAGTAATTTTGTTACCCAGAAGTAGGTATATGCCTTCAAAAATGCTTGATTTAACATCCAATTAGACAAAGAAGCAGTAATGAAGGGAACTCTACCCAAAAGACCCTGAACAGCAAGGGGGGAAAGGAAAGTGATCTGTTTATATTATCTATACTATTTGTATAAAACACTGGTTCTTGGTTTCATGACATTTTGTAAGATAACCAGTTTGAAAAGGGAGTAGCTGTGGAGAATATTCAAATGCAAAGAATCCTATCCTGGCACAAGAGATGGCAATTTTCAGGTCTCCTTCACTTCCAGAAGATTTCTTTTAAAACGTGGGTGAATCACAAAATGGATCTCAAGTAGATGATGGAGCTCAACTTGATGAGCATTTTTGATGCTTTTTGGAAGAATCTGCTACTACTGTTCAGGCATAGAAAGGAAGGGCAGCATGTTTCTTTCCATGGTTTGTACATATATTGAAAAGAGTAGTGGGACAGGAAGGTGGTATCACTCAGCGGTGAAGATTCACTTGTAGCACAGGCATTCAAGAACACCTCACTCCTCTAAAAGCTCTCTCTGGTCTTCCCTCTCTCCATCCCCCCAAACTTACTGTCACCCTAGCCAGTATGTTCTTTAGTGCTGCCTATGCATACATGCAGCACAGAGTACCCTTTCCCCCAGAATGCTGACCTCTGAAGGTAGGATCTTCATGCCACAAACATGGGCAAAGATCATTGGATGACTAGTGGCGATGGGTGGGGTGGCTGACTGGAGTAAGACCGAAAGTAAGGGAATGCTTTTGAAGGAAAGGGAGGGGGGGGTCTCTGGATTGTCAAGAATGTACTTTTTCATAGCAAGGCAAGGACTGGAGAGTACTAATATAAGCCTTTCACTGAATATTGACATGCAGACAGAAATATGCACTTGCTGCTTTCAGCAAATCAGGCAGCTATGAAAAGAAACAGGAAAATGAGGCACAATGTTCTGGATTGTTGACAACCCTGCACAACCAGTCACAAATGGTCAGCTCTGATGTTTAGAAGTGTGCTACAACAGACATGGTTCCAAGTTTTAAGGCGTTTGTGCAGGTTGAGCACAATCTTCATTTCTTGTGGAATTTTCCAGACTGGACCTGGCCCTTACATATAAATCTGTTTTTAGTTTTGTACTGACCAATTCCACCTCTTCCTGTGTTCATGAACTATCTCACAATCTCCTTACAAGAATTTTCTATTGCATCTGGCTCCTACTAAGCGAGTACAAAGCATCCATATAGCATTTGCCCTCTGAGCCCTTTCAGGACCTTTTGCCTCGATGGGCTGTCTGAGAACTGGTTTGGATATTACCTTTATGCACACATATACATACTCTGAGACTTCACAATTAAATAAGGAGTGAATGAAAAATTCTTGGTTTCTGTGGTTCATATGTGAAACAGATAAGCATTATTTGCTTGTTTAATCTCAATTACATATGCCAAATGTGTTGAGTATAAGACTTACTGTATTTGTTAAACTGCAGTTAATATGAAAATTTCTATCAGGCCAGATTTAAAAAACCATTAAATACAACTGTGCTTAAGGAACCTATCTGGATCCTTCTGTTATCTTTCTGTGTTTAATACACCTATGTTTAATATGTCTGTGTTTAATCTGAAAAGGGACTCCACAAACTCTGCTCCATATTTTAATGTCTAGATAGGAATGGAACACATTAAAAAAATGTCATGGATAGAAACGATTATTTTGCAGTTCACCATAACAAAATTAGTGACATAGATGAGTAATGCAGGCATCTGGCTTGGATCTGCCAAGGTGGATTGAGGTACCTACCTCCGTTATAATACACTTTTGTTTATAAATGGGGTTTGATCCAACCACAGTTAGTTATGAGTAGAGATGGGCATGAACAGGGGAAAAAAATGAACACGATGTTCGTTGTTTGTTGCCAACCACGAACAGTAATTCACAAACATCGACAAACATGACCTGTTCACGAACATGTTAATGGTTGGATGTTTGTTGGGGCCAAAATGGCCCCCTTGGGACTTAGAGAGCCCATATTCACAGGGAGTGTTCAGAAGGCTTTCCTCCAGCCATCATCCAAGATTGCAATACTGAGTTTGGAGTTACACATTCCCAAAGCTGGCACCCCCAGGAAACTCCCATTTGATACAATAGGAGCCATCAGTTGACTTTGGGCCCGTTTCAAGAGGTGGACCACAGACCCCTGGTGGGATCGGGAAGGCGATGGTGGGCCGCCTCCTTTTCTAGGAGGCAAGGGTTTGGCCGCACTGTACCAATAATAAATAATAGCTTGGCCCCAGAGCCTACATCAGCCCTGGAACCAGAGCAGGGGTGGAGCCCTAGCTCAGCACTCCCAGAAACCTGTCCAGATCAGGCAGGACAGACACTAATAATCACTGTGAGCCCTCAGCCGAGGTGCCCACTGTGCTTGGCCCAAGAACCTGGCAGCAGCCCTGGAAACTGAAGAGGTAGATCCTTATCCCACCACACACACAAAAAAATTCAAGCTCCAATGCACTCTCCCTGTCTCTCTCTCAAAATGCCAGCAACAGCTCTCTCCTACTCCACTGTCTGCTGAAACTAAAAGCCAGAGCTGGGAGCACAGTGCCTTTTATAACCAAAGTTTCCATAGAGCAAGACAGGAGATCTGTGGTTGGCAGTCAGAACTGCCTAACAGGGTTTGGAGGGATGAGATTGGTGTTCTCATGGCTACAGAAGACCCCCCTCCCCTCTGCTCTTTGCTCCCATGTAACAAATTTGGAGCTCCACACTTGGAAGGAAGACCTGCCTATCAAGCTAAGTTGGGCCTAGATTGGGGTTTCCAGGGCAACAGAAGGAGTTCAGACAGAGTTCAAACAGTCCCTGCCTATGTTGCCAAGGGAATTGATTGAAGGTGCCAGACTGTTTAGCTTAACAAACGGCTGACAAACATAATGAACAGGGCTTGGAACGAACATGTGTTTGTTTGGAATGGGGCCTCACAAACAGCTTGTTCGTGAACAGCAGAATGAGCTGTCCGTGGCTTTTTTTTGTTCGTGTTACTGTTCGTGCCCATCTCTAGTTATGATGTCTGAATGCAGCAGCACAACAAACTTGCTCATTTTTGTCACCAGATTGAGACTTCAAACCAGGGCTTTTTTTCAGCTGGAACACCATGGAATGGCCAAGATCAGGCCTTCCCAGGTGGGGGAAGGTTTCCCCGTGGCAGTGGCCTGTTCCAGGTTGATTCAGGCCTGATCTAGGCCATTTGGGGCCTGTTTTGGCCATTTTGGCCCTGTTTCCACTCAGCTCAGGCCCAAAATGCCAGCATCAGGCCACTGCTGGGTGGGGAAGGGTTCCCCCATGTGGCAGAAGCCACATGTTGCTTGGGGCTGGGGTGTCAACAGTGAGGGGGTAGTCTTGGACTTCTGACCAAGGCTTCAAAAACCCTAAGATTGCCCCCAAGTTTGATATGACATTTGTATACACAATTCTGTTGAACAGTCCCTTGTAACAGCCTGGCAATTAGGGCTGTGATGAGGGAGCAGTAGGGACAGGGAGGAAATGACATCACCCCAACTGTGTGACATCACCTGTGGTAAATGCCTGAAAGTGACATCCCATTGGTGGTGTGATATGGATACAAAACATTAGGTTTCAGTTTTGCCTAAAACCTTGAGTGTCACATCTGTATCATGCCCGCAATGTGACATCACTTGCAGCTCTTTGCCAGAAGTGATATTCCATTACTGAAATGATGCCACTGTTAAAAACATTCTTCTCCTACTAACCTTCACAGAGCCAGCAAGCAACAGAGAGGCAGGCTGGGAGATCTCCCGACTGGCAATAGAAATAGGTCATGCTGCTTATTTATTGCGACTTCTGAATGCAGCTTCTGAATTTGTCACACAAATAAAGAAAAGAATGCTCTGAGACATGTGCATTATCCCTTTCTATTCCTTGCCATCACACATGCAGTGCAATTCTAAACAAAATTACTCCAGTGATAGTTGGACCCATAAATCTGCAACTAGGGCCTCCACATTACAGGATAAACTTCCTGGCATGTTTGACTTCCAATTCCTCCCTTGCTGAAATTAACTAATGGGTACATTTGTTGAAAAACTCAGGAAGTCAATTAACCTAATGCTTCTCTTGGTCTTTAAACAAACACATATTTATCTATTCTCCAGGCTTCCAAAAGTACTGTTAGCATCTGCCCTTAGACCAAATGCAGATCTGTTCATTTTGCATCTAAAAGTTGAGTTGTTAAAGAACAGAGATGTTGACAGCACAGAAAATTGAGAGAAAGATCGTGGGGTATAAAGATACAAACTACACTTGCAAAATGTTTCACCTCCTTCAATATAGAACATTCCGTTAGTTAATTACATATTGGCACTACATTATATCTAATAGAATGTAAACAGGTATGGCTGTTATTATTCAGACTGTATCTATTATATTTTTCCCTAGGAATGCTCTTGGTTAATGTAAAATAGGTGTTACTAATATTAGACTATTTAACAATTATGAATGTCAGCTGTATTAAGCCCAGTTACCTTATCCGGAGAGAGTACTAAATTTGGAACTTTTCATGCATTCAAGTTATTCATGGGCATCTGAACACAGAGAGTGAATCTAATCTCTCTTCCTCAGGAAGGGAGATTCTTTCCTGCTGCTGAACTTAAGACTCAGGCTTCCTTCTCCAGGATGCTGAGTTTGACTGATAGGACCTGCTTGCCACTGAAAACATGTAATATGCCAAGTGTAGGCAGGACCTTGCCAATGTGACCTGTCCTCTTGATACAGAGCATCCTGTGCGTAAAACTATTGTGTTGTAAAGTGCGTATGTGCGTAGAACCCTGGGGTTAAGAGACTATTCTTGTGCCTATAAAATAAAGAGCCTCTTATGTCAAGGTAGCTGCAAGCTACCTATCAGCTGGAGGGTGAAGCAACTGAAAGAATCAAAATATTGAACAAAAAACAAGAAAAAAGGTAAAGGCCTTTTGGTCACAGACAAAGCAAAATCTAGCATATTTTTGGTGATTTTTGAAAGAATATTGCAGCTAACTAGGACATACTATATTTTTCCAGTGAATCCCTTTTTATAGGTATACTTCTTCCTCTGTCATAATATTACCCATAATCATTTATTCTGGTAAAAAAAATTAAGTACAAAATTTATTAGGCAGAACAGGTACAAAGCAAAATGCTGAGCTGTGGGTAGATACGTAGTGTTAACCATGAGTAACATGATGGCCATAATGTGAATTACTTTTGCACATTCCTCCTGCCTGAATCTCATTTTAAAACAAAAACTTACACAGATTTCTTTTTTTGTCAAGAGGCATAATTTATGGTTAGCTTAAAAGTAATTTAATTCAGTGTATTGTTGAAGGCTTTCACGGCCAGAGAACGATGGTTGTTGTGGGTTTTCCGGGCTGTATTGCCGTGGTCTTGGCATTGTAGTTCCAGACGTTTCGCCAGCAGCTGTGGCTGGCATCTTCAGAGGTGTAGCACCAAAAGACAGAGATCTCTCAGTGTCACTGTGACACAGAGATCTCTGTCTTTTGGTGCTACACCTCTGAAGATGCCAGCCACAGCTGCTGGCGAAACGTCAGGAACTACAATGCCAAGACCATGGCAATACAGCCCAGAAAACCCACAACAACCAATTTAATTCAGCATTGAAAGATAAGGATATCACAGGAAACCTCCAAATCAAGATGTTCTTCTAAACAGTAGATACATAAATTAAAGTTATTTCTACCCCTCTTGTGCCTATAAATGGGAGAGAGATGTTATATAGCCATCTAGCTGGATCCAGAGATTTCTTTCAGGCTAAGGAATTTAAATCAGTACTCAGAACTAGAGATGGGCACAAACAGCAATGCAAACTAAAAAAAGTCACGAACAGCCCAATCAGCTGTTCGCGAACAAGCTGTTCATGAGGCCCCGTTCTAAACGAACAGGTGGTCATTGCAAGCCTCGTTCATTGCTGTTCATTGCTGTTCGTCAAGCCAGACAATCTGGCACCTGCAATCAATTCCCTTGGCAACCGGAGGCAGGGACTTCCTGAACTCTGTCTGAACTCCTGCTGTTGCCCTGGAAACCCCAATTTAAGCCCAATTTAGCTTGATAGGCAGGTCTTCCTTTCAAGTGTGGAGCTCCACATTTGTTACAAGGAAGCAAATAGCAGAGGGGAGGAGGGGCTCCCAGCTCTGGTTTTGCAGACAGCGAGGAAGAGACAGTTGCTGTTGGCATTTTGAGAGAGAGACAGGGAGAGTGCATAGGAGCTTGAATTTTCTTTGTGTGTGGTGGGATAGGGATCTACCTCTTCAAGTTCCAGGGCTGCTGCCAGGCTCTGGGCCAAGCTATTATTTATTACTGGTACCTTTCCTGCTGCCTGCTCAGGTAAGGTTTCTGGGAGTGGTGCGGTAGGGATCTACCCCTTCAGGTTCCAGGGCTGCTGCCAGGCTCTGGGGCCAAGCTATTATTTATTATTGGTACATTTCCTGCTGCCTGCTTTCTGGGAGTGGTGTGGTAGGGATCTTGATGGCTGGAGGAGAGCCTGCTGGCCCCCATGAACAACAAACAGCAAACATGTTTGTGAACAGGTCATGTTTGTCAATGTTCGTTGTTCATGGATGGCAACGAACCATGAACACCATGTTCATTTTTTTCTCTGTTCATGCCCATGTCTACTCAGAACTTTTTCAATCATGTCAATGGAGGTATTAGATCTGCATTAGCATTTTTTTTCCACTCATGGACTAGAAGACACCTAAACTCTATTTTAATAACAGAGATTTATTGTTGTAGGTATGGCCTCAGCTCTACGGCTTCCCTCTACCACTCAGAGATAGAAAAGTTTCTGATTTGCCACAATCCTTCATTTGTTGAGATATCTGGAATGGTTTAATCTTGGTTTGAAATCCTTGCTTATAGGCAAGGAAACAAATCACCATTTGCTATTTCATGTGAATGAGTTTAGACATTGAATGGAAACTGGAGACTGGATGGAGTAAAACATAAAGAATAATGGAATATAACACTAACAGTGCAATCCAAACCAGACTTATTCCAGTCTATTAACAATGCCCTCCTAAGCAGCATTACACCCTTCTAAGACCACTGAAGCTGATGGGTAACTCTGTTTAAGATGGCAATGCTAGTCACTAGCAGCCTGAGGGAACACTCTGTTTTACATCACTGCACAGAAGGACACCATCAGGCCCAGTACCTAATTAAAAAATTAGAAAACTGGTCCCAATAGGGTAAGTTAATAAGAAGCTAAAACTGTTTGCAGAAAGATTATAGCAAAGCAAATACTTGAAAAAAGTATTCCTATTCATACTTATTTGGAAACACATTTGCTTTGAAAATGTACATGTCCCTTTCATGTTGACTTTCTGAAAATATTCTAATAAATAATTTATTGGAAGGAATATTCTTGGGAATAGTATACTGTAAGTCGTTATTGCAAATGGCCTCACACAAGGCAGATTTTCATTCAAACAAGAGGCTTGTCATGTGACCTGGGAGACTAGCCACAGAATTCTAATTAATTCTAATTCTTAATTTGCAAAGTCTGGTTGTGATGCCAGTCTGAAATTTATTTACAAAGATAATTTAATTGAAGAATTTTGTATTAACAAATGTATTTGGAAAAGCGTAATGCTCTTTTCTGATTAGAGGAAAAAATCAAGCCAGGGATCTTGATTTTACATAGTTTTTCACAGAAATCTGTGAAGAATCAGTGACTGGAAAGTAACTTGGAAGTGGTTCTTTAGCTTATCCAACCATGGATTCATCTTAGGGTTGCCAGATGGGATCCAGAATAATACCAGACCCTGGAGAGAGGGGGGGGGCAGACTAACCTTTTTTTAAAGAGTTGCACGTGCAGTTTGAACATGCACCCATCTGGAGCAATAACGTCACTACCAAAAGTGACATCATCACACTTCCAGTCCTCTGGGATGGCTGGCCACTCCTGGACAGCACCAAGCAGCCTCAGAAGGCTGCCTGGGAGCCTGGGCTGCTAGTCACTCCAGCTAGTGCCAGACAGCCACAGGAAACCACCCATGCATCCAGGCTGCTGGCCTCTCTTGGGCAGCGACATGCAGCCATAAAAGGTTGCTCAGGCACCTGGACTGGCTAGCAACTCCTGGGCAGCACCATGCAGCTACAGGAGGGTGGGCAGCCAAGCTGGATGACAGGAGAGGGGAAGGGGAGGGACCAGGTATTTGGGGACACATTTCCCCCCAAATACCGGACTGTGCAGGTGAACACCAGATACCTGGCAACCATAGCTCTGCTGTCTGGCCTTCATGCAACAATGGCAATTAATTTGAATAACTTAATAAATTTCTAAATGATTAGTGTTCTTTATTTAAACACTTCACATAACCTAATAGTTTATGCCAGTACACTGCACTTAAATTTCTTGAAGCAAACAAACTTTGTGGAAAATGGCCGTGTGGCCTTTCTTCTCCTGTCTCTGAGTACAGCATTGGAAGCAGAAGGATGTGAAGTTCTGGGGAAGAAGGCCTTAAGATGGTCATATTCTTTTTCAAAGCTGCATCATAGAGTATGACTTCTTGGAACTCTGGAGGAAGGAGACATGGGGATTGTATTTTCATTACAAACAAGAACAACATTGTAGTGTCTATAGACAAAGGGCAAAGTAAGGCATGTAAGCTACAACCCCATGAGACTTCTCCTCTCCTTTAATATTAGATGCACACACCTAAAAGTTGCCTTTACAGCCTCTACTGGGAACATAAGTCTGAGTTCAGAAGCAGACCATACACTTTTTTATATTAAAGTAAGCTTCCAAAAAAGCAAGTAAGAAAAATCTAGGATTAGCAAGCTATCCTTCTTTACTTCAAGGTTTATTCTTTATTTGTAGGTAGGCCTCATGCTCACATGATCCCAGTGTTGGGTGAGCTCAGCTGTCCAGAGAGGCAAGACAGGGTAGGGATGGAAGCTGAACAAGCTAGGCAGCAAGAAATATGAGGAAGTAATCAAGCAGTAGCTTGGTCTTCACTAGGACAACAGGTTGCTCTATCAAAAGAGCAAGAACAGAGTCAGTGTGACTATATTGCACTAGAAGTATCACTGATTACTAAGGTTGCCTGTAGAAGGCTAGAGGCTTGCTTGTGCCTGCAGTTCTTCTTTCTGCAGGCCCTCAGAAATCAATAACTGTAGTTGGATTTTTCTCATGCTGTTGTTTAATGTGTGGTATCATCTATTGTAATTTAGTATAATCAAAACTGTATTTTTATGCTATAGTTGATCAATCTGCTAGACTCCTTGGGTACAAAAGCAGAATATACATTTTAATAACATTTACTGACTGACTGACTGACTGACTGACTGACTGACTGACTGACTGACTGACTGACTGACCTGGGCAGCAACTTATTTATTTATACCCTGCCTTCACACCATTCTCCTTGACTCCATTTTAACCTCACAAAAACCCTGTGAGGTAGGTTAGACTGAGACTGCATGACTGGCCCAAGATCACCCAGCAAGCTTCCATGGCAGAGCAGGGATTTGTACCTGGGCCTCACAGATCCTAGTCCAACACTCTAATCACTACACCCCATTAGTACTATTATGATACAAATAATAACACTTGAAAGCCCTGGGCAAGAACCAGATTGTTATATGTTGCACACTGTATCTTTCTTTAACACTATCGGATCGAAGTAAAATACTAGGAACATAGGGAGGCAGTAACCCAGGGCACAGAAAGGAAAATATGATACGTACAGTGTATTCTGTGTAATGTCATTAAAACAGCTGAAAGCAGCATGTGATCCTTTTGAAGTACATATCTAAAGATGTATGTTTAATTTTCTTTATCTGATTTTTCATGTCCAGCAGAATGTACTGGATTGTGTCTCTTATGTATATCTGGATCTGCATACTTATTAAAGTGTACAAGACAACATGATATTATTGATATAGCTGTTGTTTTCTCCATTAATTACAAATGATAACCTTTCATTGTTGTTGTTGAGATTAGTGGTGACATATAATTGAATTGTAACTGAACTGCAGCTGGCTGTCCAAGCTGAGCTAAGGAAGCATTTTGCAAAGTGATTGCTGAGAGAGAGAGATATCAGCCCATCAGGTCTGCCCTTCATGCCTTATGTAACTTGGAACAATATAATCAATCCAATGCAATTAAGCAATACTTTCATTATGAGAAGGATATGGTGAAGCAAATGATGACCCTTGTTTTGTTGATAAGGTGCATAGATGTACACCACATAGTACGGCTTGTTATTTTAGCCATGTTTGCCATTCCCACATTATGAACATATTGCAAATAATATTGACAAGATTTCTTTACTGTAGTTGTCCTCTCAATATCACATAGAATCACCGATAGTAATTGAGTTTTAGACACAGCTAAAGTAACACTTTACCCTATGGTGAAATGGGAAGAACTGGTTCTTGCCACTAAGTTGTTAAATCTTTATGAACTTTGTTGATAACCAAAGTAAAGGAGAAGTGATGCATCATGAGTTCATTCTCCACATTTCTAAAGACTTGCTACCACTTTTGAAAGGGTGATGTTGATCTTACAAAAGTCAATATTTTAAAAAATCCAGTTATACCATCTCTGCTGTCACTGCACTCCAGGCAAGCAACCTGTTCATCACCAAGGGCCACATCAGGAATGATTTAGCACAGGAACAAGTGAGCCCTTGATAATTTCATTAAGGAGAGTTTACTTTTCAGTGGCATGTGCATGTCAGATCAGTCTTGCAACTGACTCAAAATAACTTTTTGAAAAAATTGTCAGCTCATGTTGAGTTACAATCTGGAGGCCAATTCAAGCTTCAAAAAGACTAGAAGTTCAAGAGATATAAGTCCATGGGGGGGGGGGGGCGGAATGAACATGCAGTGACGCCAACATGTTTAAAAAAAAGTCTTTAAAAGCTATTACACCAATCTTTGCCTTAAAGGAAAGAATGAATACTTTCTGTTGTCCTGTGCTGCAATAGTCTTAAAGGTTTTGCTTTCTCTTTTCTTATTTTTCAAAAGACCTGTTTTTACGTCCTGTGAGATTTCAACTGCTCTTAAATATTCATTTATGTTTCTTGGACTCCAACATTACTGAGGGGCAGGGGATCCCCCACCCCTGGCTCCTGTTTCCTGCTGCTGCTCCAGTAATCAATAGAAGCAGAAAAAAATTAAAAATTGGCATTGGGGGACAGTGTGACATCATCAGTCTGCTCTAGGGAACAGCAAAGACTCTATAGTCTTACTACAGAGTTTCTGATATTTCTAGAGATGTGCAAAAGTTACTTACAGGTTTCCCCAGGAAATGATATCACACCATTGCCCAACAGTGCCCCCCCCATATTCCTACCCTGTGGACTCCCACTGCTTGCCAGCCAAAGTCTAACAACCCTATTGGACACTTATCAAATTTATTTCTTTAAAATATCTATATATCTGACAGTCTCCTGAGCATTCCCTGTGCAGTTCAGACAAATCCCCGCAAATGCTGATAAAGCCTTTTGTGCTTACCCAAAGCTAGGATGCAAAGCTCCCAGAATTACAATTGATTCCAGACTATAGAGATCAGTTCCCCTGGCTTGCTGAGGTCCTTTCCCAGGCATTGCCCACTTCCCAATCTCCAGAAATTTCTGTATCCAGAGGTAGCAACACTAAAGCTTAGGGAAACACCTGGGACATTGGAGGAAGGCAGTAATACAATCTCTGAGTTAGCCCAATCAAGCTCAGAAAGCTCCTTGACCAAAATTAGCTGAAGTTAGAGACCTTTCATGATCTTATATACTAATAGCCAAGTTCCCTTCCGCTGGATACTTAAATTCACAGACCGGGAACACTAGGCTAGAAACTGGATATTTCTGCAACTTTAAAAAACACCCCTGGAATGCAGAAAAATCTAGAATATTTAAAAAACTACTTACCCCACTGCAGCACATGTGCAGTAGTGCACTATGGCCAGAGAAGCAGGAACCGTCCAGTATGCTGGCCCTCACCACTCCCAGGCCAGGGCGCAGCAGCAGCCAGTCGCCCCAGTCCTGGGCAAGGTGGCTGCAAGACAGGCCCAGGCCCAGCAGAGGAGGCAGCAAACCACTGCAGTTAGTGCCACACCCACCCTGTGCTGGGCCATGAGAAGCGCCTGTGTGCCCACCCAGCATTGTAGCATGTTGAGAGCCCACAGGCCTGGGAAAGCCAACTCTGATCCCAACAGTGACCAGTAAGTAGGAAAAGGGGAAAGGAAGGAGGGTTTTAGGGAGTGAAGTAGGGAAAGGCGAAGGATGTTTGACAGGGGAGGGGGAATGGTATGGGTAGTTTGGGAGGGAGCCAAGGAGGGAGAAGAGTAAGGGTGTTTGCCTAGCAAGGAGGGGAATGGTAAGGGGATTTGCCAGGGAGGCAGGGAGGGAATCAGGAGGGAGAAAAAGGGAGCATTCCTTGTGAGGGGGGAAACAGGGAAGGGTAACTGAGAAAGGTGGGAGAGGAAAAGGGGAAAATCCTGGGGTGGGGCAGAAAGGGAGCTTTAAGAAAGGAGTAGCAGTGCATCCCTACATGTCACCCTGACACAATCTGCAGCATTTTGTTGCAGGACCCCACTGGTATATTTGTCAGCATTATATTGCTTTAGACAATATTGCTGTAAGACAGCAGGCACTTAGTGGCCATGATCACTGACAGCTTCCTAACAGCTGAATGTGCTGTTTGGTTTGAGCTGGTCAGGTCTGGTTCCTCCCCTGCCTGGATGATGCAATACAGGAGGGGATAGATGACTCAGCATGACTCAGGAGGAGCTAAATGACTCAGCATGATGGCTAATTGGATAATTGTCAGTGCTGATATGCATATAAGTGTATATGCTTTGCTTAGTCTCTCTCTGCTGTAAAACAGACTGGCTGGCGCAGCACTTTGTCTGATTGAATGACTGTGAACTATATGTTCTGTACATAAATGTAAATAGTTTTTACACTAGCCTGTACTGGTGTGTGACTCTGCTTGGCTCACCTGCGGCTTCGGTGCTGGGATGCACGTACACTGCATGGGCCCAGCACGCTGCACTGCACCCTGGAGGTTCTAAACGAGGCTGGTCTGCCGGAAAGAGGTGTGGTGAGCTGTGTATCCAGTGGCTGAGTGGATGTCTACAGCAGCTGGAGAAACAGAGGAAGACAGTCCAAGCCAGTCTGAAGATAGTGAGTTGGAGGAAGACGTGAGTGGAGCTGATATACAAGTGCCAGATGCAGAAGGCATTATGGCACAGGCAGCAGCGGCATTGCTGGTAGATAAGCTCACCTCCACTAACTATAATGTCTGGGCACTCCGAATGGAACACTCTCTAAAAAGAGAAGCATTGTGGCTTTACATTGCTTCTCCCCCAAATCAGCTGACAGCAGAGGACGATGCCAAAGATCAGAAGGCCTTGGCTACTATCATCCTGAGTGTGGCAGATGACCAGCTGGTGCACGTATCTGGTAAGGCAAAAGCTAAGGATGCGTGGGACAGTTTGAAGGCAATTTATGTGCAGCAAACGGCTGGGTCTTTGATTGCCATAACCCGTCGCATGTATAGGACTATTATGCGGCCGGGGGAGTCTGTGCAGACTCACTTAAATGCCTTATCAACTTGTTTCCAGTTGCTGGAGCAGCGAGGCAAAAATGTGTCAGAAGAGGACAAAGTTTTTATTATCCTGAGCTCCCTTTCTGAGCAGTTTAACATGCTGATAACATCCCTGGAGACCCTGGAGACGAACAAGCTAACCTTGGCTTATGTCACTGGCAGGCTGCTAGAGGAAGAAGCCAGGAAGGGGGAGAGCAAGTTGATCTCTTCCCACGCTTGTTACCATCCTGGACCAGAGGGAACCAAAGGAGCCGGCTACAGCAACGGTGGAGGGAGAGAAAGCAGCAGAAGACAGCGTGCAGATATGGAGCAGGTGGCTCTCAAGGTCCGGAGGTGTTTCTGTTGTGGATCAATGAACCATCTGAAAAGAGATTGTCCAGATGCCAGGAGGAGAGATGAAGGTGGGAGGCAGCCTCAGAAATCTGTGCAAAGGCAGAAAGCTACACTGGTAGTCACTGATGTGGCTGCTGAACGTAGGGTTTGGATCCTGGACTCTGGCGCGTCTCAGAATTTTTGCCAGAGTGAGAGCCTCCTACAGAACGTCCACCCTTCAAGTTTGCAGCATGTGAGTTTGGCAGATGGACGAAACTCCAAGGTACAGTGTGAGGGCAGTATGACATTTCCTGCCTTGCAGCACACTTTCACAGGTGTTTTGTGTGTGCCTGCACTGGAAAATAATCTCCTCAGTGTCTTTGCTTTAGATAAGGCTGGCTTTACTGTTACTTTTGCTGGCAAATCATGCAAGATAGCAAGAGGCAGCCAAATACTGGCTGTGGGGAGATTGCATAACAATGTATATGTGCTTGATAATGAGTCAGTGGGGGTGAAATCAGTGACAAATAAGAGCCCACATCATAAATGTATACACTTACTACACAGGCGTCTTGGGCATGTGAGTTATAACACAATCAAAAAGACACTGGCATTTCTTGGGAATGAGAGTGTGGAGGAGTGCAGTAATTATTTAGATTGTGATATCTGTAAATGCACCAAGTCAAAAGCGTTTCCTGTGTCTAAAAAGAGTGAAAGAGTGTCTGACAAACCGCTGGCTCTGATACATGCTGATGTAATTGGGCCTTATGCCAACAGTCACTCAAACAACAAATATGCTCTCATATTGGTTGATGATTATTCCCGGTTTGGTTGGGTGTTTGCACTGAAAAGAAAGGCAGAAGTGTTCACAACCTTTAAATATTGGGCACGGAGAGTGCAAAAGCAATTGGGTTGTGAAATATGTGCCTTGCAAACAGACATGGGAGGTGAATTCATGTCTTCTGAGTTTGCCCAGTGGCTAAAGGTTCAAGGTATAAGGCACAGGGTATCAAATGTCTCCACGCCACAAGAAAATGGTGTAGCAGAACGTAGAGGAGGTGTACTGCAAACAATGATGGGTTCAATGCTAGCTGATGCAGGTTTACCTATCTCCTACTGGGCAGAAGCCTTGAAAGCCGCTTGTTACGTAGCAAATAGGCTTTGGACACAATCCATAAATGATATCCCGTACAGGGTACTGTATAAGAAAGATCCCAGTTTGGGATACTTGAGGATTTTTGGTGCAAAGGCGTGGGTAAATATCCCTGTCAGCCAAAGAAGAAAGGGAGGAGCAAAGGCTAAGAAGCTCCTCTTCCTTGGGTATCAAACAGGAATGAAAGCTTACAGGTTTGCAAATGACCAACACACGTTAAGCTTTAGCAGGTCTGCTAATTTTTGTGAGGACCAAAACTGGCTCAGAATACATGCAAATGAGTTGCCTTCTCAGGTTATGTTTCCACTTTCAGAAAGCTCAGAGGAAACAAAAGAAATAAAACAGGAGGTAACTTCTCCTAGACAACATTCCTCTGAGGGTGTGCAGAGTGAAAGGCAACAGCCTAGAGTATCTAGTAGAAGTACAAAAGGAGTACCTCCAGTTCGCTATGGTTATGATACTGCCATAAATTATGTTTATGTTAAAGAGCCAAGGAATTTTCAGGAGGTGTTGTCTCTGGATGAAAAAGAGAAAAAAGCTTGGCTAGAAGCCATGCAGACAGAGTATAACTCTCTTGCAGATAACAAAGTATTTACACTGGCAACGCTGCCAACTAACAAGGATGCTATTGGTTGTCGATGGTTATACAAACTAAAACGCTTGCCAGATGGTGGGGTACAAAGGAAAGCACGATTGGTAGCTAAAGGGTACTAGCAAATTGAAGGAGTGGATTATGACGAATGCTTTGCTCCTACAGTCAGGGCAGACACTTTAAAAACAGCACTGTGTAAAGCAGGGGTAGATAACATGAAAGTCCATCACTTTGACTTTACAACTGCGTATCTGAATGCCAGCATTGATGAGGACCTGTACATGGAACAGATTCCAGGTTTTGAGTGCACTAACAAACACTTAGTTCTAAAAATCAACAAAGCCTTGTATGGATTAAGACAAAGCGCAAGAGCATGGAATGAATGCCTAAGTAAAGCACTAACTGCAATTGGTTTTACACAGAGTATTGCAGATCCGTGTTTGTTTCACAAATGTATTGAAAACAATGATTGTTTTGTGTTGATTTATGTAGATGATATCTGTTTCTTGTTCCACAAAGATGCTGAGCTAAATTGGTTCATGCATACCACAGAAGGTCTGTTTAAAGTTAAACATCTGGGCAGTATTCAAAACTATCTTGGTGTGGAAATTACTCAGAATAAAAATGGTTGTTTTGAGTTATGCCAAGAGAAAAAAATAAAGCAGCTACTGGAAAGGTACACTATGGCTGATGCCAAAAGTGTGAGCACACCAATGACCACTGGCTATGTAAAAGAGGCAGAGGATACTGAGTTTGAGAACAAAACAATGTATCAGTCACTTGTGGGGTCATTGTTATATATTGCTTGCTGGTCTAGACCTGATATATGCATGGCAGTACATTTACTGTGTCAAAAATGTGCATGTCCTTACAAAAGGGACTGGGTAGCTGCAAAAAGGTTGTTGAGGTATTTAAAAGGTACTGCAACACACAAACTTGTCCTGGATACTGTCAATGATCAACAATTGTTAGCTTACAGTGATGCCAGCTGGGGAGACAGAATAGATGGAAGGTCTACTACTGGCTATGCCATTTATGTTTGTGATGCCTTGGTCATGTGGAAATCTCTGAAACAAACCCATGTCTCCACTAGTACGTGTGAAGCTGAATATTCTGCCATCAGTGACTGTGTGATTCAGTTAGAATGGATGCACCAACTGATGTCTGATTTAAAAATAACCTGTACATTACCTATTAAGGTGTTTTGCGATAATACAGCAGCTCAGCAGTTGGCTGACAATCAAGGGGTCAAAACTCAAAGCAAGCACATTAATATCAGATATCAAAATGTGAGAGAAGCAGTAAACAGAGGGCTTGTAATCCTACAACATTGTGAATCAGAGAACAATGTAGCTGATATGTTCACCAAATGTCTTTCTGTTGAAAAGTTTGAAAAATTTAAACAATGGTTAAAACTAAGAGCCTGAGTCTTAGGAGGAGTGTCAGCATTATATTGCTTTAGACAATATTGCTGTAAGACAGCAGGCACTTAGTGGCCATGATCACTGACAGCTTCCTAACAGCTGAATGTGCTGTTTGGTTTGAGCTGGTCAGGTCTGGTTCCTCCCCTGCCCGGATGATGCAATACAGGAGGGGATAGATGACTCAGCATGACTCAGGAGGAGCTAAATGACTCAGCATGATGGCTAATTGGATAATTGTCAGTGCTGATATGTATATAAGTGTATATGCGTTGCTTAGTCTCTCTCTGCTGTAAAACAGACTGGCTGGCGCAGCACTTTGTCTGATTGAATGACTGTGAACTATATGTTCTGTAAATAAATGTAAATAGTTTTTACACTAGCCTGTACTGGTGCGTGACTCTGCTTGGCTCACCTGCGGCTTCGGTGCTGGGATGCACGTACACTGACAATATTGTAATAGCCATGGCCCCAATCTGCAGATACTTAAATCCATGGATCAGGCCATTTATATAGAAGCAAGTTTTTCTATAAATTTATTTTATGTCTTAAAGCATTTATATCCCACCTTTCCACATAGTTCAAGGCATCTTACAATGTAGATTTTTAGATTTTTCCATAATCTCCTCTCTCTCTTTCATTATTATACCTGAAGACTACATTCACACCCAAGCAAATTGGATATTTTCCTCTTTTACAAAACATGGATACAAACAGGTTCTTGTAGTGTCATGTGAACTGAAGAGTGAGTGAGTGAGCGAGTGAGCGAGTGAACGAGTGGAAGTTTTCATAGATTCATAGAATCAGGGAGTTGGAAGGGGCCATACAGACCATCTAGTCCAACCCCCTGCCCAGTGCAGGATCAGCCTAAAGCATCCCTGACAAATATTCATCCAGCCTCTTCTTGAAAACTGCCAGTGAGGGGGGCATGGCATCAATGGAGAGGAGGAAGGATGCTTAGTGCAAGAACTCTATCCCCCCCCCCCCAATTTCCCCTTTAAAATCGTCACAACAAAAAGAAATGCACTAATTATGGGAAAGCAGATGTCCAAGAAAAAGAGGCAACAGGTAAAGGCGCTAAAAAACTTACAGAACTTTTTTCTGAGCCGGGAAATGGCATTAGAGTCAGGGAGACAGCAGGGAGAGGAAGACAAAATGGCGGGCGCAACTAAAACTGCCGAAATAAACTCACCCTCCCAACAGGACAGTTTTACTAAGCTGATAAAACAAATGGAACAAAATCTGCTTGACAACATAAAAATGTTATCACAGCAATTTACAGCACAATTTGCTGAAATGAAAATCGAAATAAAGCAACTCACAGTGCTAATAAAGCAGTGGAAATAAACAATGCAACTCAGATAGAAGTCAAAGAGCTTCAACGTAAAAATACTTTATCATCAGGAAAGATTATTAAGGTTGGAAATGGCCATAAGACAGAGGAATGTTAAATTTAGAGGATTTAAAGAAAATATTAATACAAATGAAGAGTTGCCAAACTTTCTGGTCTCATGGCTAACAAAGCAGCTGCAGTGGAATGAAAATGAAGATGAGACTTTAAAAATAGAAAATGCTTATAGAGTGGGATCAAGAAACAGCAGTAGGAACAAATATTCCAGAGACATCATAGCTACGTTTCAAGATGGGAGCATTAAGAAAAAAATTCTTGCAACAGCTAGAGCGAGGGGAGCACTAGATTACAACGGAACCCCAATATTAGCCTTCACTGATCTACCACCAGAAGTACTGAGCAAAAGAAGAGAGCTGAAAAGAACATCTGAAGCTCTAAAGAAAGCTCAAGTTAACTACAAATGGACTAATCTTGTTCATCTAGAGGTCACATATCAAGAACAAATCTACAGAGCTACTGATCAAGAGTCTGGAGAAGCACTTCTTAGAGCCGTTGGAATTGACTCCACAATAGAAATGGAGAGAAACACAGAAAAGAAGAATGCTATCTGCCTTATCTCCCATTAAGAATAGCAAAATACCAGTTCATTTGAATTAGGGGATTGTTCTCAATAAGCAGGACATAATTTTTCATGTTGTGTTTTTAAAAAGAAGCATTTAATTAAGATACCATAGGGGATTGGGGTGGTAGGGGGGATAGGGGGTAATAGCATTTAGCCCTCATTGTCTTTTCCTGTTTTCAGAATTGGTTTTTTATACCCATAACCTGTTAGGTAATTACCTGCAGGTCACCGTGTCAGGATTGTCTATATGTGGGGTCAGGGGAATGGGAGAAGGGGGGGTGAAGAGGGAGGGAAGTGAAAGTTAGGAGAATTTATGGTTGATAACTATCTTTAGGGGGGGAAGAGGGGGAGGGGGGAAGGAAGAAGGATTTGTTCTTGTAATGTTGTAGTGATTCAATGATAGTTACATATTATTGCCTTTTCTCTCATTATTCTTAAGACCAAGTTTATGACTAAAGTTTGTCTACCTTTTTCTGAAACAATTTTAGACTATCTACTAGAAAGATACCTTATGCTTTATACCACAAATATTTCACTATGAACATTTATCTATTAATATTTTGGAATAGTAATCCTTAAAAGCTTTGTAACTGTTTTGTATTTGTACGCATTACTAATAAATTTTTTTAAAAAAAAATTTAAAAAAACTGCCAGTGAGGGGGAGCTCACCACCTCCCTAGGCAGCTGATTCCACTTTTGAACTACTCTGACCATGAAAAAGTTTTTCCTAATATCCAGCCGGTACCTTTGTGCATGTAATTTAAGCCCATTGCTTCTGGTCCTACCCTCTGCTGCCAACTGGAACAGCTCCTTGCCCTCCTCCAAATGACAGCCTTTCAAATATTTAAAGAGAGCAATCGTGTCCCCCCTCAACCTCCTCTTCTCCAAACTAAACATTCCCAAGGCCCTTAGCCTTTCCTCGTAGAGCTCAGTTTCCGGACCCTTGATCATCCTTGTCGCTCTCCTCTGCACCCTCTCGATTTTGTCCACATCCTTTTTGAAGTGAGGCCTCCAGAACTGCACACAATACTCCAGGTGTGGCCTGACCAAGACAGTATAGAGAGGTGCTATGACCTCCTGCGATTTTGAAGCTATGTCCCCTTTGATACAACCCAAGATTGAATTAGCCTTTTTTGCCACCGCATCACACTGACTGCTCCTATTTAGTTTACAGTCTACTCTTACCCCAAGATCCCTTTCACATATACTACTGCCCAGAAGTGTATCCCCCATCCAGTATTTGTGCTTCCCATTTTTGTGGCCCAGATGGAATACTGTGCACTTGTCTTTGTTGAATTGCATCCTATCCACAGCTGCCCACTTCTCCAGAGTATTCAGGTCTTGTTGAATTTTACTTCTATCTTCTTGGGTGTTTGCTACTCCTCCCAATTTGGTATCATCAGCAAATTTAATGAGCAGCCCTTCCACTCCTTCCTCCAGATCATTGATAAAAATATTGAAAAGTACCAAGCCCAAAACTGAGCCCTGCGGCACCCCACTGGACACCTCCCTCCAATCTGATGAAATGCCATTGACCACCACACTTTGGGTGCGGTCCTCTAACCAGTTCCCTATCCACCGAACTGTCCTATAGTCCAGTCCACAGTCTTACAGTTTGCCCATCAGAATGTCATGGGGGACCTTATCAAAAGCTTTACTGAAATCCAGATAAATCACGTCAACTGATCCAGTAAACTGGTCACTCGATCAAAGAAGGAAACCAGGTTGGTCTGGCAAGATCTGTTAGGGACAAATCCATGCTGACTTCCCCGGATCACTGAGTGGTCCTTCAGATGCTTACAGATTGATCCCTTTAAAATCTGTTCTAATATCTTCCCAGCAACAGAAGTCAGACTGACCAGCCTGTAGTTTCCCGGGTCATCCTTCTTCCCTTTCTTAAAGATTGGGATAACATTCGCTCTTCTCCAATCTTGTGGCACATCCCCAGTCCTCCAGGAGGCCTTGAAGATGATGGACAGGGGTTCTGCAAGTTCTCTAGAAAGTTCTTTCAGCGCTCTTGGGTGCACCCCATCCGGCCCAGTGGATTTGTAATCATCCAGTGTAGCCAGATGCCTCTCCACAACCTCTCTTTCAATGTCAATTAGCCACTCAGGTGTCCTGCCAAATTTTCTACTATCTCTAGATGTGCCTGAGTTCTTCAGGGAGAAAACAGAGGCAAAAAAGTCATTACGCCTGTCTGCTTTTTCTCTGTCCTGCATCAGAGTTTCTCCATGTACTCCCAACAGCAGTCCAATTGCCTCTTTTACCTTGTGTTTGCTTCTCACATATCTGTACAAGTTTTTCTTATTGTATCGAGCCCTCCTGGCCAGACCCAGCTCATACTGAGCTTTGGCCTCTATAATGGCTGATCTGCAGTACCTAGTAACCCTCATATACTCCTCTTTAGAGGTCTGTCCTTCTCTCCATTTCCTGAACATTTCCTTTTTCTCCCTTAGCTTATTCTGAAGCTCTCGGTACATCCACATCGGTTTCTTGGAGCCCTTACCATGTTTCTGTCTTGCTGGGATAGTGAGGGCTTGAGCTTGCAAAAGCTCGTGTTTGAGAAGGGCCCACCCTTCACTTGCTCCTTTCCAGTACACTCCCCCACAGAATGACTCTCATCAAGCCTCTGAGTTCATTGAAGTTGGCCCTACGAAAATCTAACCTACAAGTCTGGCTACAAACTTCCTTGGCCCCCCACAGCAACTGGAATTCAAGGAGGACATGGTCACTTCCCCCTAAGGTCCCCACCACCTTCATCTCATCTACCAATTCTTCCCTGTTGGTTAATATCAAGTCTAGTATGGCCGAGCCCCTTGTAGCTTCCTCCACCTTTTGAAAAAGGAAGTTATCGGCCAGGTAGGTCAGGAAATTGTGTGATTCATGACGTTTTGCTGAGCTTGTCTCCCAGCACACATCGGGCAAGTTGAAGTCACCCATAATTACAAGGTTCTGATGTCTGGATACTCTACCAATCTGTTCAAAGAGGGCAGCATCCGTTTCTTCTCGCTGGTCAGGTGGTCTGTAGCAGACTGCAACAATAATACCCTTTGTCCTTCCTCCCCTTATTTCTACCCATATGCTTTCCACTGGGCTGTCAACCCCATTCTCCATAACTTCTTGACAATCAAGCCCTCTCCTCACATACAACACCACTCCACCTCCTCTTCTACCCTTCTGGTTTTTCTTGAACAACTCATACCCATCCACTAGCACATTCCAGTCATGGGAATCATCCCACCAAGTCTCAGTAATTCCTACTATACTGTAGCCCTCTGTTTGCAATAGAAACTCAAGCTCTTCTTTCTTATTACCCATACTTTGGGCACTGGTATATAGACACAAAACAAGGGGAGGGATTTCACTTCCAAACTTACGCACAGAAAAGAAGAAAGAAGTGAAAAATCACATACATGAATTATTTATGTTTATCGCAATTCACTTGGAGTTAAACCCTATAAAAAACCAACAGATAGAGCAGCGTACTTACAGTATACGTCCCATCATAGACCAACTTTAAAGAAAAATATACCGGTGGGGCAGTTCCTTCGTATTAAAAGGAACGCTACAACAGAACAAGATTTCTGGCAAGAAACAACGCGTATGGGCGCAGCATTTAGATCACGAGGGTACCCAAGTTGGACTGTTAGTCGGGCCATTAAAAAGGCTGATTCTACACCACGATCCCATTTACTTGCTTACAGACCCCGGAACCAAAGTGAGGACCGGATCACCTGGGCAATTGATTTCACTCTCATTTCAGGGGCTATTACTAGCATTATTAGAAAAAATTGGAATGTACTCAATAATCTACCTGGATGTGAGAAATTACCGCAGATTGGCTATTGGAGAACTAGGAGTCTGCGTGATTTGCTAGTTCACTCGGATTTTAAAACGGCAGAAAAGAATGACCTTCCCGTTGGACATTTCCCCTGCGGTCACTGTAGGGTATTCAGTCTGAGTATAGATTTGAAATACATTCAACATCCGTTCACGGGTAGTCCCCTGTATTCCAGGTCCTTTTCTACATGCAGCACTATGAACGTCATCTACCTTCTTCAATGCAACTGTGGTCTCTTATATGTGGGATGTACCAGTCGCCCGGTACGTCTTCGTATACAGGAACATCTCTCAAGAATTAAAAATCACAATCTGGACACCCCTTTGTACCAACATTTTGACTCAGCACATCCCTCTAATAGAACTTTTAAATTTTCGGTTCTAGAGAATATAACTAAGCCAGGACATCACCAGAAGTTTCTTCTCCAGACAGAAATTAGATGGATTTTTAGGCTAAACACCATGATTCCTCATGGTCTTAACCATGATATTGACCTTTCGGTCTTTCTTTGAATTATGAATTGCACTTCCTCGTTCCTTCCCCTCTCCCTCCTCCTTACCATACCTGGCGGACCCAGTTTCCCTCCCTCTGCTATTAAATTTATGTTAACTCTGTAGGGACTAAGTGTAGTGGGACTTTAAAACAACTAGGGCGTGTTCCCCTAGATTAGCTAAAAGATCAGGGAGGAACTGGGAGCGCGCACAGGAAATTAACGGAGCGTTTGATGTGAAACGGTTACCCAACCACATAAGATTTCTTTGTAAGTAAGATTTCTTTGTAAGTAAAATACTGGGACATATTTACGTATAATTATTAGGTTTTGATGCGAGGCTTGCAGTATCATTGTATATTGTCAATTTCAGACATTCTGGCCTGAGGAAAGACGATTTGGTCTGAAACGAGCGGAGAGACATTGCCGGCTCATACTCGTTGCCATCCTTAGCAAACGGTGTTTTGCTTCACTGTAAACGGTGCCTTGCTTCTCTGGATTGCATCTTGTCATTGACTGAACTTTTGGATATTGCGTCGCAATATAGGATTGATTCCTTTCAGGACTTTGGAAATTGTACATGGTGTAAACTTTATTATTGTAAACTGTACATATTGTGAACTTTATTATTGTATGTTGGGAATTGGTAGACAGTGTGGACCTTGTTAATGTGAATTGCGATAAACATAAATAATTCATGTATGTGATTTTTCACTTCTTTCTTCTTTTCTGTGCACTGGTATATAGACACTTGTAGCCTTGTACCTTTGTTTGACCTTTCCTACCCAGGTGGGTCCCCACTGTTTTCACTTCGTCATTGAAATCGTCATGTCGATCGTCCCCTTCCCCCTGCGGCATCAGTTTAAAGCTCTCCTGATGAAGTTCTCCAGGTTCGTTCCAAATGTTTTCTTCCCTGCCCTTGAGAGGTGAAGCCCATCATGTGCTAGAAGGCCTTCTCTAAGAAAACCTATCCCACTTTGCTTCACTTTGCTTAGTAACCATTTATGTGTGACCTTAAGACTTTACTTTGCAATTACAATAACCGATCTTAACAGAATTCTGACATCTATGAAAGGCACTACTTGTGTGCTCGACCCTTGCTCAGGCTGTTAAAATCAAGTAAAGACCACATAAGTGAACCCCTGAGGTCTATTGTAAATCAATCATTAACTCAGGGCACCTTCCCCCAGCTGCTCAAACAGGCAATTATCCATCTGCTAATTGAAAAAAAATCCCTAGACAAAAATGATGTGGCCAATTATTGCCCAGTCTCTAATGTGCACTTTTGGGGCAAAGTGATTGAGAGAGCAGTAGCTGACCAACTCCAGACTTTCTTGGATAACTCTAGAGCTCTGGATCCTTTCCAGTCTGGATTCAGACCAGGGCATGGGACAGAGATGGCACTAGTAGCATCAGTAGATGATCTCCGTCTGAATATAGACAAAGGTTATGCCTCCTTATTACTCCTCCTAGATCTGTCTGCAGTCTTTGACACAGTAAACAATGCCATCCTGTTGAGGCATCTAGAGACAGAAGTGGGCATCAAAGGATGTGCCTTGGATTGGTTTAAATAATTTCTCATGGAACAGACTCAAAAGGTTGCTGTCAGAGATCAGCTAACTCCAGAATGGGAGCTATCTTGCAGGGTTCCACGGGGCACAAACTTTAGGAGAACTCATTCGTAGCTATGGAGTTGGATTTCATCAATATGCAGATGACATCCAACTCTGTATCTCACTATCCAGGTCCCCACAAGATTCAGTAGAAATCTTGGACCGCTGCCTGACAGCCATGATGAAGTGGCTGAAAATGAACAAATTGAAATTAATCCCAGATAAGATGGAAGTGATGCTTGTTGGGAAGGCAGAGATCCTGAAGGACATTGTACTCTCCACTTTCGATGGAGTTCGTCTGACCCTTGCAGACTCAGTTAAGAGCCTAGGGATTATATGGGATCCAGCGCTATTAATAGAAAAGCAAGTTAAGGTAGCCACAAAAAATGCTTTCTACAACCTCTCTTTAGCCTGGAAAATGGCTTCTTACTCCAACATAGCTGATCTGGCCACCTGGATCCATGTTATGGTAACATCAAGATTTGCCTATTATAATGCACTATACATATGTCTCCTATCTAAACTAACTAGCAGACTCTAATTGGTGCCAAACACTGTGGCTCGACTGTTATCAGGAGAAAGCAGGAGCATGAACATCACTCCCATTCTGCAATCACTCCATTGGCTACCCATTAATTACCGTGTTCAGTTCGAGGTATTGGTTATCACTTACAAAGCTTTTCAAGGCCTTGATCTGGCATACCTATGGGACCACCTCCCTCCCTATGTTCCTCCATGGTAGCTTCGCTCTTCCAAACAGGGTCTCCTGCAGGTGCCACCCTATACATTGGCGAAATTGACAGCAGCCCATACATGGACTTTCTCCGTAGTGGCCCCCACCCTGTGGAATGGCCTGCCTGAGGAGATTAGGAGAGCTCCTGCTCTCCTGGCTTTCTGCAAATGATGCAAAACCAAATTATTCAAAAAGGTTTTTTACTAGGAGGGGTGTATTGTAGAGAGGGGATCTCAGATGATCCACTAATGAGTTAGGAACCAGAGACCTCACTGCTATGTTGTATTGGATTCCTGCTAATGCTCTTTGTGAACTTTTATCTATGATCTATTTTATGATAAATACCACAACAGTACTATGGAATATAATTAATTATAAAATCATATAAAAGTTTTCTATATACTGCACTCCCTATAACTTGCAAAAGTCCCATTGGCACCAGCTACTGTGGTCTGCCTGCTGTGGTTTTAAGTTGGCAAGCAGGCTAATGGGCAAGCAGCAGTGGGAGAGAAAACCTATTGAGCACCCCCCAACAGGGTAGGGAGAATGGATCTCTTATCAGACAATCAAATAGCTCAAAAGCACACCCTAACATTTTTAACATTTTCCAATAGGTAAAACCAGAAAACTATGCAATAAATGTATTGTCGAAGGCTTTCACGGCCAGAGAATGATGGTTGTTGTGGATTTTCCGGGCTGTATAGCCGTGGTCTTGACATTGTAGTTCCTCACGTTTCTCACAGTGATCTCTCTCTTTTGGTGCTACACCTCTGAAGATGCCAGTCACAGCTGCTGGCAAAACATCAGGAACTACAATGCCAAGACCACAGCTATACAGCCCGGAAAATCCACAACAAACATCATTATACAATAAATGGACTAGCTGGTGTAAATTATTAAGGTGAAAAAGATGTTAGCGATTTGTATCTATTGCTTTTTGAATAATAGTAGTATGGTATGGCTTTGGGTAAGCAATATGAGATCATTGACTCTCAAAAAAGGCAAACCTTATGAATCATATCATCCTGCTTTGAGATAATGTTGCCAGCCATTGCTGCATCTCAAAATAGTCTAGAAGACTCAAAGTTATCCCAGACGACTCAGTCAACTTGAGAGGAAGAAACCTCACTGAAACTACTCCTTTTTAGCTCCCCAAAGAGCCAGCTAAAAGAAGAAAGCAAACAAAATAAGTAACGGCAGAGAAAAAGTATCTCCTTATCAAGTACAATATAATTCTCCCTCCTATTGTTTCACATCAAGCATTAGAAGGGGGTGAGGGGAGAAGTAGAAGCCACTCTGTTGTACCAGCCAGGAAAAAAGGTGGGGAAGTAGCTTCCAATGCTGCAAAAAGAAACTTTTTAGCAACTTGAGGAAGCAAAGTGAAAACGGAGGAGGAAAACAAAGGGGGGAAAGCAGGGAAACTGCCTCCAGAGCTAAGAAAAGAAACCACTTCATACAGCAAACTAGGGGTGCCTACGTGGAAAACAATAAAATTTCCACAGTTTTTTTGCTGTGTCTGAAAACAAATGGGTGAAAAGACAAATTCATGATTGCAAGAAAGGGGAAGAAAGCAGGGGAATTCTGCTGTAACCATGTGCAGAGCATACTCGCTGCAGAGGAGCAAGTACAGGGGAAAAATACCTCTGCACTAAGAACTTTTCAACTCCTCCCATACCTTTCCCTAAAGCCAGGGCTCATTTGGAGGCAGAACACACCAGAACAGTGTTCCAGTAGATCTGAAAAGAAGTAATGTGAATTTTGGCCCTGCCCACATGATTCCTTTTCCTCTGAGTGCAAGCCGAGTGGTGCTGGGCTTGAAAGGAACATAAGCTGCTTGGATTCATTCTGCTCTGCTGCTTTACTTTCATTTGTGACTCGTGAGGGGGAGCGGAGAGAGAGAGAAAATGAGTGAATGAGTGCAAGCCGAGTGGTGCTGGGCTCCAGAGGAATGTAAGCTTCTTGGATTCATTCTGCCCTGCTGCTTTACTTCCATTTGTGGCTCATGAGAGAGCGGGGGGGGGAGAGTGAAAATGAGTGAATGAGTTCAAGCCGAGTAGTGCTGGGCTCCAAAGGAATGTAAGCTGCTTGGATTCATTCTGCTCTGCTGCTTTACTTTCATTTGTAACTCGTGAGAGAGGGGGGGAGAGAGAAAATGAGTGCAAACCGAGTGATGCTGGGCTCCAAAGGAATGTAAGCTGCTTGGATTCATTCTGCTCTGCTGCTTTACTTTCATTTGTGACTCATGAGAGAGAGGGGGAGAGAGAGAGAGAGAGAAAATGAGTGAATGAGTCCAAGCCGAGTGGTGCTGGGCTCCAAAGGAACGTAAGCTGCTTGGGTTCATTCTGCTTTGCTGCTTTACTTTGATTTGTGACTGTGAGAGAGAGGGGGGAGAGAGTGCGAAAGAAAATGAGTGAATGAGTGCAAGCCAAGTCGTGCAGGGCTCCAAAGGAACGTAAGCTGCTTGGATTCATTCTGCTCTGCTGCTTTACTTGTGAGAGAGTAACTGAGTGAGTGCATGGGTGCAAGCAGGGCTGACCCTCCAGAGGAGGGTAAGCTGCTTTGAGTTCATTCTGCTTTAAGGAAATACCTGGAGATTTTTGCGGAAAGGGGCCTAAGGGGGGAATGTTACCTTCTGACACACTTCTGGTGATGCCAGGGGGTGTGGCATATGCTAATGAGTCTTGGTCCAGAATAGATATGTGTTGGACTTCGGTATCCCTTGTGCAAGAGATTAAGGATGTGGATATACTGCCTAGAACCTATGCTGATCACAATCCTTTGATGGTGAAAATTGCGGAAGTACTGAAAAAAATTAGATGGAGATTGAATGTCCAGTTACCGAAGAACAAAAAATGTTTACAAGATGTTAAAGAAGAAATGAAACATTATTTTCAACAAAATATAAAACCTGAAACTCACATAAATATTGTGTGGGATGCAAGTTAAGCATATTTTAGAGGACTGGCAATAAGATACGCAGCTGAACGGAAAAGAGAGAAACAACAACAATATAAAGACAATGTGGAAAGTTTGGAGAAGAATGAAAAAGAACTTTAAAAAGAGCCCTCAAATGTAACATTAAAAGGTAAAATTAAGGCATTACAAAACCAAATACATTTATTACTGACTGAAGAGATGGCACAAAAGATTAAATTTGCTAAACAAAACCATTTTGAACATCCTAATAAATCAGGGAGGTGGTTGGCGTATAAATTGAGAAAAGAAAAAGAGAAAAGATTTATTTATTCCTTATATGATGAAGAAAGAAAAGAAAAGACACAAAAAGAAGAGTTAAGGAAAATTGTGGAAACTTTTTATAAGAAATTATATGGTAAGCTAGAAATACCAATTGAAATGCAGAAACAAGATTTGGGGAAACAAGATTTACCAAAGTTATCAGAAGAGAAAAGAAAGTGGTTGAATGATCCAATTACACCAATGGAAATAATGGAAGCTATACAAAAACAAAATAATGGGAAGACTCCAGGTCCAGATGGGCTACCAGCAGAATATTATAAAGCATTAGAAGATACTATCCTCCTACCCTTTAAAAATATGATCTGTACAGCGGTAGAAGAGGTATCCTTGCCGGAATCATAGATGGAAGCAACAAGCTCATTAATACATATAGAAGGAACAGACAGGAGAGAAATTAAGAACTATCGTCCTATATCATTGCTTAATTGAGACTATAAAATCTTTGCTACAATTTTAGCTACGAGATTGAAAAAAGTACTAATAGATGTAATACATCAAGATCAGATGGGATTTCTTCCCAAAAGACAACTGAGAAATAATATTAGAATAGCCTTTAATCTATTGGAATATTATGAACAACATCCAGAGAAGCAGATGGCCATGATATTTTTAGACGCTGAAAAAGCCTTTGACAACGTTAATTGGAATTTTTTTATTGAACAGATGAAGGAGATGGAATTTGGAACAGAATTTACAAAAGCGGTTGAAGCCATTTACAAAAAGCAGAAGGCAAAAATCATTATAAATGACGATTATACTGAAAATATAGAGATTGAAAAAGGAACAAGACAAGGCTGCCCTCTCTCACCATTATTATTTATTTTGATGCTGGAAGTACTAATGAGGAACGTAAGGAGCAATATGGCGATTAAGGGAGCATCCATCAAAGGGCATAAATATAAAGTACAGGCATTCGCAGATGATTTACTATTTATAGTGGAAGAACCTCTAGAATCAATAAAGGAAGTAATGGATTGCCTCAAGAGTATGGTGAAATGGCAGGAATGAAAATTAATTACCAGAAAACTAATGTGATAATGAAGAACATGACAATGGCCCAAAAAATGGAATTCACAGAAGTGACAGGATTTCAACTTGCAGCGAAAGTTAAATATTTAGGAGTCTATTCAACAGCTAAATGTAGTTCACTAATGAAAGATAATTATATGAAACTGTTACAAGAAATTAAAAATGACTTAGAGAAATGGAAAGGATTACAGCTTTCGTTATTGGGATGAATCGCAACTGTGAGCCGCCACCCCTCCATGCCCTCCACTGTGGCGCACGCCGCTCTGGGACAGGGCACTCCCTCGGCCTCAGACTTGGCCTCGAGGGGGAGGGGGTTTCATCACCTTGTCCTCCCCTGCTCGGGCCTGCTGGTCAGTGGTTTCTCCATCTCTCTCACTTGCAGCCATGCCAGCCTCCTCCTCCTTGGCCTCATTGGGATTTCCCTTTTTATAGCGCCCTTCTGCCATCCCCTTTCCCCCGGCTGCCAATCGGCTGCGTGCTCCCTCGCCTCCCTCTTTACCCCCTTCCCTCACCCTGTGCCTCTGGCGCCCTGACTGGTCGGGCTCCTGCCCATCACCGGAGCCCTGCCCCCACCCCCAGGCCCATGGGCCAATTGTGGCCAGAGGCCTCAGTGGCTGGGCTCCTCTTCCCTCCCCTGGCCCCCTCTCCTGTCTTCCCAGCCGGGCACAGCCCTTCATTGGCATTGGTGCATGCCGCTCCTCCTCGCTGGATCCGAGCGGCATCCTGAGAGGCCACGGGGCCAGTGCCCGAGCCGGCGACCCCGCCGCTGCGCCACTTGGCTGCGCAGCAGGCTTCGGGCTTGTCCGCCCTCCCAAGGCCCCGCCCGGCTGGCTTGGCGTCTCCCGGGGCCTCCTCTCCTCACCCACCATCTTTTCCTCGCCGCCTTCCCCCATCACCTCCGGGCCAGGTAAGTAGGGCTATGCCGGGGCCGGGACCGAGGCTTGCAGTGGCGCAGGTTCCCCCGTCGTCAGGCGCCAGTCCGGGGCTGCTGCGGCTGGCCCCGGACAGCAACTATTAAAATGAATATATTACCATGGATTATCTTCTTATATCAAACTATCCCAATTTGTATCAATAAGACTTTCTTTGAAGAACTAAATAAGATAATATCTAAATTTATAAGGCAAGGGAAGAAACCAAGGATTAAGCTGAAAAGACTCCCAAGATTTCAAAGATAATGCAGGTTTTGCCTACCGGACTGGAGAATATACTATAAACCATGTTGCCTGGTGTGGATGAGAGATTGGATTTTATTAGAAAATCAAAGATTACTTGCCCTAGAAGGACATGATTTGCAACTAGGTTGGCACGCTTTTCTATGGTATGGGAAAGCTAAAGGGCATAAATATTTCAAGAATCATTTGATTAGGAAATCTATTATGCCTATTTGGGAAAAAAACTGTACCAGAAATTTACAAGAAGTTTTCACAATGGGTTTCACCTTTAGAAGCATTCTCACAACCAAAGACGTTTTCCCTAGATAAGAGTATTAGATACAGAGATCTTTTAGATGATAAAGGAGTATTAAAATCAAAAGAAGAACTCCAAAGACAAGGCTTTAATTTAGATTGGTGGGCAAGGGCTCAGATTGAGTCCAGATACAACAAAGATAAAAAACTGGGAGGCTTTTACTTAGAACAAAATGTACTTGAAACTTTGCTGTGTAATTCTGATGAGAAACTGATAAAAAAGATGTGTGTGTTTTTAATGCAATTGGAAAAAAGAAATGAGGGAGTGGAAGAATAATAAAACGAAATGGTCACAAAACTTAGGATATAATTTGGATTTGATGCAATGGAATAAGATATGGAAAGTTAATATTAAAATAACTAAATCAGTTGCTTTCAAAGAAAATCTGTATAAGATGTTTTATAGATGGTACTTGACACCAGATAGGCTAGCTAAAATGTATAAAAATCTGTCAAACAAGTGTTGGCAATGTGTGAAACACACAGTAACATTTTATCATATGTGGTGGACGTGTAAAGAAGTCCACAAACTCTGGATAATGGTGCATAACCTGTTACAACAAATTTTACAATGTACAATCCCTTTTAAACCTGAGATATTTTTGTTAAATTGTGTACCAGAAGAAATTGGAAGAGATCAGAAATATTTTATAATTCGACTTCCGGTTTGGGATCCATGGAGGTCTAACGCAGCTCTAAGTGCAGAGCTGACCAGGCTGCCGTTTCAGTGGCCGGCGGGGCACAACTAGCCCGCGGCCACCTGCTCTCAGGCGGAGAACAGGCAAAGAACGCTCAAGAACCTCAGGGCACGTCGATCTTGGGCGAGGGGGGGTTCTGCACTAAGGACTCTCTCTCGTCCCTTGAGATCCCACCCTAAGACAGGTCGGCTAAAATCTCTGCGGCAGAACCGGGGCCAGTGCGGCTGGCATAAGACCTACATGCCCAAGCTTCAACAGGGGAAAAGAAGGTGGAAAAGAATTTGAGATCGAAGCAGTGATTACAACCCAGAAAGACGTTTGAAAAGGTAAAGATCACTATCTCTCGAATCGGGAAGGATTGCTTAAAGTAACGAACTTTTAAAGTGAAATTTTAAACTGCAACAGACGGAATATAATGAGGGGAAGACTCGGCAAGAAATAGCTTAGAAAAAGGACTAAGTTAAACGAAGTTATTAAAGAAATTGGACAATTGTTTTTCATACCTGTGGTCAGAAAGTGATAGCAGGCTGTGAGAAAATTTCTATCATCGCGAGAGCTGCAGTGGAGAGACGGGAAACAGGAAGTGCGTCATAGTCATAGAGCTGCTGGAGAGAGACGGCCCTTATTGGAGGACAGGAAGAAGGGAATCGCCATTTTTGAAAAGGGAAGGACTTTTACTTCAACAGGAGAGGAAGTAGGACATCTTGGATTACAAAAAGACTATAGAAAAACCATAGAGAAAAGACGCCCGACATTTTGGATTTTTTAAACATCTTTTGCTTTTTTTAAGAATCGGGACATTTAAATTAATTTAAAGGGACACAAACTTAAATGCCACGGAGTTAAGGAAATGTGCAGACTCGTGGGAGCGAGGTAAATCAAGCCCCACGATGTCGAAAAAAGAGTGGCAAACGGCCATTGAGAACCTGGACAAAAAATTTCTGGAAATGTTAAAGGAATTGAAGGAGACAAAACAGGAGTTGGTGAGGGAAAGATGTCAAAGAGACAGTAAAAAATGAATTGACAGAAGTAAAGAAGGGAATGGAAACAATACAAAATGACTTGCAAGCAGCGCAGCAAAAAGTTAATGTTGTTGAGAAGGCGGTGGAGAATCTTACAGAGACGCAACGAATGGATATGAGAGCGATGAGGGGAAGGATGGCAGTTGCGGAGAGCAAGTACATGGAGAAGCAGCTGAGGTTTCGAGGTTTGCCGGAAATAGATGGAAAGACAGCACAAGAACAGGTTATAGAGGTGTTAGCTGAATACCTGGGAAAGGAGGAGGAGGAGGTTGTGGCTATCCTTGATGTGGTGTATCGAATAAATTCCAGATTTGCGACCCAGAGGAAATTACCAAGGGATGTGATTGTGCAATTTATGACAAGGAACTCAAGAGAAATGATAGTGAGTAAGCAGTTTCAAGATCCATTGATAGTTGATGGCAAGACGATTATCATCATGAAAGAGTTACCCAGACCGGTGCTGCTTAATCGGAAAAAATATAAAGTCTTAGTTCAGAATTTGAAGGACATGAAAGTAAGATACAGATGGGAATTACCGGAAGGGATATCCTTTGAATTCGGAGGAGTGAAAAAGCGCATCAGATCTGAATTTGAGATGGAAAAGTTTATGAGAGACAATGAAAAAGACTTACCAACAACAGGGCTATGAATATGGAGTGTAAAGTATTATCTTGGAATGTAAATGGACTTAATTCACCTAATAAGAGAAAAAGTATTTTCCACTGGCTATTAAAACAAAAATGTGATATTGTGTGCTTGCAAGAGACCCATATTAGAAATCAGGATGTAAAATATCTTAAATTGGGTAAGTTGGGCAATGAGTTTGTAGCGGCCTCAAAAAAGAAAAAAAGGGGAGTGGTATTATACATAAGAGAGGAGCTACAGCCAAAGCTAATGATTAGAGACATGGAAGCCAGATTTATAGCAGTGGAATGTACATGGAATTTAAAGAAAGTGTTGGTGATTGGAATTTATGCACCAAATGGAGCAAAAGAGAGCTTCTTTGAGGATCTAAGGAAGCAATTAGATGAACTTTCTTATGATCAGATAATCCTTGCAGGAGACTTCAATGGAGTTACAAATTTAGAACAAGATAAAAAATCAGTAACTGCACAAAAGAAAAGAGGACTATTACCAAAGACTTTTTTTGCATTAATGCAACAGGAAACTTTGGAAGATGTGTGGAGAATGCAGAATCCCACAGGCAGACATTATACATTTTTCTCCGCAAGGCATTCTACCCTATCACGAATCGACATGATCTGGGCCTCAAAGGACTTAGTGCTTTGGACTAAGGATGTAGAAATAATGCCCATGGTAGGCTCAGATCATAACCCAGTAATGTGGAAGTTTGGAAAAAGAACTAAGAGGAAAGGATGGAGAATAAATGAGGACTTGTTACAAGAGGGAGAAAATATGGAGATGTTGAGAAGGGCAACTAAATTCTTCATACAGCACAATATGAATCGAGAAGTACCAACCAATAAGGTATGGGATACATATAAAGCAGTAATTAGAGGCATACTAATGGACTTAAATGGAAGAGCTCGAAAGAAAAGACAGGAGAAGAGACAGGAGATTATGGAAAAAATTAAAGCAAAAGAAATACAATGAAAGAAAAGACCAGGGAAAAAGAAAATCTATCAAGATATTAAAATCCTTCAAGAGCAGTTGACGGCAATGAATAATAAAGAATTGGAATGGAATCTTAAAAGAATGAATCAAAAGTCATTTGAAGGTGCAAATAAACCTGGGAAATATTTGGCATGGCAACTGAAGAAGAGAAAGGAGAAAAAGACAATTAACAAAATATGTGAGGACAATAAAGTGCATCTAGAACAGACTGCTATTAGTAGAGCTTTCTATAAATTTTATGCTAAATTGTATGACAAAAAAGAAGTGAAGAAAGATTCAATAGCGACATATTTGGGGAAAATTAAGCTTCCAGTAATCTCGGATGATTGGAGAGCTAAATTGAACAGTGAAGTAACAGAGGAAGAGATAAGGAAAGCAATACAGTCAACAAATTTGGGGAAGGCGCCGGGACCTGACGGACTTACAGCTAAATTTTACAAGGTAATGGTTAATGAGCTGGCATCATTTTTAAAAGAAGTGATCAATGGTGCTTTGAGAGATCAAAGAATTCCAGATACTTTGAGTGAAGCTAATATATCATTGATCCCTAAAGAAGGACAGGACTTAACCAATGTTAAAAACTTTAGACCTATTTCTTTACTTAACAATGACTACAAGATCTTTGCGAAGGTCTTGGCAGAGAGACTAAAGGGATGGTTATCCGAAGTTATTGGGGAAGAACAAGCAGGTTTTTTACCAAACAGACAAATCAGAGACAATCTAAGGACAGTTATAAATGCTATTGAATACTATGATAGGCGTTGTGACAAGGAGGTTGGTTTCTTCTTTGTAGATGCTGAAAAAGCATTTGACAATTTGAACTGGGACTTTATGTTTGCCACTATGGGACAGCTACAAATGGGAGAACGATTCATAAGAGCAGTGAAAGAAATTTACAGAGACCAGAGTGCAGCAATTGTGGTGAATGACGAGTTGACCAAAAAACTGACTATTGGCAAAGGTACCAGACAAGGTTGCCCGTTGTCTCCACTGTTGTTTATTTTGGTCTTGGAAATTCTAATGATACAGATTCGAGAAGACAATGCAATCCGTGGAATAAAGATAAAAAACTTTTCCTACAAGGTCAGAGCATTTGCAGATGATATAATGTTAATTGTGGAAGATCCAATTGAAAACATGCCTAAGGTAATAGAAAAAATTAAAGAATTTGGAGATTTGGCAGGTTTTTATGTAAACAAAAAGAAATCAAAGATACTATGCAAAAATATGACTAAGTTAAAACAGCAGCAATTGATGGAAGTAACAGACTGTGAAGTAACAAATAAGGTGAAATATTTGGGAATTGAACTGACTGCAAAAAATATAGATCTATTCAAGAACAATTATGAGAAATTATGGACTCAAATAGAGCATGATTTGATTAAATGGAATAGATTGAACCTGTCATGGTTGGGAAGAATTGCAGTAGTTAAGATGAATGTGTTGCCAAGAGTGATGTTTCTGTTACAGACAATACCAATCATTAGGGACTCTAAGCAGTTTGACAAATGGCAGAGGAAAATATCGGAATTTGTGTGGGCAGGCAGGAAGCCTCGAGTGAAAATGAAAGTATTACAGGATGCAAAAGAAAGAGGTGGAATGCAACTGCCCAATTTGAGACTTTATTACGATGCAATTTGTTTGGTATGGTTGAAAGATTGGATGAAGCTGAAAAATCGCAAATTGCTGGCCTTAGAGGGATATAAAAAATTATTTGGATGGCATGCATACTTATGGTATGACAAAGTAAAAGCAGATTCTATGTTTTTGCACCATTACATTCGGAGAAGCCTCTTCACAACTTGGAAGAAGTACAAAGATTACCTACAAGAAGGAATTCCCTCCTGGGTGGTTCCATATGAAGCAATAGATCCGAGAACGGTTGATAATGAACAACAGTGCTTAACGTATAAGGAGATAACGCGAATAGAATCTTATAAAATAAGAATAAAGACGCAACAAGAGCTGTCTCCAAATTATGACTGGTTTCAATATAGACAAGTTAGAGATCTTTACTACTCGGACTGTGTGAAGGGAGGGATAAGAATGGAGAATTCAGACTTAGAGAAAGTAATTTTACAAGAAGAAAAAAAGGAAATCTCTAAGATTTACAAAGTACTGTTAAAATGGTACACGGAAGATGAAGTAGTTAAAGTGCAAATGGTGAAGTGGGCTATAAACTTTAATAAAGAAATAACAATGGAGGCGTGGGAATATTTGTGGAAAAATACATTGAAGATTACGACATGTACCAGTATCAAAGAGAATCTCTACAAAATGATTTACCGTTGGTATTTGACACCAAAGAAAATTGCGCTAGGGAATTTGAATACGTCTAATAAATGCTGGAAATGTAAAAAGCATGAAGGATCTTTGTATCACATGTGGTGGACTTGTGAGGTAGCTAGGCAGTACTGGGGGGAACTAATAAGAGTAATGAGTGAGATTTTACAATTTCAAGTTAATAAGAACCCAGAACTCCTGCTACTGAACTTGGGAATGGAAGACATTCCAGCACAATACAGGACATTGTTATTTTACATGACAGCAGCAGCTAGACTTTTGTATGCGCAGAAATGGAAAGTACAAGAAGTGCCAACTATTGAGGACTGGATTTATAAATTGCTGTACATGGCGGAGATGGATAAAATGACAAGAAAATTGAGAGACCTTGACCCGGGACAGTTTAACACGGACTGGGAGAAGCTGAAACGATATTTGGTGAAAAAATGGGAGGTGGGAGGACTGTGGCAGTTCGAAAATTACTGAAATATAACAAAAGGATTGGGGAGTGACTATACCGGGGGGAGAGAGTTAAGTGAAAAAATTCTAAGCAATTATTTTATTTGATCAGTA